>NC_090448.1:625220982-625549862 GCF_031143425.1 Pleurodeles waltl
GGGGGAGGTGAGAAACACCTCCACCCAGTACAGGCTTTGTTCCTGGCTACAGAGTGACAAAGGCACTCTCCCCATGTGGCCAGCAACATGTCTGGTGTGTGGCAGGCTGGTAAAACTAGTCAGCCCACACTGGAAGTCGGGTATGTTTTCAGGGGGCATCTCTAAGATGCTCTCTGGGTGTATTTCACAATAAAATGTACACTGGCATCAGTGTGCATTTATTGTGCTGAGAAGTCTAATACCAAACTTCCCAGTTTTTAGTGTAGCCATTATGGAGCTATGGAGTTCATGTTTGACAGACTCCCAGACCATATACTCTTATGGCTACCCTGCACTTACAATGTCTAAGGTTTTGCTTAGACACTGTAGGGGCATAGTGCTCATGCACTTATGCCATCACCTATGGTATAATGCACCCTGCCTTAGGGCGGTAAGGCCTGCTAGAGGGGTGACTTATCTATGCCATGGGCAGTGTGAGGTTGGCATGGCACCCTGAGAGGAGTGCCATGTCGACTTAGTAATTTTCTCCTCACCAGCACACACAAGCTGGTAAGCAGTGTGTCTGCGCTGAGTGAGGGGTCCCCAGGGTGGCATAAGACATGCTGCAGCCCTTAGAGTCCTTCCCTGGCGTTAGGGCCCTTGGTACCAGGGGTACCAGTTACAAGGGACTTACCTGGATGCCAGGGTGTGCTAATTGTGGAAACAAAGGTACAGTTTTAGGGAAAGAACATTGGTGGTGGGGCCTGGTTAGCAGGCCTCAGCACACTTTCAAATCATAACTTGGCATCACCAAAGGCAAAAAGTCAGGGGGTAACCATGCCAAGGAGGCATTTCCTTACACTACAGAAGTATGCTACTGATCCAGGCATACTTCTTTCAGACAGTGAAGCTTGAGCATCTGCTTGGTGCTCTGCAAGGTCCTCTGCGGACCCCTATTTGGGCTGATCTGAGGACCTCACTAAACTATCCAATTATTAGTAGCTATGGGAGGTGCATACAAACTGCAGTGACTTCATCAATGAGAGCTTATAACCCCCACACACTGGGAATTCTTTAGTCACAAGAAATAATTGTAATCCTCAAGCCCCTATCATGAATGGGGGTCAACAGGATACCCACACCTGTCTGTTAAGGGTAGACTTGTGTTAATCCATTCAATTAAGCCATTGCAGAGCCCTAACATGTAAGAGCATCATAAACCTATTATTGCGTGATTACATATGGCTAAATGCCTCTTGTCCCTCTAAGACTTTCAACGTCAACCACTTTGGGGTCGCATAACTTGTTAGCTAGAGGTTTCTCACTTGTTATCGGAACTAACCGGACACATTTTTCCACCAACTATGAACAGCCATGCACACCTCCCACAGAACTGAGAAAGAAACACCAATCTGCCAACACTTCTATGTGCAAGCTCCAGGAAGCTGATTGATGGGTCATAAAAATAAGACCACTGGATTGCTTTGTTGTAGGAGGATGGCCTGGTTTATAGTGGGTACCTGATGGTACTTACACCTTGTGCCATGTCCAGTAATCCCTTATTAGTAGATTAGTAGTGTTCTAGCAGCTTAGGCTCATAGAGGTAGCTGTAGCAGAGCAGCTTAGGCTGGACTAGGAGACATGCAAAGCTCCTACTATACCACTTATATCATATAGGTACTATATCATAAGAAACATAATACGCAGGGTTACTAAAAATAAAGGTACTTTATTTTGGTGACAATGTGCCAAAAATATCTCAGAGGATATACTCCCTTAGGAGGTAAGTAAAATACACAAAATATGCACACAAACCAAAATCAGGTAAGTAAACAGTTAGAAAATAGTGCAAACACTGTAGAATACACTAGGATGCAACAGGCCTAGGGGCAACACAAACCATATATTCTGAAAGTGGAATGCGAACTACAAATGGACCCCTAGGCTAGTGTAGTGTGTAGAGGGTCGCTGGGAGTGTAAGAAAACACTAAGGGTGTCCAAGATACCCCACTCCAATACCCTGAAAAGTAGGAATAAAGTTACCCTACTTACCCAGAAAACCACTAAAGTCGTGATAGGAAGTTCTGCAAAGACAACAACTGACTACAAAGCACTGAAGATGGATTCCTGGACCTGAGGACCTGCAAAGTAAGGGGACCAAGTTCAAGAGTCGTAAAGGTGTCCGGGGGGGGGGGCAGGAGCCCACTAAACCCCAGATGAAGGTGAAAAATGGCTGCCTCTAGATGGAAGAAGCTGAAGATTCTGCAACAACAAAAGGTGCTAGGAACTTCTCCTTCATGCACAAGATGTCCCATGGAGCGCTTGAGGATGCAGAGTTGTTTCTTTGGCAAAAGACTGCAAATAAGCCTTGCTTGCTGCAAGATTTGCAGTTGAAGAAAAAGGATGCTTCCCACGCCCAGGAATTACCAGGATGTCGCCACTTGGGAGAGGAGACAGAGGGGGCCCTCAGCAACATAGAGAGTCCACGCACAAGAAGGTAGCCCCCAAGGAAGCACTTGAACACAGGTTCAAGAAGTCTGAACATGGTGGTCACCTCAACGCTGCAAAAGAGGGTCCCACGAAGCCGGAGATCAACTCAGGGAGCTGAACATTGCAGGACAGAGTGCTGGGGACCTGGGCTTAGCTGTGATGGAACTGTGCACAGAAGCCCTAGTAGCTGCAGTTCACATGGTGCACGGGATTACTGTCTGGAGAGGGAAGGCAAGGACTTACCTCCTCCAAATTTGGACAGTTGGACCACTGGACAGTCTGGGTCACTTGGGTCCACCACCTGTGTTCCAGGGGCCACGCTCGTCAGGACAAGAGGGGTCCCAGATTACCGGTGACGCTGAAGTTTGGTGCCTGCTGGAGCAGGGGGAAGATTCCGTCAAGCCACGTGAGGGTTTCCAGTGCAGGATGAAGGCAGGCAGCCCCCAAAGCATGCACCACCAGGAAACAGTCGAGAAAGCCGGCAGGATTAGGCGCTACAATGTCACTGGTAGTTATCTTGCTACTTTTTTGCAATTTTGCAGGCATCCTGGAGCAGTCAGCGGTCGATCCTTGGCAGAAGTCGAAAAGAGAGGTACAGAAGAACTCTGATGAATTCTTGAATGTCGTTATCTGAGGAAAAGCCCACGGGAGAGACCCTAAATAGCCCTCAGAGGAGGATTGGCCACCTAGTCAGGTAAGCACCTCTCAGGAGAGTTCTCTGACGTCACCAGCTGGCACTGGCCAATCAGAGGTCTCCATAGTGCCCTCACACCTCTGGATCCAAGATGGCAGAGGTCTGGGACACACTGGAGGAGCTCTGGGAACCACCCCTGTAGTGGTGATGGACAGGGAAGTGGTCACTCCCCTTTCCTTTGTCCAGTTTCGCGCCAGAGCAGGGACTAGGGATTCTCTGAACAAATGTAGACTGGCTTATGCAAGGAGGGCACCATCTGTGCCCTTCAAAGCATTTCCAGAGGCTGGGGGAGGCTACTCCTCCCCAGCCCTTAACACCTATGTCCAAAGGGAGAGGGTGTAACACCCTCTCTCAGAGGAACTTCTTTGTTCTGCCTTCCTGGGACTGGGCTGCCCAGATCCCAGGAGGGCAGAACCCTGTCGGTGGGGTGGCAGCAGCGATAGCTGCAGAGAAAACCCCAATGGACTGGTTTGGCAGTATTGGGGGTCCATAGTGGAGCCCCAGGGATGCATGGGATTGGCACCCCAATACCAGATTTGGCATGGGGGGACAATTCCATGATCTTAGCCATGTTACATGGCCATATTCGGAATTACCATTGTGAAGCTACAATGTAATGGTAAGCGTGTAATGGTGTCCACGCACTCTAAAATACCAGGGAAATGGCCCTAAACTATGTGGGGGCATCTTTGGTAGTGCAAGGGTGCCCTCACACTTAGTAACTTTGCACCTAACCTTCAGCAAGTGAAGGCTAGACATATGGGTGACTTATAAGTTACTTAGGTGCAGTGAAAATGGCTGTGAAATAACATGCACGTTATTTCACTCAGGCTGCAGTGGCAGTCCTGTGTAAGGTTTGTCTGAGCTCCCTATGGCTGGCAAAAGAAATGCTGCAGCCCATAGGGATCTCCTGAAATCCCAATACAGTGGGTACCTAGGATCCATATACTAGGGAATTATAAGGGTGGTCCAGTGTGCCAATTAGAATTGGTAAAAATGGTCACTAGCCTATAGTGACAATTTTAAAGGCAGAAAGAGCATAAGCACTGAGGTTCTGGTTAGCAGAGCCTCAGTGACACAGTTAGTCACTACACAGATACACACATTCAGGCCACTAACTATGAGCACCGGGTCCTGGCTAGCAGGATCCCAGTGAGACAGGCAAAAAAAAACTTACATACATGTAAAAATGGGGGTAACATGCCAGGCAAGATGGCACGTTCCTACACAACCCCCCCCCCAAACAAGGGACAATAAGGCTAACCTTGCCCAGATGAGTCTACACTGTTTAAGTGGAAATATCTGGAGAGTCCATCTGCATTGGAGTGGGTACTCCCATGTGCATGTTCCATGTGTAGTCCATTCCCTGTAGGGAGATGAACCACCTCAACAATTTAGGGTTTTCACCTTTTATTTGTTTAAGCCATAATAGAGGTTTGTGATCTGTCTGAACAATAAAGTGAGTACCAAACAGGTATGGTCTCAACTTTTTCAGGGCCCAGACCATGGCAAAGGCCTCCCTATCTATGGCAGACCAACGCTTTTCTCTAGGGGTCAACCTCCTGCTGATAAAAGCAACATGTTGATCCTGGCCCTCAGTGTTAAGCTGTGATAGAACTGCCCCTACCCCTAACTCAGAAGCATCAGTCTGGACTATTAATTTCTTGGAGTAACAAGGGCTTTTTAGGACAGGTGCGGAGCACATGGCCTGTTTAAGCTCATCAAAAGCCTTTTGACAGCTAGCTGTCCATAATACCTTTTTAGGCATCTTTTTGGATGTGAGGTCATTAAAAGGGGCAGCAATGGTGCCATAGTTCTTAATGAACCTCCTATAGTACCATGTGAGGCCTAAGAAGGCTCTCACCTGGTTTTGAGTTGTAAAGGGAGTCCATTCCATAATGGTCTGGATCTTCCCCTGCAGTGGTGCCCAGATAAACCACTTTCCCCTGCCCCATCTGGCACTTTGAAGCCTTGATAGTGAGGCCTATCTTTTGCAGGGCCTCCAAAACTTTCCATAGGTGGACCAGGTGATCATCCCAGGTGGAGTTAAAGACAGCTATATCATCTAGATATGCTGCACTAAAAGCTTCAAATCCTTGGAGGACTGTATTCGCCAACTTCTGAAAAGTGGCAGGTGCATTTTCCAATCCAAAGGGCATAACAGTGAACTGATAGTGCCCTCCAATGGTTGAAAATGCTGTTTTGGGTTTAGCATCTTCTGCCAACTTAATCTGCCAATACACTGCAGTTAAGTCAAAAGTGCTTAGATACTTGGCAGAAGCCAGTGTATCCATCAGCTCATCTGCCCTGGATAGGGTGAGCATCAGTTTTGGTTACTTGATTGAGACCTCTATAGTCCACACAAAACCTCATTTCTTTTTTACCATCTTTACTGTGAGGTTGGGGGACAAGCACCACTGGGCTAACCCAGGGACTTTCAGAAGGTTCAATCACTCCTAAATCTAACATTTTCTGAACCTATTGTTTAATGCAGCCCCTGACATGGTCAGGTTGCCTATAAATCTTACTTTTGACAGGTAGACTGTCACCAGTGTCGATTATGTGCTCACACCAGGTAGTTGTACCTGGAATTAGTGAGAAGAGGTCAGAGAAGTGATCTAAGATATTTATACAATTGTCCTTCTGCTCAGCATTAAGGCAATCTGCAAGCATGACTCCCTCCGCTAAGCAATCAGTTTCAGTGGTGGAGAAGAGGTCAGGGAGAGGGTCACTCTCTTATTCCTGCCCCTCATCAGTGGCCATGAGCAGGGTTAAGGCTGCCCTGTCATAATAAGGTCTCAGGCGGTTGACTTGAAGTACCCTAAGGGGTACCCAGGTCTACCAAATAGGTGATCTCAACTTTTTTCTCCACTATGAGATGGGGTCCACTCCATTTGTCCTGGAGTGCTCTTGGGGCTACAGGCTCCAATACCCACACCTTCTGTCCTGGGTGGTACTGAGTCGGGACAGCCTTCTGGTCATGCCTTTGCTTTTGGAGCTCTTGGCTGGCCTGAAGATTTTTCCTGGCCTTTTTCATGTACTCAGCCATTCTAGATCTTAGGCCACGTATATAATCCACAATGTCTTGCTTGGGAGCTTTTAAAGGTTGTTCCCAACCCTCCTTTACAAGAGCAAGGGGACCTCTTAAAGGGTGCCCAAAGAGGAGTTCAAAGGGGCTAATGCCCACTCCTTTTTTGGGGTACTTCCCTATAAGCAAAAAGGAGGCATGTCAACAGGACATCCCATCTCCTTCTGAGCTTTTCAGGGAGTCCCATGATCATGCCTTTGAGAGTTTTATTAAACCTCTCAACCAGACCATATGTCTGTGGATGATAAGGAGTAGTGAACTTGTAAGTTACACCACACTCCTTCCACACAGCTTTGAGGTAGGCAGACATGAAGTTACTACCTCTGTCTGACACCACTTCCTTAGGGAAACCACTCTGGAAAATATTCCCAGGAGGGCTTTTGCCACTGCAGGAGCTGTAGTGGTCCTTTAAGGTATAGCTTCAGGATACCTGGTGGCATGGTCCACTACCACAGGGATAAACCTATTGCCTGAAGCTGTTGGAGGGTCAAGGGGGCCGACAACGTCACTCCTACCCTCTCAAAGGGCACCCCAACCACTGGGAGTGGAATTATTGGCAGGTCACACAGGAGCGACAAAACTCCTTACTGTCCTCTGACATATGAGGCCAGTGAAACAATGGAACAAGTCTGTCTCAAGTTTTACTCTGGCCCAAATGCCCAGCCAAAGGAATATCATGAGCCAAAGTCAGAAGAAACTCTCTATACTGCAAAGGGGTGACCAATCTCCTGGCAGCTCCAGGTTTAGGGTCCTTTGACTCAGTGTAGAGGAGGTTATCTTCCCAATCGACTCTATGGCTATCAGTGATATCCCCATTCTGCTGTTTGACAGTTTCTGTCTTAAACTCTCTTGTGTGGGACAGGTCTGCTTTGCCACACTCAGCTCTTCCCTAGCAGGCCCCCCTGCACCCAAAAGCTCAGCAGTGTCTGCTGCCAGCTCATCTGGTATAGGTTCTGCACAGGGAGAGGATTCCTCTACCTCAAAAGGGGAATCTTCTGGCGAGGGAGGGATAGTGGGCAAGGATTTACCCTTTCTACCCCTATTTTTTGGGAGCACTTGGTCCATTTTTCCAGGATCCAAGTTTCCCTGTCCTCCTTGCTTCTGGGCCTGAGCCCTTGTGAGAGCAAAGATATGCCCTGGAATGCCCAGCAGCGCTGCATGAGCCTCCAACTCCACTTCAGCACAAGCTAATGTCTCCAAATCATTGCTTAGTAAGCAGTCTACAGGTAAATCAGTGGCTACCACAACTTTCTTTTGACCACCCAGTTGAGATTCACAACAGCCATGGGGTGGCTAAGAGTGTTGTTATGAGCATCAGTCACTTGGTACTGCTGACCAAGTAGGTGTTGTTCAGGGTGAACCAGTTTCTCAATCACCATAGTGACAATGGCTCCTGTGTCCCTGTAGGCCTCAACCTCAACACCATTTATTAGGGGTAGTTGCTTGTACTTACCCATATTAAGGGGACAAGCAACCAAGGTGGCAAAGTCAATACCACCATCAGGGACTAAAACAGCCTCTGTGGTCTCCCTAACAAGACCAACCCCAAATACATTACCAATGGTGAGCCCAGCTACACCCTTTGATTGGCTATTTGTAGTATTCTTCCCACTACCACTGCTATTACTAGGGGCACTAGAGGACGCAGTTGGGGTTGTGGTGGTGGGAGCCTTGATGTTTTTCTTTGGACAAGTGGAATCACTTGCGCAATGGCCCGATACTTTTACATAAATAACACCATGGCTTCTTTTGATTGTTTGAAGAGGATTTGGACCCACCTCCTCCAGAGGATTTTTGTGAGCCTGATGAAGACTCAGAATTATTTTTATCTTTGTCCCCACCCTTGTCAGAAAACTTACCATCCTTATTCTTGCCATCCTTGTCACCACCTGTATGAGCTTTTCTGCTCACTCTTGTTCTGACCCATTTGTCTGCCTTCTTTCCCAATTCTTGGGGAGAGGTCAGATCTGAGTCTACCAAGTACTGATGTAACAAGTCCGACACACAATTATTCAAAATATGCTCTCTCAAAATAAGATTATATAGGCTTTCATAGTCAGTCACCTTACTGCCGTCTAACCATCCCTCCAAGGCCTTCACTGAACAGTCTACAAATTCTGTCCAGTCTTGAGAGGAAGGACTCTTTTCTGGTATCTCTGAACTTTATCCTTTATTGTTCAGTGGTTAAGCCAAATCCATCTAAGAGTGCATCTTTCAAAACTTTGTAGTTGTTGGCATCACTTTCCCTGACAGTAAGGAGTCTGTCCCTACCTTTGCCAGTGAAAGATAGCCACAAGATAGCAACCCACTATCTTTGAGGGACCAACTGTACCATAGACTCCCTCTCAAGTGCTGAAAACCACTTGTTTATGTCATCCACCTCCTTGTAAGGAGTGACAATCTTATGAAGGTTCCTTGAATCTGTTTCTCTAACAGGATGACTATCAATAATACTGCTGCTGCCACCATGGGAAACTAACCCCAACTTTTGTCTTTCCCTCTCTACAACTAGAGACTCCCTGTTTAAGGCCAACTGCTGCTGTCTCAGCTTCAGTCTGGCCTCTTCCAACCTCAGCTTTCTGAGTTCCCTGTCTAGGGTGTTATCCTCAGGGTGGGAGGCTTGGGAATTATCTGACACAGAGGTGATGTGGGAATGGGCAGAAGTAGACCTATCTCTAACTACCCGAACTCTAGTTACCTGGCCCTTTAGAGTGAAAGGTGCCCTACTAGTGTGTGGCCCCCTCCCACTACCAGCTTCACTAGATGGCCTGTTAGTAGAAAGGTCTTTGGAAGTACCTTCCCTAGAATCCTCAGGGCCCTCCCGTGATTCTACTTGGGTACCCTCCTCCTCCACCTCCTGACCTTGGGTGGGACCAGACTGGTTCTGGTCACTTTCAACAAAAGTCTAAGGAGAAGATCTTTGTTATGGTTCTTACCAATCCCTAAACTTCTTTCTATGCAGAGACCCCTCAAACTTTTAAGGTTTAAAATATCATATGTTGTCTGCACAACTTTGGGAGTGGCCTCTATTACAGACATAGTTGCAAGAAAGAGTTTAGGAGAGAGATAAAAATTTAGCAAACTTTTAAAGAAAAGAGAAAAACTTTTTAAACTTTTCGGAAGCTTTTTAGAAAGATTTTAGAGAGAAAGTAAAACTGTTTAGGTTAACTGTGTATATTTCTAAGTATTTAGAATATGGTTTTCTTATGAAAAGCACCAATGACAAAGTGGTAAAGCAGTTACAAGTACTTATCCCACCGATGCACCAACAATGTAAAAGGCTGGCCTGGCTTATAGTGGGTACCCGATGGTGCTTACACCTTGTGCCAGGTCCAGTTATCCCTTATTAGTAGATTAGTAGTGTTCTAGCAGTTTAGGCTCATAGTGGCAGCTATAGCAGAGCAGCTTAGGCTGAACTAAGAGACATGCAAAGCTCCTACTATACCACTTAAATCGTATAGGTACTATATCATAAGAAACACAATACTCAGGGTTACTAAAAATAAAGGTACTTTATTTTAGTGACAATGTGCCAAAAATATCTCAGAAGATTTACTCCCTTAGGAGGTAAGTAAAATACCCAAAATATACACACAAACCAAAGTCAGGTAAGTAAACAGTTAGAAAATAGTGCAAACACTGTAGAATACAATAGGATGCAATAGGCCTAGGGGCAACACAAACCATATACCCTGAAAGTAGAATGCAAACCACGAATGGACCCCTAGGCTAGCGTAGTGTGTAGAGGGTCGCTTGGAGTGTAATAAAACACTAAGGGTGCCCAAGATACATGTAGGAAAGTACCATCTTGCCTGGCATGTTACCCCCATATTTCACTGTATATATGTTGTTTTAGATGTATGTGTCACTGGGACTCTGCCAGCCAGGGCCCCAGTGCTCATAAGTGTGCCCTGTATTTGTTCCCTGTGTGATGACTAACTGTCTCGCTGAGGCTCTGCTAACCAGAACCTCAGTGGTTATGCTCTCTCTTTGCTTTCCAAATTGTCACTAACAGGCTAGTGACCAATTTCACCAATTCACATTGGCATACTGGAACACCCTTATAATTCCCTAGTATATGGTACTGAGGTACCCAGGGTATTGGGGTTCCAGGAGATCCCTATGGGCTGCAGCATTTCTTTTGCCACCCATAGGGAGCTCTGACAATTCTTACACAGGCCTGCCACTGCAGCCTGAGTGAAATAACGTCCAAGTTATTTCACAGCCATTTACCACTGCACTTAAGTAACTTATAAGTCACCTATATGTCTAACCTTTACCTGGTAAAGGTTGGGTGCTAAGTTACTTATTGTGTGGGCACCCTGGCACTAGCCAAGGTGCCCCCACATCGTTCAGGGCAAATTCCCTGGACTTTGTGAGTGCGGGGACACCATTACACGCGTGCACTGTACATAGGTCACTACCTATGTACCGCGTCACAATGGTAACTCCGAACATGGCCATGTAACATGTCTAAGATCATGGAATTGTCACCCCAATGCCATCCTGGCATTGGGGAGACAATTCCATGATTCCCCGAGTCTCTAGCACAGACTGGGGTACTGCCAAACTGCCTTTCCCGGGGTTCCACTGCAGCTGCTGCCAACCCCTCAGACAGGATTCTGCCCTCCTGGGGTCCAGCCAGGCTTGGCCCAGGAAGGCAGAACAAAGGACTTCCTCAGAGAGAGGGTGTTACACCCTCTCCCTTTGGAAAAAGGTGTCAGGGCTGGGGAGGAGTAGCCTCCCCCAGCCTCTGGAAATGCTTTGATGGGCACAGATGGTGCCCATCTCTGCATAAGCCAGTCTACACCGGTTCAGGGATCCCCCAGCCCTTCTCTGGCGCTGGACAAAGGAAAGGGGAGTGACCACTCCCCTGACCTGCACCTCCCAGGGGAGTTGCCCAGAGCTCCTCCAGTGTGCTCCAGACCTCTGCCATCTTGGAAACAGAGGTGCTGCTGGCACACTGGACTGCTCTGAGTGGCCAGTGCCAGCAGGTGACATCAGAGACTCCTTCTGATAGGCTCTTACCTGTGTTGCTAGCCTATCCTCCTTCCTAGGTAGCCAAACCTCCTTTTCTGGCTATTTAGGGTCTCTGCTTTGGGGAATTCTTTAGATAACGAATGCAAGAGCTCATCAGAGTTCCTCTGCATCTCTCTCTTCACCTTCTGCCAAGGAATCGGCCGCTGACTGCTCAGGACGCCTGCAAAACTGCAACAAAGTAGCAAAGACGACCACTGCAACCTTGTATCGCTGATCCTGCCGCCTTCTCGACTGTTTTCCTGGTGGTGCATGCTGTGGGGGTAGTCTGCCTCCTCTCTGCACTAGAAGCTCAGAAGAAATCTCCCATGGGACGACGGAATCCTCCCCCTGCAACCGCAGGCACCAAAAGAACTGCATCACCGGTCCTCTGGGTCCCCTCTCATCACAACGAGCATGGTCCCTGGAACTCAGCAACTCTGTCCAAGTGACTCCCACAGTCCAGTGACTCCTCAGTCCAAGTTTGGTGGAGGTAAGTCCTTGCCTCCCCACGCTAGACTGCATTGCTGGGTACCGCATGATTTGCAGCTGCTCCAGCTCCTGTGCACTCTTCCAGGATTTCCTTTGTGCACAGCCAAGCCTGGGTCCCCGACACTCTAACCTGCAGTGCACAACCTCCTGAGTTGTCCTCCGGCGTTGTGGGATCTCCTTTTGTGACTTCGGGTGAGCTCCGGTTCACTCCTCTTCGTAGTGCCTGTTCCAGCACTTCTGCGGGTGCTGCCAGCTTTTGTGAGGGCTCCCTGTCTTGCTGGGCTCCCCCTCTGTCTCCTCACGCAATTGGCGACATCCTAGTCCCTCCAGGGCCACAGCAGCATCCAAAAACCCTAACCGCGACCCTTGCAGCTAGCAAGGCTTGTTTGTGGTCTTTCTGCGTGGGAACCCCTCTGCAAGCTTCTTCATGACGTGGGACATCCATCCTCCAAAGGGGAAGTTCCTAGTCCTCTTCGTTCTTGCAGAATCCACAGCTTCTACCATCCGGTGGCAGCTTCTTTGCACCCTCAGCTGGCATTTCCTGGGCATCTGCCCAATCTCGACTTTGTTGCGACTCTCGGACTTGGTCCCCTTGTTCTACAGGTACTCTCGTCCGGAAATCCACTTTGGTTGCATTGCTGGTGTTGGTCTTCCTTGCAGATTTCCCCTATCACAACGTCTGTGCTCTCTGCGGAATATAGGTGCACTTTACACCTACTTTTCAGGGTCTTGGGGTGGGCTATTTTTCTAACCCTCACTGTTTTCTTACAGTCCCAGCGACCCTCTACAAGCTCACATAGGTTTTGGGTCCATACGTTATTCGCATTCCACTTTTGGAGCATATGGTTTGTGTTGCCCCTATACCTATGTGCTCCTATTGCAATCTATTGTAACTATACACTGCTTGCATTACTTCCTTTTGCTATTACTGCATATTTTTGGTATTGTGTACATATATCTTATGTATATTTGCTATCCTCATACTGAGGGTACTCACTGAGATACTTTTGGCATATTGTCATAAAAACAAAGTACCTTTATTTTTAGTATGTCTGTGTATTGTGTTTTCTTATGATATTGTGCATATGACACCAGTGGTATAGTAGGAGCTTTGCATGTCTCCTAGTTCAGCCTAAGCTGCTCAGCTATAGCTACCTTCTATCAGCCTAAGCTGCTGGAAACACCTCTTCTACACTAATAAGGGATAACTGGACCTGGTGCAGACTGTAAGTACCCCTTGGTACCCACTACAAACCAGGCCAGCCTCCTACAATACCCCACCCCAAGACCCTGGAAAGTAGGAGTAAAGTACTACTATTTCCCCAGAAACACACTAAACTCGTGATAGAGGATTCTGCAAAGATCACAACAGTCTGCAACGCACTGAAGATGGATTCCTGGACCCGAGGACCAGCAAAGGAAGGAGACTAAGTCCAAGAGTCAGAAAAGTGTCGGGGGGGGCAGGAGCCCACTAAACCCCGGATGAAGGTGTAAAATGGCTGCCTCCGGATGAAAGAAGCTGAAGATTTTGCAACAACAAAAGGTGCTAGGAACTTTTACTTCATGCTCAAGATGTCCCATAGAGTGCTGGGGGATGCAATATTGTTTCTTTGGCAAAAGACCACAAACAAGCCTTGCTAGGTGCAAGAGTTGTGGTTGAAGTAAAAGGGTGCTGCCCGGTCCCAGGAAGGACCAGTATATTGCCACTTGAGAGAGGAGACAGAAGAAGCTCTCAGCAATGTAGAGAGCCCATGCACAAGAAGATAGCACCCACAGAAGCACTTAAACACAGGTTCAAGAAGTCTGAACATGGCGGTTGTCTCAACACTGCAAAAGAGGGTCCCACGAAGCCGGAGATCAGCTCAGGGAGCTGAGCATTGCAGAACAGAGTGCTGGGGACCTGGGCTTGGCTGTGTACAAAGAGTTTCTTGAAAATGTGTACAGAAGCCCTAGTAGCTGCAGTTCGCGCAGTGCACAGGATTACTGTCTGGAGGGGGGGGGGGGGCAAGGACTTACCTCCTCCAAATTTGGACAGTTGGACCACTGGACAGTCTGGGTCACTTGGGTCTACCACCTGTGTTCCAGGGGCCACGCTCAACAGGATGAGAGGGGTCCCAGAGTACTGGTGACACTGAAGTTTGGTGCCTGCTGGAGCAGGGGGAAGATTCCTTCAACCCACTGGAGATGTCTTAGTGGCTTCCAGTGCAGGATGAAGGCAGGCAGACCTCAAAGCATGCACCACCAGGAAACAGTTGAGAAAGCTGGCAGGATTAGATGCTACAATGTCTTCTTGCTACTTTGTTGCAGTTTTGCAGGCGTCCTGGAGCAGTCAGCGGTCAATCCTTGGCAGAAATCGAAGAGAGAGGTACAGAGGAATTCTGAGGAATTCTTGCATGTCGTTATCTGAGGAAAAGCCCACTGGAGAGACCCTAAATAGCCCTCAGAGGAGGATTGGCCTCCTAGTCAGGTAAGCACCTATCAAGAGGGGTCTCTGACGTCACCTGCTGCTACTGTCCACTCAGAGGCCTCCAGAGTGCCCTCACACCTCTGGATCCAAGATGGCAGAGGTCTGGGATACACTGGAGGAACTCTGGGCACCACCCCTGTGGTGGTGATGGACAGGGGAGTGGTCACTCCCCTTTCCTTTGTCCAGTTTTGCCACAGAGTAGCGACTGGGGGTTCCCTGAACCGGTGTAAACGGGCTTATGCAAGGAGGGCACCATATGTGCCCTTCAAAGCATTTCCAGAGGCTGGGAGAGGCTACTCCTCCCCAGCCCTTAACATCGATTTCCAAAGGGAGAGGGTGTAACACCCTCTCTCAGAGGAAATTCTTTGTTCTGTCTTCCTGGGACTAGGCTGCCCACACTCCAGGAGGGCAGACCCCTGTCTGTGGGGTGGCAGAAGTGGTAGCTGCAGAGAAAACCACAGAGAGCTGGTTTGGCAGTACCCAGGGTACATAGTGGAGTCCCAGGGATGCATGGGATTGGCACCCCAATACCATATTTGGCATGGGGGGACAATTCCATGATCTTAGCCATGTTACATGGCCATATTCGGAATTACCATTTTGAAGCTACAATGTTATAGTAAGCGTATAATGGTGTCCCTGCACTCACAAAGTCCGGGGAAATGGCCCTGAACTATGTGGGGGCACCTTTGCTAGTGCAAGGGTGCCCTCACACTTAGTAGCTTTGCACCTAACCTTCAGCAAGTGAAGGCTAGACACATAGGTGTCTTATAAGATACTTAAGTGCAGTGAAAATGGCTGTGAAATAACATGCACGTTATTTCACTCAGGCTGCAGTGGCAGTCCTGTGTAAGGTTTATCTGAGCTCCCCATGAGTGGCAATTGAAATGCTGCAGCCCATAGGGATCTCCTGGAACCCCAATACTGTGGGTACCTAGGTACCATATACTAGGGAATTATAAGGGTGGTCCACTGTGCCAATAAGAATTGGTGAAAATGATCACTAGCCTATAGTGACAATTTTCAAGGCAGAGAGAGCCTAAGCACTGAGGTTCTGGTTAGCAGAGCCTCAGTGACACAGTTAATCACTACACAGATACACACATTCAGGCCACAAACTATGAGCACTGGGGTCCTGGCTAGCAGGATCCCAGCGAGACAGGCAAAACCAAACTTACATACATGTAAAAATGGGGGTAACATGCCAGGCAAGACGGTACTTTCTTACATTTGTTTATTGTTGAAACTGTGAAGGTATCTAATCATCTTCAAACCTTCAACTGTAATTCTTGATTTATGAACACATTCTAGGCACATGCTTTTGCTTTGGTCCATTTTGTGCCAATCGAAGAACTTCAATTTTAGCAGCACAATACTAGAGGACTGAAAAACGTATATAGTTTGCTATAGCGTATTTTTCAAAATTACCACAAAATTATGCAAAATTACACATAATTAGCAGAAATTCATCTTGTACTCAAGAACTGACCTGGATAGTTATTTTGGGTAAAAATTCTACTAAAAAATGTAATTTCAAATTTATTTCCAATCTCTTGTGTTTAAAACGCTGTATTCATATTTAGATTTGTAGTTTTGCTCTCAAGAATAACCCGAACAGTGCACTCAGTTAAAAAAATGCCTCAAGTTTGTTGACCAACCAGAACTGCTCCTGATCAAAATATAGCAGCTCACATTCAGATTTGTAGTTTCACCCTCAGCATATCTTAGTTGTAGAATTAATATAGTTATGTATATAAAAGTTAGAGCCATCAAAAGAATCATATCTGATTTATTGAGCCATTTGGGGGCTCACTGTACTAGCTGTGCAAACTTACATGAGCACATGGATGTCATTTGGGGGTCTTCTAGAGTTGCAACTGTGTCACCTGGTACTACCTTTGTGACCCCTGGCTTAAAAGGGGACAAAGGTAGCATCAGTAACAAAGGAACAGAAACCTAGAGGCTCTGTGGCAGCGTTCCTTGAGGTTATAATACTTACAGTTTGCAAGTGTTATAATCGAGCCTGCTAAGCAGAAGTGTAGTTGAACAATGCCCCAGAAGACCTAAGCAGGCCTGGTGGCTTTCAGTTTTGCTTTGTTATGTTATACTAAACTGTACAGAAGACATTGGACTCGATTCACAAACTGCACTTTCTAGTACTTTTTGCAGCACTGCAAAGCAATTTACAAACTATGTGTGAAGTTTTACAACTCCTTCTCACAGGAGAAGCATTATGTTGATAAAAGGTTTTTGTTTTAAGCTGCAGTAAACCGCTCTGTAATCTGTAATGGGCAATCACTAACATGTTTAGTTATTTATATCCAAGCTGGGGTATGTGTCAAAAGTGAAGGGATTCTAAAGGTTCCCCAAAACACCTAACCCAACGCAATCCTAATAATCACACTGTGGATACTTTTAGACGGTAGTAGGGCCTGCCTGACCAGAATAGTAGGTTTGGCATCATGTATTTGATTGCATTTTTAAAACAGTAACAGAAATTAATTGCAATGTGTTAGAAATTGGGTCTTTGGTTGGCAGTCAGGTTACCCCCTTTCTAAGCAAGGACCCTCACTCTAGTCAGGGTAAAAGAGAATCACCCTCAGCTAACCCCTGCTTACCCCCTTGGCAGATTGGCACGAGCAGTAGGCTTAACTTCAGAGTGGTAGGTGTAAAGTATGTGTACCAACACAAACAGTAACTTAATGAAAACACTACAAAATGACACAACACAGGTTTAGGAAATTAGGAAATATTTATCTAAGCAAAACAAGACCAAAATGACAAAAATCCACAATACACAAGTCAAGTTATCAATTAAAAAGCAAAACTAGTCTTTATGTAGTTTAAAACACACACTAACACCGTTATCGTGAAAATGTACCTTGGGTGCGTCAAAAATAACCCAGCACGGGCGAGTGTACGTCAAAAAGGGCTTGAAATGCGCGATTTCGCTCACGAGTGAGACCTTGCATCGTTTCTCTTTTCGTCGGGTCGGGTGCTTTGTTTCTTCTCTCCGCAGGAAAGCGATGCGTCGATCCGGTCAGCACTCTCGGGTCCGGGCAGGCCTTGTGTTGTTTTTACACACCCAGCAGTGTTTACATCGGAAATCCAGCTGCACGATGATCCAAAAACCATGCAGCGCAGGTTGCGATTTCACCAGCCTCCGTCAGAGATGCTGCGCTTTGTTTCTCCAGCTCCGTGTGGCGACTCTTTGGTTCCTTTACAGACGACCATCGATTTTTAGCCATGAGGCCGGTGGCGCGTCGATTTCCCAGCCGCAGATCGGAGTCGGGTCGATCTTTTCCCCGCACGGAAATTCTGTGCGTGGATTTCTTCCTCTTAGGCTGCCAGCTTCTCCTTTCAGCAGGAACTGGATGGGCACCACAGGGCAGAGGAGGAGTCTCCCCATAGACTCCAGGTGCCAGCAGAGAGAAGTCTTTGCTGTCCCTGAGACTTCAAACAACATGAGGCAAGCTCTAAATCAAGCCCTTGGAGATCTTCACAAGATGGAAGGCACACAAAGTCCAGTCTTTGCCCTCTTACTCTGGCAGAAGCAGTAACTGCAGGATAGCTCCACAAAGCACAGTCACAGGCAGGGCAGCTCTTCTTCCTCAGCTCTTCAGCTCTTCTCCAGGCAGAGGTTCCTCTTGGTTTCCAGAAGTGTTCTAAAGTCTGTGGTTTTGGATGCCCTTCTTATACCCATTTTCTCCTTTGAAGTACGCCTACTTCAATGCAAAGTCTCTCTTGATTGTGAAATCCTGCCTTACCCAGGCCAGGCCCCAGACACTCACCAGGGCGCTGGAGACTGCATTGTGTAAGGGCAGGCACAGCCCTTTGTTTGTGTAAGTGACCACTTCTCCCCTCCCTCCTAGCACAGATGGCTCAACAGGAAATGCAGACTACACCCCAGCTCCCTTTGTGTCACTGTCTAGTGAGAGGTGCAACCAGCCCAACTGTCAAACTGACCCAGACAGGGAATCCACAAACAGGCAGAGTCACAGAAATGGTATAAGCAAGAAAATGCTCACTTTCTAAAAGTGGCATTTTCAAACACACAATCTTAAAATCAACTTTATTAAAATATGTATTTTCAAATTGTGAGCTCAGAGACCCCAAACTCCACATGTCCATCCGCTCCCAAAGGGAATCTATACTTTAATCAGATTTAAAGGTAGCCCCCATGTTTAAGGAAATGCCTCCTTGGCATGGTTACCCCCTGACTTTTTGCCTTTGCTGATGCCAAGTTATGATTTGAAAGTGTGCTGAGGCCTGCTAACCAGGCCCCAGCACCAGTGTTCTTTCCCTAAAACTTTACCTTTGTCTCCACAATTGGCACAGCCTGGCATCCAGGTAAGTCCCTTGTAACTGGTACCCCTGGTACAAAGGGTCCTGATGCCAGGGAGGTCTCTGAGGGCTGCAGCATGTCTTATGCCACCCTGGGGACCCCTCACTCAGCAACAACACACTGCTTACCAGCTTGTGTGTGCTGGTGGGGAGAAAATGACTAAGTAGACATGGCACTCCCCTCAGGGTGCCATGCTAACCTCATACTGCCCATGGCATAGATAAGTCACCCCTTTAGCAGGCCTTACAGCCCTAAGGCAGGGTACACTATACCATAGGTGAGGGCATAAGTGCATGAGCACTATGCCCCTACAGTGTCTAAGCAAAACCTTAGACATTGTAAGTGCAGGGTAGCCATAAGAGTATATGGTCTGGGAGTCTGTCATACACAAACTCCACAGCACCATAATGGCTACACTGAAAACTGGGAAGTTTGGTATCAAACTTCTCAGCACAATAAATGCACACTGATGCCAGTGTACACTTTATTGTGAAATACACCCCAGAGGGCATCTTAGAGATGCCCTCTGAAAACATACCGGACTTCCAGTGTGGGCTGACTAGTTTTGCCAGCCTGCCACACACCAGACATGTTGCTGGCTACATGGGGAGAGTGCCTTTGTCACTCTGTGGCTAGTAACAAAGCCTGTACTGGGTGGAGGTGCTTCTCACCTCCCCCTGCAGGAACTGTAACACCTGGCGGTGGGCCTCAAAGGCTCACCCCCTTTGTTACAGCGCCACAGGGCATCCCAGCTAGTGGACATGCCCGCCCCCTCCGGCCACGGCCCCACTTTTGGCAGCAAGGCCGGAGGAGATAATGAGAAAAACAAGGAGGAGTCACAGGCCAGTCAGGACAACCCCTAAGGTGTCCTGAGCTGAGGTGACTCTGACTTTTAGAAAGCCTCCATCTTGAGATGGAGGATTCCCCCAATAGGATTAGGGATGTGCCCCCCTCCCCTCAGGGAGGAGGCACAAAGAGGGTGTAGCCACCCTCAGGGCTAGTAGCCATTGGCTACTAACCCCCCAGACCTAAACACACCCCTAAATTGCGTATTTAGGAGCCCCCAGAACCTAGGAAAACAGATTCCTGCAACCTAAGATGAAGAAGGACTGCTGACCTGAAGCCATGCAGAGAAGACGGAGACACCAACTGCTTTGGCCCCACTTTGAGAAAAACTGCAACAGTGACGCGTTCCCCAAGGGTCCAGCGACCTCTGAAGCCTCAGAGGACTACCCTGCATCTAAAAGGACCAAGAACTCCTGAGGACAGCAGCCCTGTTCCAAAGAAACTACAACTTGCAACAAAGAAACAACTTTTAAAGGACTCCACGTTTCCCGCCGGAAGCGCAAGACTTTCCACTCTGCACCCGACACCCCCGGCTCGACCTGCGGAGAAACAATACTACAGGGGGGACTCCCCGGTGACTGCGAGCCAGTGAGTAGCCAGAGTTGACCCCCCTGAGCCCCCACAGCGACGCCTGCAGAGGGAATCCAGAGGCTCCCACTGACCGCGACTGCCTGCTTCCTAGAACCCGATGCCTGGTAAAGACCCTGCACCCGCAGCCCCCAGGACCTGAAGGATCCGACCTCCAGTGCAGAAGTGACCCCCAGGTGGCCCTCTCCCTTGCCCAGGTAGTGGCTACCGTAGGAGCCCCCCCTTGCCTGCCTGCTTCACTGAAGAGACCCCTGGGTCTCCCTTTGAAACCTATTGCAAACCCGACGCCTGTTTGCACTCTGCACCTGGCTGCCCCTGTCCCAATCCAGTCCACATCACATAATTCCATTCCTCTCCCTTCAGTGTCCCACAATTACATGCCACACATTTTCACTTCATGCCACATAATTACACAAGACGAAACACCACACAATTTCATATGGCGCAATTCCGTGCCACACAGATCCACAACAGAATTCCGCAGCAGATACTTCCATTTAATTTAAGTCCTCACCCTACCACAGAATCCCACACCATGCCACATAATTCCAATGCACCCCATGCTTCAGTCCCATGCCACACTGCACAATGCCATGCCATTTATTTCTACTTCATGCCACATAATTCTATTTCACACCATGCCACATAGTTCTAAACCATACAATTTCACTCCAAATCACACAACTGCACTCCACTTCATTCTACACCGCACAATTGCACTCCACGCCACACAATTGCACGGTGCACAATTCCAAGCCATGCCAAATAATTCCTTTACATGGTACATAATTGCACACTATTCACATCCAGTCCACTGAATGCCACTCAATCCCTCTCCATTAACCATAATTCCACTCAGCGCCACATAATTCCATCTCTGTTACATAATTCCATTCTGTCACATAATTCCACTACATACCACATAATTCCACTCTATAACACAACTCCACTCCTTTCAATGCAACATAATTACATAGTACACATTCACACCACATGCCACATAATTCCATCGCACCCCACAGCTTAACTCCAATCTATATAATTCATTTCCACATACTTTCACTCCACGTCATACAATTGCACTCCACGTCACACATTTGCACTCTATGCCACAGAACTCCTCTCCACGCCACACAATTTCATGTCTCACAATTTGACTTCACGCCACACAATTCTAGAGCTCATAATTCCACTCCACACTACATAATTCCTCTCCTTGTCACATATTTCCACTCCACCACATGCAACATACTTCCACTCCACTCAACGCAACACAATTGTGCTCCACAGAATTCCACGCTACACCACACAGCTCCACACCCACTTCATAATTACACTCTATGGAACATACTTCCAATACATAATTCCATGGAATGTCACCTAATTCGACTCCAAACAATTGCCCTTCAAACCACAGAATCCCACGTCATACCATATAATGCCATGCAATTTCATGTCTGACAATTCCATGCCATACAATTCCATGCCCAGCAACATTATTTCACCAATATATTATAGCTTACCATTGGTTAGCTTCAGTGTCGCTCTCATTCTCATTGTTACTGTTCATTATAGCATGCATGTGCCATGCCATAATCTCGCCTTTGCCTCCTCCACCCCCTCCCATCCCCCCGGATCACTGACCAAGCACTTATGTTTTTTCACTGCTCCTGTTTCTGGAGCTATGCTTTTTGGGTTCACGCACTCCGGATGAGTGTTTGTGATTTCAGACCGTCTCCCATAGCCCCATCCATTTGTTCCTTTTCCTCCTACCCGCCCATCCGTGTTGCTTCTTTTCCCTTCTGCACGCCCCCTACACGTGTTATTTCTTCCACCCCACATGCCACAGTTTCACTCCATGTCGCATAGTTCTACTACACTCCATGACACACAATTCAACTCCACATAATTCTACTCTGATTCATGCCAAACAACTGTATCACCCTCATCCCAGCACAATTTCCTACAGCACAATTCAATACCACGTTATTTTCCTCCACACCACATAATTCCATCAAAGACCACCCCACATAATTCCTCTCAAAACTACACAACATAATGCCACATCTTCTCACATAATTCAATCCACTTCATGCCACATCATTCCATTCTACACAATTGCACTCCTAGTCACACAAATACACTACACAACATGCAATTCCACATCTCACAATTGCACACAATTCCTGCCCACACAACTCCAAAACACAACATCTAATTACAGGCCATGCCACATAATTCTATTCCATGGCATGTAAATCTGAGGGGCAAAATTCCACTCCACTCCATTGCACAAAACAACTCCAAGACACATAATTCTACTCTCTGCCACATCAGCTCACTCAGCACCACATAATTTCACTCCACATCACATCATTCCTCTCTACTCCAAGACACACCATTCCAGGCCACACCACTCAATTTCAGCACATGATTCCTCTACACACCTCATAACTTAGCTGCTCACCACATTGTTCTGTGCCATGCCAACTACTACCACACCATGCCACATAATCGACTCCATACCACACGATACATCACTACCCAACTGCACTCTATGCCACACAATTTCACATCTCACAATTCAACTTCATGCCACACAATTCCATGCCATGCTACAATTCCATGCCGTTTTCCACTCCATGGCACACAATTGAGTGCCATGTTCATAATTCCACGCCACATAGTTCTACTCCCTCACAGGACACATAATTCCATGCCACACCACAAAATTTAACACCATGTCAAATACTTCCACTTCACACAATGCCACTCCACGTCAAAAAGTTGCTCTCAACATTACACAATTCCAGTTGAGGTCACACCTTTGCACTCCACACCACACATTCCCAATTCTCACAATTCCATCCCCGCCACACAATTCTACCACACGCAACACAATTCTATGCCACATAATTACAGTCCTCGCCTCTTAATTCCACTCCATATTTCCGTTCTATTCCAGGCCACATGATTCCACTCCAAGCCACTTAATTCCACTCCACATAAGGCCACACAGCTCAATGCCATGCAATTTCACACCAGAAATCCACACAACACCTCACCATTTCAGTCCATCCTGCAATACATAATGCCACTCCATGCCACATAATTCACTACACTTTATGCCACACAATTCCACTCCAGCCAACTTAATTTCACTCAACCTAATACCACACACATTTGTGCTAGAAATCCAAGCCATGCCACATAATTTCAGCCCACTGTACAAGACATAATGTCATTCTATGCCACATAATTCCACACAATTCACTAATTCACATAATTCACTGCACTCCATGCCATATAATTCCACTCCTCGTAATTTCACTCTATGCCACACCACATAATTCCCTCGATGCTGTATAAAACAAGCTGGCTCCGCATAACATAGCTCAGCACAACACAATTTCACACCATGTCATGCAGTTCCACAGCACATAGTCCTACTCTGTGTGGCACAATTCCACACCTCTCAATGCTGCATAGTTCCCCTCCAGTAAACATAACTCCACTCCTCGGAATTTCTATCTGTGCCACATCATTCCACTCCACATCACACAGTTACAGGGCACACAGTTATTCTTTGCCACCTTGCCACAATTTCATGCCACATAATTCCACACCATGTCATATAATTCCACTCTTCTCCACATGATAGACCTATATGCAACATATTTACTTTCCACGTTACACAATTAAGTCCATGCCACACAATTCTACTCGTACCACACAATTCCACATCCCACAGTTCCACCTCCTCCACAAAAGTCCACTCCACAGAAAATAATTCCACACCACATAATTTAGTACCACTCCACATGATTCCACACCACATAATTCAACTACTTGTGACATAATTTCACTCCACATATTTTCAGTCAAGTCTCTGCCACATAAAGCCACTCTGTGCCACACAATTCCATGCCACACAAACTTGTGCCACATCATCACACTCCACAATGCATAATTCCACCCCACATAACTCAACACAATTCTAGGCAATGCAATTCCACACCAGATTTCAATGCCACGCAATTTCAGCACAAGCAACACCACATAATTACATGCCATGCCAAATAATTCCACACCAGGTATTTTTTACTCATTTTCCAGAATTCCACTCTGTTCCTCATAATTACACTATACTCCAATGCATATAAGTGCACTCCATATAATTCCATTCCAGTCAATCCAGCACAATTCCACCAGACATCACATAATTCTACATCACAAAATTCCATGCCTCACCATAAAATTATATATCATGTCATTCAGCCTCGCATAAATCTACTCCATACATTTGAACTTCACTTCTCACAGTTGCACTCTACTCCACACGTTCACACCACACAATTCCAAACCATGCCTCACAATTCCAGGATACACGATGCTACATTATTTCACTTCACTAAATATAAATTCCCCACACTCCATACAATTTCAATCTGCACCACATAATTCCACTGTACCACATAGTTCCACTCGGTACCACATAATTCCATTACGCTACATATAATTCTACTCCACTCCACTACACATCATTCCACTCCACTCAAAACAACACAATTGCCTGCTTCACAATTCCTTTCCCATGGCTCTCAAATTCATAACACACCATTAATTCCATCTGTCCCACATAATTCCAAGCCACACCACTTAGTAAAATGCTGTAACTCCTAATTACAACCCATTGGCACATAATGCCAATCCATGCCACATAATTCATATCCACACAGTTGCATTCCACACAAACAATTCAACTTCACCAAATTCAATGCCACGCACCACAATTCTATGTCATATAATTTTACTCCAGGCCACATAGTTCATCTCCACTACACGTAATTGCATTCTACACATTTCCACTCCACGACATGTAATTTGACTCCACGCCACATATTTCCACTCAACTGCACACCACATAATTTCACTCTACGTAGTGCAGCACAGTTGCTGGGACACAGTTCCACACCATGCCATATAAATCCCCTTCATTCTACAGAATTGCATGCCATGCCACCTAATTTCACCCCATCCCACAAAATTCTAGTCAACACAACATAATTCAAATGCACACAATTGCACTCCTCCCCACAAAATTCCACTCGTCAACAAACAATTCTACTCCATCCCTCACAATCCCATGCGACACAATTCTACTCCATTCTATACAACATAATTCCACATTGAATACTTCTACACCATTGCACATAATGCACTCCACCCAGTGGCAATGCACATCATACAATTGCACTTCTCATTCCACAATTGTGCTCCAGGTGACACAATTGCACTCCATGCTACACAATCTCAGTCAATGGCACTCAATTCCACACCATTCAACACTATTCTATGCCTCATAATTTAACTACGCATGACATTATTCCACACTACCCTCATAGATACAGATTTAAGAGCACCGAGCGCCTCCTTGTGCTCCATTAAAGTAATGTTTTCATACTAATGTGGCCCAACGAGGCCATAAGTGCTGTGCCAAATATACAAAGTGGCGCAATGCATGCATTGCACCACTTTGTAGCCCTTTACGCTGCAATATGCCTGCATAGGCCTTATGTATACAAAATGGGCATTCCCCAGTTAGGGACGCTGAAAAAATGGCGCAAAATAATCTAAGATATTTCTTTGCGTCATTTTTTGGGCACTTTTTATATCTGCTCAGAGCAGGTGTTAAAATGAGGCACACCATTGTTTACAATTAGTCTCAATGGGCTTTGCAGGATTAGTGTCAATACAATTTACACTAATCCTGCAAAGCTCCGAACTAGCACTAGATCCTAACTTCCGGCATGGTGCGCTGTATATTAGATTAGGTGCACACATAGTGGCGTTAGGGGAGCACTAAGGGGCGCAAGAAAAGTGGCTCTGCACTGGGTGCAGCAACACTTCTTGAATCTGTCTAGTAGTTCTACTTCGCATAGTCCCAATCCAGTCCACATCACATAATTCCATTCCTCTCCCTTCAGTGTCCCACAATTACATGCCACCCATTTTCACTTCATGCCACATATTACACAAAACAAAACACCTCCCAATTTCATATGGCACAATTCCGTGCCACACAGATCCACAACAGAATTCCGCAGCAGATACTTCGGTTTAATTTAAGTCCTCATCCTACCACAGAATCCCACACCATGCCACATAATTCCAATGCACCCCATGCTGCAGTCCCATGCCACGCTGCACAATTCCATGCCATTTATTTCTACTCCATGCCACATAATTATATTTCACACCATGCCACATAGTTCTAAACCATACAATTGCACTCCAAATCACACAACTGCACTCCACTTCATTCTACACCGCGCAATTGCACTCCACGCCACACAATTGCACGGTGCACAATTCCAAGCCATGCCAAATAATTCCTTTACATGGTACATAATTGCACACCATTCACATCCAGTCCACTGCATGCCACTCAATCCCTCTCCATTAACCATAATTCCACTCAGCGCCACATAATTCCATCTCTGTTACATAATTCCATTCCGTCACATAATTCCACTACATACCACATAATTCCACTCTATAACACAACTCCACTCCTTTCAATGCAACACAATTACATAGTACACATTCACACCACATGCCACATAATTCCATCGCACGCCACAGCTTCACTCCAATCTATATAATTAATTTCCACATACTTTCACTCCACGTCATACAATTGCACTCCACGTCACACATTTGCACTCTATGCCACAGAACTCCTCTCCACGCCACACAATTTCACGTCTCACAATTTGACTTCACGCCACACAATTTTAGAGCTCATAATTCCACTCCACACTACATAATTCCTCTCCTTGCCACATATTTCCACTCCACCACATGCAACATACTTCCACTCCACTCAACGCAACACAATTGTACTCCGCAGAATTCCACACTACACCACACAGTTCCACACCCACTTTATAATTACACTCTATGGAACATACTTCCACTACATAATTCCATGGAATGTCACCGAATTCGACTCCACGCAATTGCCCTCCAAACCACAGAATCCCACGTCATTACATATAATGCCATGCAATTTCATGTCTGACAATTCCATGCCATACAATCCCACGCCTAGCAACATTATTCCACAAATATATGATAGCTTACCATTGGTTAGCTTCAGTGTTGCTCTCATTCTCATTGTTACTGTTCATTTTAGCACGCATGTGCCATGCCGTAAACTCGTGTTAGCCTCCGCCACACCCCTCCATCCCCCCGGATCACTGACCAAGTACTTATGTTTTTTCACTGCTCCTGTTTCTGGAGCTATGTTTTTTGGGTTCAAGCACTCCGGATGAGTGCTTGTGATTTCAGACCGTCTCCCATAGACCCATCCATTTGTTCATTTTCCTCCTGCCCGCCCATCCATGTTGCTTCTTTTCCCTTCTGCACGCCCCCTACACGTGTTATTTCTTCCACCCCACATGCCACAGTTTCCACTCCATGTCGCATAGTTCTACTGCACTCCATGACACACAATTCAACTCCACATAATTCTACTCTGATTCATGCCAAACAACTGCATCCCACTCAACCCAGCACAATTCCCTGCAGCACAATTCCATACCACATTATTTTCCTCCACACCACATAATTCCATCCAAGACCACCCCACATAATTCCTCTCAAAACTACACAACATAATGCCACATCTTCTCACATGATTCAATCCACTTCACACCACATCATTCCATTCTACACAATTGCACTCCTAGTCACACAAATAAACTACACACCATGCAGTTCCACATCTCACAACTGCACTCCATGGAACACAATTCCTGCCCACACAACTCCAACACACAACATGTAATCCCACGCCATCCCGCATAATTCTATTCCATAGCAGGAAATCTGAGCTGCAAAATTTCACTCCACTCCATTGCGCATAACTACTCCACTTCACATAATTCTACACTCTGCCACATCATTTCACTCTATGCCACCTGATTCCACTCCACATCACATAATTCCTCTCTACTCCAAGACACACAATTCCAGGCCACACCACTCAATTCCAACACATGATTCCACTACACACCTCATAACTAAGAAGCTCACCACATTGTTCTGTACCATGCCAACTAATTCCACACCATGCCACATAATCAACTCCATACCACCCAATTCATCAGTACCCAATTGCACTCCACGCCACACAATTTCACATCTCACAATTCAACTTCATGCCACACAATTCCATGCCATGCAACAATTCTATGCCGTGTTCCACTCCATGGCACACAATTGAGTGCCATGTTTCATAATTCCATGCCACATAGTTCCAGTCCCTCACAGGACACATGCTAGACAATTCTATGCCCCATAATTCCAGTCCTTGCCTCTTAATTCACTCCATATTTCTGTTCTATTCCAGGCCACATAATTCCACTCCAAGCCACTTAATTCCACTCCACATAATGTCCTACAGCTCAATGCCATGCAATTTCACACCAGAAATCCACACAACACCACATAATTTCAGTCTATCCCATAAGACATAACTCCATTCCATGCCACATAATCCATTTCATCCCACATAATTCCACTCCATGCCACATAATTCACTACACTTCATGCCACACAATTCCAATCCAGCCCACTTCATTTCACCCCACCTAATACCACACAAATTCATGCCAGAAATCCAAGCCACGCCACGTAATTTCAGCCCATTTGACAAGACATGATTCCATTCTATGCCACGTAATTCCACACAACCCACAACATTCCACTCCATGACACATAATTCACTGCACTCAATGCCATATAATTCCACTCCTCGTAATTCCACTCTATGCCACACCACATAATTCCCTCCATTCTGTATAAAACAAGCCGACTCCGCATAACACAGTCCAGCCCAGCACAATTTCACACCATGTCATACAGTTCCACAGAACATAGTCCTACTCTGTGTGACACAATCCCACACCTCTCAATGCTGCATAGTTCCACGCCAGTACACATAAATCCACTCCACGGAGTTCCAATCTGTGCCACATCATTCCACTCCACATCACACAGTTGCAGGACACACAGTTATTCTTTGCCACCTTGACACAATTTAATGCCACATAATTCCACACCACATCACATAATTCCACTCATCTCTACATTATAGACCTATATGGAACGCAATTACTTTCCACATTACAAAATTGCACTCCATGCAACACAATTCTACTCCATACCCCACAATTCCACATCCCACAGTTCCACCCGTCCACAAAAGTCCAGTCCACAGAACATAATTCCACACCACATAATTTAGCCCCACTCCAGATGATTCCACACCACATAATTCAACTAATTGTGACATAATTTCACTCCACATATTTTCAGTCCAGTCCATGCCACATAAAGCCTCTCTGTGCCGCACAATTCCATGCCACACAAACCCATTTCACATCATTACACTCCACAATGCATAATTCCATCCCACTGAACTCCACACAATTCTACGCAATGCAATTCCACACCAGAATACCATGTCACATAATTTCAGCATAAGCCACACCACATAATTCCATGCCATGCCACATAATTCCGCACCAGGTATTTTTACTCATTATACAGAATTCCACTCTGTTCCTCATAATTACGGTATACTCAAATGCATACAAGGGCACTCCATAATATTCCATTCCAGCCAATCCAGCACAATTCCACCACACATCACACAATTCTACACCACAAAATTCCATGCCACACCATAAAATTATATATCATGTCACTCAGCCTCGCATAAATCTACTCCATACATTTGCATTTCACTTCTCACAGTTGCACTCTACTGCACACTTTCACTCCACACAATTCCAAACCATGCCTCACAATTCGAGGATACACCATACTACATATTTTCACTTCACTAAACATAAATCCACTACACTCCACATAATTTCACTCTGCACCACATCATTCCCACACACTACAAATAATTCTACTCCACTCCACTACACATCATTCCACTCCACTCAAAACAACACAATTGCCTGCTTCACAATTCGTTGCCAATGGCTCTCAAATTCATGCCACACCAAAAATTCCATCTATCCCACATAATTCCAGACCACACCACTTAGTAAAATGCCGTGACACCTAATTACAGCCAATTGGCACATAATGCCACTCCACGCCACATAATTCCTATCCTCACAGTTGCATTCCACTTAACAATTCAAATTCACCAAATTCAATGCCACACACCACAATTCTATGTCATATAGTTTTACTCCAGGCCACATAATTCCTCTCCACTACACATAATTGCAATCTACACATTTCCACCCCACGACATTTAATTTGACTCCACGCCACATATTTCCACTCAACTGCACACCACATAATTTCACTCTATGTAGTGCAACACAGTTGCTGGGACACAGTTCCACACCATGCCATACAAGTCCCCTCCACACTACAGAATTTCATGCCATGCCACCTAATTTCACCCCACCCCACAAAATTCTAGTCAACACAACATAATTCAACTGCACACAGTTGCACTTCTCGCCACAAAATTCCACTCCTCAACACATAATTCTACAACATCCCTCACAATCCCATGCCACGCAATTCTACTCCATTCTATATAACATAATTCCACATTGAATAATTCTAGAACATGTCACATAATGCACTCCATCCAATTACAATTCATATGATACAATTGCACTTCTCATTCCACAATTGTGCTCCGGGTGACACAATTGCGCTCCTTGCTACACAATTACACATCTCACAATTCCAGTCCATGGCACTCAATTCCACATCATTCAACACTATTCCAAGCCACATATTTGAACTCCACACCACATACTTCCACACTACACTCATAGATGCAGATTTAAGAGCACCTAGCTCCTCCTTGTGCCACATTGTCTTGAGGTGTTTTCTGAAAAGCAGGAGGTTCTGATTCTTGTGGAGGTTGGTGGGGAGGGAATTCCAGGTTTTGGGGGCGAGGTAGGAGAAGGATCTGCCTCCCGTGGTGGCGCGTTGGATGCAGGGGACTGTGGCGAGTGCGAGGTCGGCAGAGAGGAGGTGGCGAGTGGGAGTGCGGAAGTTCACTCTTTCGTTGAGGTAGGTTGGTCCAGTGTTGTGGAGGGATTTGTGTGCGTGGATGAGGTTTTTGATGGTGATCCTCTTGTCGATCGGAAGCCAGTGAAGGGATCTGAGGTGTGAGGAGATTTGTTCATGGCTTGGGAGGTCCAGGATGAGGCTGGCCGCTGCGTTCTGGATTCTCTGGAGTTTTCGCTTGAGCTTGACTGTGGTGCCGGCGTAGAGGGCGTTTTCGTAGTCTAGCCTGCTGCTGATGAGTGCAAGGGTGACGTTCTTCATGGTCTCTATGGGAATCCATTTGAAGGTTTTTCGCAGCATGCAGAGGGTGTTGAAACAGGAGGAGGTGATGGCGTTGATTTGCTGGGTCATGGAGAGGGAAGAATCCAAGATGATGCCGAGGTTGCGTGCATGGGTTGCAGGCGTTGGTGGGGATCCTAGGGCAGTGGGCCACCAGGAGTTGTCCCATATAGTTTTGTTGGGGCCGAAGATGATGATTTCGGTTTTGTTGGAGTTTAGCTTGAGGTGGTTAGCTGTCATCCATTTGGCGGTGTCAAGGAGTCTGGCGTGGAGGTTGGTTTAGGCGGTGGTAGGGTTTCGGGTGAGGGAGATGACGAGCTGGGTGTCGTCTGCGTAGGATATGATGGTGATTCCGTGTGGCCAGAGGATGTTGGTGATCGGGCCATGTAAATGTTGAAAAGGGTGGGGCTCAGGGAGGACCCTTGGGGGACTCCGCAGATGATCTTGGTGGCTGGAGAGTGGAAGGGAGGGAGGAGGACTTTCTGGGTTCTTTCGGTGAGGAAGGAGGCAAGCCAGTCTAGGCCCTTGTGTCGAATACCTGCGTTGTGGAGGTGTCTGCGGAGTATTTGGTGGCAGACAGTATCAAAGGCAGCGGATAGGTCCAGGAGGATGAGTGCGACGGTCTCGCCCTTGTCGACTCTGGTTCTGATGTCGTCAGTACATGCGATGAGGGCGGTCTCAGTGCTGTGGTTCTTGCGGAATCCAGACTGGGAAACGTCGATTGCGTTGCTTTCCTCTAGGAAGTGAGACAGTCACAATTCCACACCAAGCAATAAAATTCCAAGAGCATACACACCGCTGGCCACATCATGTTGCTTTTTTACCTTCTCCTGACCCGCCCTCCACTCCCTCCCTTGTTGTATTGCTTGCCTGTCCCCCATGTTGATTTGCTTATCCCTCCTCTAGACAAAAAAGCACTATGACGCGGCCAGCAGTGGCAGCATAGTAAGGCTTTATTCTCAGACTTTCAGTCTTGCTGAACAGTAGCTGTGATGCTATACAACATGGCTAAAAAATCACTTGACAAAGCCAATAGCTGTCGCATTACCGAGACCTTTTGGCCTTGCTAGTGCTTGTTTAAGAAAGAGTTGAATAATCAACAATCTTCCATTACCTCACCTACACTTCTTGTTAAGATACCATTTTCTCCTGAATTCAAATTGTCTCTGTCAGGATCATCTTCTCCTTCTGGAGGTAACAAAGTTCTTCCCGTATTTGGGAGGAGACAGTTGTCCATCCATGGCATTCCTTGCCATTGGAGCATCAGCAGAACAAGTCTTGTGTTGATGGTCTCTTCATCCTGCAGCTATGATGAAGTTCACTTAGGATTCAGCACAGGTCTTTCCGAGAACACTTTCTGAGGGAGGCAATCACCACGCTTGCTCCAGTGTGGCACTAGGCTCAGCACCAAAAACAATCTTTGAACTAATGCCGACTTTTTTGTCCACTTTCTGCCGTTTTAATTTCCTCACAAGAATTTTAAGAATTGTAGTCTGGAACATCGAGAAGGGAATATCATTAGATTTTAAAAACTTGCCAAAGTATTGAGTACAATACTGTAAAAAGGTTGTATAGCCCCATCTGTGTACCTTCAAGATACACATATCTTCAGGGTATAGAGTTAGCGGTATAAAATCTATACATAATCACCTCTTGCTATTCATGTTCTCCATCTTATGGATACAATTGTATAATACAAGAATGTTCCCTGCTCGACATTCAGGACCCAAACCAATGGTAAGACCCATCTGGGAGGGACAGTGATTAATAGGCATCATCCATGTCTACTTCAGTCATCACAGGTGCATAGTGGACATTGAGCCACAGCCGGTGTCTGCTCATTACCAGGTTCCCAGAGGCATCACTCGCAAGAGAATTATAAAGTTAGCTTAGTGGTGAAGATGGTGCCCGTAAAACATGCACCTGATCTTAATATTCACTCTATATTGTAATTGTATTTATATAGCGCTCACTACCCCTGACGAGGCGTCGAAGCGCTTTGTATCGCCTCCAACCGATAGGCGCATGAAGATAACTGAGGGGAGTTCACAGCTTTATGAAAGATATAAAGGATGACATTGTCATACATCCGTAATAGTAAACAAGCGACTCTGACTGCACAGCATTGGAGCTTAACATCTTAAATGGGTAAATCTGTACCCTCGTCCCATTAAAATATAGAATAACAAAAAATAAAATATTATTTTAACAGGCAATATAACACAAGTACATTGTTTTTGGTACTCTGTGGTTCATGCATTGGCAGTTTGTTGACATTCTGTAGTATTGAGAGCAGGTGAAGAGGCGCAGCCGAGATGATGTTTAAGACGTCATTTCCTCCTGACATTTGCAACAACTCCAGGCAGAAGTGCTGACTTCTTTTCACATTGTAGTGCAGATTTTACCCGCTGGAAATGAGTTTTTTTGTAAAGTAAATTATGTTTTGTTTCACGATGACAGAATGCTTTTCTAATACATGTTTGTTTTTTACAGGTTGGAAGTAACAGTTCCGGCCTTCACTTTACACGTCTTTTAGCAGATCCTAAAAGAATTGAAATCCCTTCTTTTTTATTTAAAACTATTTTAGAGTGAAACATTTTTAACTATTCTCATCCACTATAATGCTGGTAATATTGAAAACAGCGCTGAGCAGGATTTAAGGGACAAGGAATGAAGAGGGAATATATAGATAAATGTACACATAGCACATTCTTGCGTGCAAGGTTGTGGAAGAGGTTTACAGTGCACGTAATGCCGCTTTCTTTGGGGCGCCTTCTCTAAAGATCTGCCTTGAAACGAACATTGTACAGCTGGATAACTTTGGGATTAGTGATTATCTAGTGAGGTGCCTGATAGCCCCACTTTTCAGCAGTATATTGCCCCTGTTGTCTCCGTGATGTTCCCATGATGCACTTCGGGGCAGTGTCATCTTAAGACATGTATCTTGCAAATGTGTAAAGGCTGATCTCTGCTATTCTGAACTGTCCCTTAGTGACTCTAAAGGACTGAAGAGCCCGAGTCTCGGGGACGTTATAGAAAGTGCAGCAGGTGCAGTGGCGCTGGGTCTCTGGGCTTGTAAGCCACCGACTGGACGCCAAAAGTAGCTGTTTTGGGGCCATATTTAGTCAATGGCACCTCTGCTGCGCCAATGCTCGGAGCCAGAGTCATCAGCAGGGATAGGACATGGCGGTCATACCTTCAAATAGCCTGAATATTATTATTATGTTTACAGTACAATTTAGAAATAATATTTTAACTCTGTGTTTTCTTTTGCTTAGGATGCAGTAAGAAAGGCCCATAAAACATCGATTCAATAATCTGTTAAAAAAAGAGTAATACCTGTCATGCATCTCAAATCCTCAAAAAGCAGAAAAACATAAAACGGATGCCATTGTACAACCACATGTTATGTACATTAATGTAAATGTTCATTGAGGGGGCAATTAAACTAATGTGTGTTTTACTCTATTTTTCAGCTGAGGCCTGTTTGATTTACCAGACGCAGGACGGAGCTGGAGTGAAGGGGAGCGACTATCTGCAGAGGGTGTCAGATCTAGTGGGGGGGTTTCAGCAGGAGAAGGAGGGCCAGGGAGAAAGTGTGGGGGAAGATGCCGCCAAGGTGACCACTGAATTTAAGTAGACAGCGCGGGGCCTGTCTGTCTGTCAGTACAGAAAGGATGGTCGCACAGAATCTGTGTTTACCCCGGGTCTGGTGACTATGACATTATACACCGGAAGTACGATCATCACGGCGGTGATGACAGACAAGAATGTCGCTTTCAATGTGTCGCCTCAGGATGGCTCAAACTTTCACCAGTTTCCTTGGAGCGCACCCCTGGAGCCGGGGTGGGAGAGTAGTTATGGTGTGGAGAAGTGGGGGTGGGCCCCAGATTATGTTACGCAGCCACGGGGCAGTCAGAGTGGAGGCGAGCAGGAGGGGAGGGGAACAGAGTGTGGGTGCCAGCAGGGGTGGGGGGAAGGAGAAAGTACAGGACAGCAGGCAGGCGGGGGGGGCAGCCAGGGGGCGAATGAGGCTGAAGGAGGGTGGAAGCAGCAGTGGGACTGGCAGGGGGTGGGTGGCGCGGATCAGGGGTTTTGGGGTGCAGGAGAGACAGAATCCCCTGGAGAGGCAGAAGAGGCAGGACAGAGGTGGGGGGCAGGAGGGGTCAGCCAGGGACGGGGTTCAGGAGAGGAAGGGTCAAGGCAGCACTGGGACTGGCAGGGGCTGAGCGGTGGGGAGCAGGGGGCCCCGGGTTTCGGAGACCCCAGGCACCAGTGGGGCTGGTATGATGAAGAGATTCAGCGGCAGTGGGGAGAGTGCGGAGGGGAGACAGGGCCACATGGGGGCGCTGGAGGGGTCAGCCAGGGCTGGAGCTCAGCAGAAGAAAGAGTCTGGCAGTGTGACTGTGAGAAGTTGAGTGCGGGGTGGCAGCAGGAGGGACTGACCAGGAAGGGCCCCAAGGAGGGAGGCGTAGAGGGTCAGTGAAGCAAAGAGGAGGAGGGGAAGCAGGAGTAGGAACAGCACCTGGAGGTTGAGGAGGGACAGTTCAGTGAAGGTGAGGGAGCTGGAGTCAAGAGACAGTCTAGTGAAGGTGAGGGAGCTGGGCTGGAAGGACAGTCTAGTGAAGATGAGGGAACTGGAGTAGAGGTAGAGTCTAGTGAAGGTGAGAGTGCTGGTCTGGAGGGACAGTCTAGTGAAGGTGAGGGAACTGGAGTGGAGGGAGAGTCTAGTGAAGGTGAGAGTGCTGGTCTGGAGGGACAGTCTAGTGAAGGTGAGGGATCTGGAGTGGAGGGAGAGTCTAGTGAAGGTGAGGGAACTGGAGTGGAGGGAGAGTCTAGTGACGGTGAGGGAGCTGGGTTGGAAGGACAGTCTAGTCAAGGTGAGGGAGTTGGAGAGGAGGAACATTCTAGTGAAGGCAAGGGAGCTGGAGAGGAGGGAGATTCTAGTGAAGGTGAGAGTGCTGGTCTGGAGGGACAGTCTAGTGAAGGTGACGGAACTGGAGTTGAGGGAGAGTCTAGTGAAGGTGAGGGAGCTGGAGAGGAGGGAGATTCTAGTGAAGGTGAGGGAACTGGATTGGAGGGAGAGTCTAGTGAAGGTGAGAGTGCTGGTCTGGAGGGACAGTCTAGTGAAGGTGAGGGAATTGGAGTGGAGGGAGAGTCTAGTGAAGGCGAGAGTGCTGGTCTGGAGGGACAGTCTAGTGAAGGTGAGGGAAATGGAGTGGAGGGAGAGTCTAGTGAAGGTGAGGGAACTGGAGTGGAGGGGGAGTCTAGTGACGGTGAGGGAGCTGGGCTGGAAGGGCAGTCTAGTGAAGGTGAGGGAGTTGGAGAGGAGGGAGAGTCTAGTGAAGGTGAGGGAGCTGGAGTGGAGGGAGAGTCTAGTGAAGGTGAGAGTGCTGGTCTGGAGGGACAGTCTAGTGAAGGTGAGGGGATTGGCGTGGAGGGAGAGTGTAGTGAAGGTGAGGGAACTGGAGTGGAGGGAGATTCTAGTGAAGGTGAGAGTGCTGGTCTGGAGGGACAGTCTAGTGAAGGTGAGGGAACTGGAGTGGAGGGAGAGTGTAGTGAAGGTGAGGGAACTGGAGTGGAGGGAGAGTCTAGTGAAGGTGAGGGAACTGGAGTGGAGGGAGAGTCTAGTGACGGTGAGGGAGCTGGGTTGGAAGGACAGTCTAGTCAAGGTGAGGGAGTTGAAGAGGAGGAACATTCTAGTGAAGGCAAGGGAGCTGGAGAGGAGGGAGATTCTAGTGAAGGTGAGAGTGCTGGTCTGGAGGGACAGTCTAGTGAAGGTGACGGAACTGGAGTTGAGGGAGAGTCTAGTGAAGGTGAGGGAGCTGGAGAGGAGGGAGATTCTAGTGAAGGTGAGGGAACTGGATTGGAGGGAGAGTCTAGTGAAGGTGAGGGAACTGGAGTGGAGGGAGAGTCTAGTGAAGGTGAGGGAACTGGAGTGGAGGGAGAGTCTAGTGAAGGTGAGGGAGCTGGAGTGGAGGGAGAGTCTAGTGAAGGTGAGAGTGCTGGTCTGGAGGGGCAGTCTAGTGAAGGTGAGGGAACTGGAGTGGAGGGAGAGTCTAGTGAAGGTGAGGGAACTGGAGTGGAGGGAGAGTCTAGTGAAGGTGAGGGAGCTGGAGTGGAGGGAGAGTCTAGTGAAGGTGAGAGTGCTGGTCTGGAGGGGCAGTATAGTGAAGGTGAGGGAACTGGAGTGGAGGGAGAGTCTAGTGAAGGTGAGGGAACTGGAGTGGAGGGAGAGTTTAGTGAAGGTGAGGGAGCTGGAGTGGAGGGAGAGTCTAGTGAAGGTGAGGGAACTGGAGTGGAGGGAGGGTCTAGTGACGGTGAGGGAGCTGGAGTAGATGGAGAGTCTACTGAAGGTGAGGGAGCTGGTCTGGAGGGACAGTCTAGTGAAGGTGAGGGAACTGGAGTGGAGGGAGAGTCTAGTGAAGGTGAGGGAACTGGAGTGGAGGGAGAGTTTAGTGAAGGTGAGGGAGCTGGAGTGGAGGGAGAGTCTAGTGAAGGTGAGGGAACTGGAGTGGAGGGAGGGTCTAGTGACGGTGAGGGAGCTGGAGTAGATGGAGAGTCTAGTGAAGGTGAGGGAGCTGGTCTGGAGGGACAGTCTAGTGAAGGTGAGGGAACTGGAATGGAAGGAGAGTCTAGTGAAGGTGAAAGTGATGGTCTGGAGTATCAGTCTAGTGAAGGTGAAGCAGCTGGAGTGGAGGGACAGTCTAGTGAAGGGGAAGGAGTTGGTCTGGAGGGACAGTCTAGTGAAGGTGAGGGTGCAGCAGTGGAGGGACAGTCTACTGAAGGTGAGGGAGCAGCAGTGGAGGTTCAGTCCATTGATGGTGAGGGAGCTGCATTGGAGGGACAATCTAGTGAAGGTGAGGGTGCTGGAGTGAAAGGAAAGTCTATTGAAGGCGAGGGAGCTGGAGTACATGGACAGTCTCGTGAAGGTGAGAGTGCTGGGCTGGAGGGACTGTCTCGTGAAGGTGAGAGAGTTGGTCTTGAGGGACAGTCTAGCGAAGGTGAGGGAGCTGGAATGGCCGGACAGTCTAGTGAAGGGGAGAGTGTTGGTCTGGAGGGACAGTCTAGTGAAGGTGAGGGAGTTGGAGTAGAGGGACAGCCTAGTGAAGGTGAGAGAGTTGGAGTAGAGGGACAGTCTAGTGAAGGTGATGGAGGTGGAGAGGAGGAACAGGCTAGTGAAGGGGAGGAAGCTGGGCAGGAGGCACAGTCTAGTGAAGGTGAGGAAGATGGGCTGGAGGAACAGTCTAGTGATGGTGAGGAAGCTGGAGAGGAGGAACAGGCTAGTGAAGGTGAGGGAGCTGGAGTGGAAGGACATTCTATTGAAGGTGAGAGAGATGGAATGGAGGGACAGTCTTGTGAAGGTGAGGGCGTTGGGCTGGAAGGACAGTCTAGTGAAGGTGAGGGTGCTGGAGTGGAGGGACAGTCTTGTGAATGTGGGGGAGCTGGAGAGGAGGGACAGTGTAGTGAAGATGAGGGAGCTGGGCTGGAGAGACAGTCTAGTGAAGGTGAGGGAGCTGGGGTAGAGGCAGAGTCTAGTGAAGGTAAGGGAGCTGGAGTGGAGGGACAGTCTTGTGAAGGTGAGGGAACTGGAGTGGAGGGAGAGTCTAGTGAAGGTGAGGGGATTGGCGTGGAGGGAGAGTGTAGTGAAGGTGAGGGAACTGGAGTGGAGGGAGAGTCTAGTGAAGGTGAGAGTGCTGGTCTGGAGGGACAGTCTAGTGAAGGTGAGGGAACTGGAGTGGAGGGAGAGTGTAGTGAAGGTGAGGGAACTGGAGTGGAGGGAGAGTCTAGTGAAGGTGAGAGTGTTGGTCTGGAGGGACAGTCTAGTGAAGGTGAGGGAGTTGGAGTAGAGGGACAGCCTAGTGAAGGTGAGAGAGTTGGAGTAGAGGGACAGTCTAGTGAAGGTGATGGAGGTGGAGAGGAGGAACAGGCTAGTGAAGGGGAGGAAGCTCGGCAGGAGGCACAGTCTAGTGAAGGTGAGGAAGATGGGCTGGAGGAACAGTCTAGTGATGGTGAGGAAGCTGGAGAGGAGGAACAGGCTAGTGAAGGTGAGGGAGCTGGAGTGGAAGGACATTCTATTGAAGGTGAGAGAGATGGAATGGAGGGACAGTCTTGTGAAGGTGAGGGCGTTGGGCTGGAAGGACAGTCTAGTGAAGGTGAGGGTGCTGGAGTGGAGGGACAGTCTTGTGAATGTGGGGGAGCTGGAGAGGAGGGACAGTGTAGTGAAGATGAGGGAGCTGGGCTGGAGAGACAGTCTAGTGAAGGTGAGGGAGCTGGGGTAGAGGCAGAGTCTAGTGAAGGTAAGGGAGCTGGAGTGGAGGGACAGTCTTGTGAAGGTGAGTGAGCTGGAGTGGAGGGACAGTCTTGTGAAGGTGAGGGATATGGGCTGGAGAGGCGTTATAGTGAAGGTGAGAGAGATGGGCTGGAGGGACAGTCTAGTGAATGTGAGGGTGTTGGAGTGGAGGGGCAGTCTAGCAAAGGTGAGGGAGATGAAGTGGAGGGAAAGTCTATTGAAGGTGAGGGAGCTGGAGTGGAGAGACAGTCTAGTGAAGGTGAGAGTACTGGTCTGGAGGGACAGTCTAGTGAAGGTGAGGGAACTCGAGTGGAGGGACAGACTAGTGAAGGTGAGGGAGCTGGATTGGAGGGACAGCCTAGTGAAGGTGAGGGAGTTGGAGTGGAGAGACAGTCTAGTGAAGGTGAGGGAGCTGGAGTGGAGGGACAGTTTTGTGAAGGTGAGGGAGATGGGCTGGAGGGACAGTCTAGTGAAGGTGACTGAGCTCAACTGGAGGGACAGTCTAGTGAAGGTGATGGAGCTGGGCAGGAAGGACAATCTAGTGAAGGTGAGAGAGCTGGAATGGAGGGACGGTGTTGTGAAGGTGAGGGAGATGGGCTGGAGGAGCATTATAGTGAAGGTGAGAGAGATGGGCTGGAGGGACAGTCTAGTGAATGGGAGGGAGCTGGATTGGAGGGACAGTTTAGTGAAGATGAGGGAGTTGGAGTGGACGGAAAGTCTAGTGAAGGTGAGGGAGTTGAAGTGGAGAGACAGTCTAGTGAAGGTGAGAGTGCTGGTCTGGAGGGACAGTCTAGCGTAGGTGCAGGAGCTGGTGTGGAGGGACAGCCTAGTGTAGGTGAGGGAGCTGGAGTGGAGGGACAGTCTAGTGCAGGTGAGAGTGCAGGTCTGGAGGGAAAGTCTAGTGTAGGTGAGGGATCTGGAGTGGAGGGGCAGTCTAGTGCAGGTGAGAGTGCTGGTCTGGAGGGACAGCCTAGTGTAGGTGAGGGAGCTGGTGTGGAGGGACAGTCTAGTGTAGGTGCGGGAGCTGGTGTGGAGGGACAGTCTGGTGAGGGTGAGAGAGTTTGGCTGCAGAATAAGCAGGTGAAGGCGTTAGAGGAGGAGGGCCTGGTGGGTCTGGGCGATGAGGAGACACTACAGCGCCAATTCACAGATGACTGCACTGAGGTAAAATATTTCTTGTAAATATAGGATGATTTGTAAATGCACGCACACAGTGTGTGGAATAGTTGCAGCATCTCAAGGTAATATTCCCTCCTAACAGACCAGATACATGTAGAGACATGTACTGAGTGTGGAATAATACAGGAATAGCTGAGTCCTCACTCTGTGTGTCCACCTGAAGCTCAGAATATGCTAGAAGGGAGGAATAATCAGCTAACAATGAGAACTGATTAAGGCTGTCAGTCAGTCAGTCAGTTCCGTGTTCAGTCACTGATCAGTGACCTTTCCTCTGAGTTTTCAAACAACTGCATATGTGGAACATGTCAAACGAATGAGAAATCCATCCATGTGAGCATGTAGTGAACCCCCACCCCCTCCATGATCCTTTGCATACCACAGCAACTTCTGACATTGGTTAAACAAAGGCCACCACAGCAGAGTCAGACCATAACCAAAAGTAGTTACAGCCTCTGCCAATGAGCAACACCGGCGTTTACCTTTAAAAAATGACTTGTCTTTAGATATGTCCGTATCCAGTCACATTACGAACATATTTGTCAGGTTTCTGAAAGCATCACATTTATTCATATAGAGCGTGTTCTGATTGGCTACGAGGTAGTCTTTGTTATGTAATCTTATTAATCTGCCACTTGAGTCACTTAAGGATAGGGAACATTTTGGTTCACTTTTTCTGTTTTTTCCAATTTAATGCCAGAGAGGTTTAGTCTCTTAAGAGTGATATTAGCAAAAAGTAAACCCCTCCCCCACCCCAGAAGAGTGTACTTGGAGGCATTGTCAGATCGAAGACACCCATAGTCTCTGTGCTCATTATTTACTGGTCCCCGCATCCTTCCGGTAATCTGCACGAGGACAGGTCTTCTACGTCAGAGGTCAGCGGGGGCATTGAAGTATGCGTGGATGTCAGTGTGCATGGAAGTGCATTCCACCCTCGTCCAGGCTCCAGCATCCTATTTCTGTAGCCTCAGTGTTCATCACTCTACAGCAGGGGATGGATTTACAATGAAGATGTCTTTTTCACCTTTTCTACTCAAGGTTTTTACGTTTTATTTTAGCTTCCAATGCCGCTCTTCTTTCATGTGGACTACGAGTAGAATTTTCTCCAATGAAGCATGTTTCTTTTACTTTTCTTTGTCCCAGCCTGAAATGGATGTGAGCGACTCATGGTTTCTGTCAGAGACTCTGCATAGCCTTAGATTTCTGCGGGTCGCTCTTTTATTTCAGCTTGTTTGTACCACCAAAAGTATCTAACCTTGGGGAACCCTCTTCAAGGTCATAAGCATGTGTCTAAAACCCTCTTTGTGTTTATAATCCGAGTCTCCCCATCAGTTTCTGGTTGAGATGGATGCTTGCTGTGCTACAGACGTTTCTCCAGCGTGGGATACTTCACACGTGGTTGCCAGAGCAACCATGGAGAATGATCAAGCAAGGATGAGTTAGGAGTTGGAGTGCGTCACCGGGATTGTAAAACTGTCACCTTATCTACTAAATAACAGCTCGTTCTGTTGTTCATCTCGCTGTAAGTGGGGTACCTCAGATCTATCACTGTAGTGGTTTCACGCCGAGTCTTCAGGTAAAATCCACAGCTGTGTTTTGAACCTTGGGATTTGGGTGCACCGATCATTGCCAAGAGTTGAGCAAGACACAATAATGGAACTCTGTGGGAGTCAGTGGTTGCTCTGGCAGGGGGGAGGTAGTGGGGACTGACAATAACATCAGTCAGGACCCGATTCACAAAGGTAGACTTAGTCCTGAAGTGTAATTGAAATCTGAAGTCTAACTTTAGACCTGAAGTCCAAACTTAGACTTCAGATCTAGCCTATACTTTAGGTCTAGCATTAAACTTAAGGTCTAACATGGACTTCAGGTCTAAAGTTGGATTTCAACTCTAAATGTACCTTGTTGAATCAGGCCCTCCGTGTCTGAGTGGTAGACGCAAGGGTAGGTTTGTTTGTAAATCACAACAATAATTTGTATTGTTTACTTTACAGCATCTTGCACCTGAGGCTCTGGAAGAAGGTAATGGCTGTATCTTCTAGAATTCTTTATATTTGTTATTGAAACAAGCATTCTTTGGGACACGTAGGACCATCCTTGCTATACTAAGGTCCCCCTTGGAAGAAAAAAGTGAAGTCTGCCTACCACCCATCAACTTAAACAGGGCATAACCATTCACATTTATATAACCAACAGCAGGATATAATTGATTATCTAATAGACAATATAAAGTCCTTGAACTGTGCATATTTCATAGAAATTGCTCTTTATTGTCACAGATGAATGTTCAGTTTGAGAAATGCATTGTCCCAGATCAGTTTCCAATTTGGCATGGTTCTTCTTACAAAATAATACATGACAACCTGGATTCTTCATACAGAGTAATTTTTAACAGCCAACACATGTTTTGTGAAAAATCGCTTCTTCGGGGCTCACTTATGAATACAAATAGAACTATCTTGAGGGCCTAGCTTGAATTTCTTTATCTCCCTTGATAAGGGTATCTGATCCGACTGCTTCAGTATAAAATTACTCTGTATGAAGAATCATGCTCGCCCTGTAATATATTGTAATAAGGATCAGGTCAAATTGGAAATTCATCTGTGACAATGAAAAGACATTTCTCCACCTAACTGGGCTTTGTAGGACTAGCGGCGATAGCCGTGTAAATCAGTGAGGGTCAAGCCATTTTACCAATCTCCTTCAAGGAGACATAACTACTAGTCTTGCTTGTCTAAAAGATTGAGTCAGTCTCCGTTTACTGTGATATTTTTTCTCTTTCTGTCTGTAGTTGCCGGTCGTCTCTCTTTCTCTTTCCTCATTCTTCTCTTCCTCTTTCTATTTTACTATGTCCTATTGCCTCTCTGTCCCCCTTTTGTAGCTCTCCCGCTCTTTCTCTCTTTTTATATCCCTCCCTTCCTCTACCCAACCAAATGCTCTCTAATTTTATTGTATTTATTTTCTTGTGTAGGCAATGGGAAGCAGACTTATGCAACGCTTTCGTAAGTATGCCTGATAACCTTCTGAACTGTTGATGCTGGTGAAAGTGTAAGAGGGTGAACTGACTGCCACCACTTACCAGCACTCACTCTTTTTAGCTTTCACACCCTGTGTGTCACCACCAAGTTCTCTTTGAGCTATATCCCATGTCACACCTCTCACGTGCAGTGCTGGAGCTGTAGTACAGAAAATCAGAGTAGAAAACAGAAGGGGTCCCTGACTAGATAAGGAGAGAAATCGAGGGAGCAACACTCTGAAGGCGACACATGCGTCTCTCCTACTGTATTCACAATATATCACATCAATAGTTGCTCTACATATTTTTAGAAAATTTTTTTATTTTATTCAACAGATAACTACTTCATTATACAGTTTCCAAGCAGAAAAAAACAAAAATTCCCTAAGCTAACCTGAAATAAAAATAAAGCACATCAACATACTTAAGACAAGACAATAATAAAGAAAAACTCCAATTAGGGACCGACAAACACAAAACCACAATAGCAACAGACCAACATACAACAACAAATATCACATAATGATAACCACACCTATATATCAAGCAAAGAGTTCATTACTCATAATTTATCACAGATAATGGCAAATCCATGTTCTATACCAAAACTACAGTTGTCAGTCTTTTGTCCAACTACTAATAGGGGCACATTCAGTGCCAGCAGATGATTATTAATTTCGAGCGCTGCAGCCCTTTCGTGCGCCACTTGGTGATAATCGAGATTCGCGTACTAGTGATTATTGAAATAGTTGTCCATAGTGAACACTGAAACTCTTTCATGGGCCACTTAGAGATCCTCCAAGATCATGGTAGGCAACATAGACTTCTTACTGCCACTCAGTAACCTTTTGCCAACTCTTGGCCGTTGCCTAGCCGTTGCTATTGGCGACGCGCATTTCGGCTATTGTGGCTTTGTTGGCCCTTAATTGGAGTATTTCTAGATTATTGTCTTGTCTTATGTATGTTGATATGCTTTGTTTTTATTTCTAGTTAGCTTAGGGAACGTTTGCATTTTTTCTGCTTGGAAACTGTATAATGAAGTATGTATATGTTGAATAAAATAATATTTTTTTCTAAAAATATTTATAGCAACTGTTGATGTGATATATTGTGAATACAGTGGGAGAGATACATGTGTCGTGTTCAGAGTATAGAAAATCAGATGCAATTAAAATGCAGGTTATATTAGAGATTAAGGGCCTTGTTTATAATTTGATAGACACGATACTCTGTCACAAAAGTAGTGTATGTCCCTCCACTCCACTGCAAATGTATTAGAGGCACTTGTAATTCAGCAGATGGGATATCTTCCACGGTTTCACAGAGTAACAGTCCAACAAACTCTAATTAATACCAAAATGATTTATTTTACTTACTTTATTTTGGGGTTCTGTGGCTTGTGCAAACTGTTCCATCCACAATGCTTTGCAGGTGAGCAATATATAGTAGTTTGGGCTTATATAATATATAGTTCTCAATGGAGTCAAGTAAAAACAGTTCAATGAATTGGAAGGGGTACCACTTAATGGTGATAGGGCCAGCTGAGATAAGGTTCCGAAAGAAGCGTCCCATCAGGCAGGTGAGATAGTTACTTTTGAGCGTTTGTCTATTGTATTCAGCACTGTGCAAAGGGGTACAAGGTAGTGACATTAGTATATAAAATTATAGCAGGACCTCAGTCCCCCATTGTGTTAATCGAGCATCATTCATGAGCACTGACTTGAGAAACATTATAAAAAGCACAAAAAGAGAAAGTCTAGATGCTCCCTTGCTCAGAAGTGGAATCTTATTATTTCTGCGATATGAGAGATGGCGCCCTGCACCCTGGTACTCAGTGGTTAGTACTGATCTCACCTGAGCAGTGAGAGAGGTATGACAGGAGGAACTTCCTTAACTACTGGATTTCATTTTTATAGGGAGTGTACTCTTTGAGAAAGGTGTGTGTGTCTGTGTGTGTTTCTGATGTATACATCTACCTGTGGATTGCTCACCTTTTGAATACCCCCAATGCGCCACCAGAAAAAGCGTTACGAAGGTGAGAAAATTGTTTGTTGGTATAAGCAAAGCCAAAGTTGAATAAAAACTGCAGCTTCTTTTCACATGTTTTGTTTTATAGATCCAGGGAGACGCTGGCCAGAAGAAAATGGTGGCACAGGTATACAACTAATGTGTTAATTAGTAAATATTTTAACTGAAAAGAGAAAATGGCGTAACAAACTAGGAGTTTCTTAATTCCTTGAATATAAGTGAGCACAGACTGAGATCCAGTCACCAGGATATTATGAAGCACACAAACATACACACAAAGAACACAAAAACAGACATGGGGCCTGAGTCACAAAGGTAAACTTACTTTTGTGTAAGTTTAAATATTTTTTGGTATTCACAAACTACGAGTCAATGTTAAGTTTCTGCTGTGGAGAGTCTGCAGTTGGGGCAGAGAACTTCACACATAAAAATTGAGGATAGGCCTATCTTTTTATGTGCATAGCTCTCCCCCCAACTGTTGAGTTTTTGCAGTTGTAAACTTACTAATAGGCCAGGCCTATATTTTTATGTGTGTAGTTCTCTGCTCTGACTGCGGATCCTAAATTTAGTATTAACTTGTAGTTCGTGACTACCAAAACATGTAACTTACACAAAAGTTTGTTTACCTTTGTGAATCAGGCTCCATGTTTTCTTGTATACTTATTGAGCTTTAGCAGGACCTCTCACAGCAGTGATGTTCGTTGCATCCCAAGAGTGGAAATAACGGAGTTACTTTCTGGGTAGCTACTTTAGGACAACACATGGAATATGGTGGTTGAGTTGTGCTGTGCAGGACAAACAGTCATGTATGCTATGTAAATGTACATACGGAATGGCAGTGAAGGAGGGTCATTTTGTTGATGGACGGCATTGATTGAATGTTGGATACCTTGAGTCCTTAAGAAAAGGGGGTGTATTTTTATTTATCCACTGAGCTCCACTAGGAGGTCATACACACACCTGCAAACACAAATATACTACCACTCATTGTGCTGTGGTCTGTGCACATAAGAAGCATCTGCTAAAAATAAATAGGTTCATTTTTATAAAGGGACTGTGTATTATAGACTTTTTAAGACCTCTAGTTAATACATGTCACCCATGACGAGTACAGTTCAGTGACACACTGGGTTTTATCTAAGTCATACTTTTCTTTTTCGCTTTACAGATTCTTTTGTTGTTGTTTCCACAAGAAGAAATAGGTGTTAATTGGTAGTGGTGCCTTCAGGTGCGTACCTTTCTTGATTTCCACCCTGGAATGATTTAACCATGAGCTGTAGATGTGAGTGATACCCAATCAGTTTCTGACCGTTTCACACAAACCATCAAGTGAAAATGATGGATTTCCCATTTTGCGGTTTTGTGCATCAGTGCTGTTCCTGTACCACTCCTCTAAGAAGATCATAAATTCTGCAGGTACTAGCCTCACCATGTCATACCTGCTCGAAAAAACCTGTTGTGTCACAAGCTCTTATTTTTCAATAACTGCTTGGTTTGTGTGTGGAACCTGTGCAGGTGTGGAGCATCATCTTTGTGATAGCCCAATTGTGGCACCACAGACAACTGTGTCTACTTTAGTCCTATTTTGTTACTGAGGTTCCTTTCTCTGCACTATGACCCCCTGATCCTGCTATTGCTATGTCAAAAAGCACACAGATACTTGTTAACCTTGTGGTGCTTAATGTCCTAGGGCTTGTGTACTTTGACAGGTACGCAAAAAAGCAAGAAGCATTTTCTCAGAAGTGGTCCCAACTGAGCCTGACTTTGCAGACGTCCCTTCATATATTTTAGTCTATGGTTTCTTTATCTTGATCAAACAGAGAACAGCCTTCTACAAGGGTCATACACGTGGATTTAAATCTTCTTGGTTAGCATGAACCCTGTGACCCAGTGGATGAAGAAGCTATTGAGAAATTGTCATATCTTGTTGTCTAATTAAACATCAGAAAAGTCTGCTTCAGTGAACCACTAAAAAGGAAACTTATGAGCAACAAGAGAACCATACTTTGAAGTACTATCTTGTGCATAAACACAGGATTAATGACTTAGGGCCTCATTTCAACCTTGGCGGTCTTTAAGCAAGACCGCTGAGGTACTGCTGTGCTGAAGACCGCCAGTGCAGGTGGTTTTCTGCACAGCGTATCATGACTCCTGGCAGCCCTCCACCCTTTTTCGGACAGAGAGCCGCCAGCAGCCATACTGGCGGTCGGTGGGGAAGTGGAGGCTGCTCCACCTCCACCGCCACGTCATCAGAACACCGCCCACCGAATCACGTCCCATGATTTGGTGTGGCGGTGTTCAGGTGACGGGGAGCTGGCGGAGGATGATCACGGAGGATCACCGGACCAGGTAAGGTGATCGTCCATTAGGGGAGGGGGGTGGGGGGTGTTGTGTGCGTGCATGAGGGTGTGAGTGTGTAGAGGGTGTGTGTGAGTGTGTGTATGCATGTGGGGGGTGTGTTGTGTGTTTGGAAAATGTGTGCGTATCTGTGTGTATGTCTGTGTGTATGTGTGCGTGTATGTGAAGTTGTAGTGTAAGTGTGCGTGTAGGGGGTGTGTGTGTCAATGTTAGGGGGGGGAGGGGGGTCCAACCACCTTTGGGGGTGGCATGGGGGTCGTGGGTTTGGGGGGAGGACACTGGGGAGGGGGAGAGGGGTGGGGGAGAGGGGTGGGGGAGGCCCCTGTCAATGCCAGGGAACAAACTCCCTGGCACTGATAGTGCCTACCGCCATGGATTTTGTGGCGATACAGAACCCCAAGAACTCCAGGGAGGTATGCGGGGTCGTGATGCTGCCGGCAGTGTAGTAACAGCCGCCGAACTGGAGACCGAAGCCTCCAGCCCAGCGGTCATTACCACCCTGGCGGTCGGAGTGGAGAAGTGGCGGTTTTTCATGGCTGTCACCGCCATGCTTGTAATCCCAATTGTTTTACCGCCGGCTTGTTTGTGGTATTACCGCCACTTCTCCACTGACCGCCAGGGTTGTAATGAGGGCCTTAGGCTTTACTGCTACTGATCCACCTAAAGCGTAGGGGGCTTTAAGTCTTGCTAGGTACATTATAAGGTATATCCCCTCCTCAGCAAGCAATGCTGTCATGTCTAGCTACCTAGAATGTTGTGGGTGAGACATGCAATCAAAGAACTATTTCCAGCCATTCCTATAGACGGAGAGCCTGATGAAGCAACAGTGATTTGTTTAGGATTACAGACTGACTAACAAAAGAGTACTTTTCCAATTGGTCTTTATTGAAGTTTGGTAATATACAATGGGAAGGCAATATTTTGAGACATTTAGTAGTCTGACAACACTAAAGAATGCAACCTTTTGTCATTAAATATGTGAGCATTTGGAGTGCACTGTGATCTCGGGTATCCATGTACACTGACGTGAAGTATGGGTGAGTTGGCCTGATATGTGCAATACGTTTCTCTGTGTGAGAGGGCGGCCCTCAGCCATAAGAAGTCTGAGTTCGGACCGATGGCCATGACCAGTGTATTGACTCCAAGCTCTGTGTGCCAACTGCCCGAGCAGCCCAAGGACACAAGCCCTGACCAGCAGTCCTTCAGGGTGGCCGCCTGTCCGGGTCAGGCTCCGATGTAAGCAGTATCAAATCCCATCCAGTGATTTGGTTGGCCGAGCCCGCCTGTACTACCAGTCTAGCGGTGGACTTCGTTCTGTCATGCCGCCAGAGGAGACTGAATATCAAAGGCATTACCAAGGGTTTCAACTTACACAACAACTTAGAAGACCTGCCTGATCAGGTCTCTTAGACAAAGATGCTGCCATATTACATATCTGGACACAAAAGCATAGTGGCTCTTAGAGACACCAACCAAGAATGGTGAATATTCAATGCACCAAATTGGGTTACTGGTTTAGGGGGGTGAAACCCTACTCAAGCAGTAACCACAATCTTTGTCAGGGTGAAGTCACAGACAAACCCCAAATTAACCTGTGCTCAACCATCTGGTAGCTTCGCACAAGAGCAGTCAGACTTAACTTAGAGGCAACGTGTAAAGTATTTATGCAGCACGTCAAACAGTAATAAAGTCAAATACAACACAAGAAAAATCCCACACAAATTACAAAAATAGAGTAAAACGTAATAAACAATTTAAGATCAAAATAACAACAATCCAATCAGTAGAACCGGAGATATGCAATTGTAAAGATTTTAGTGAATTTAGCCCCAAAAAGCACTGAACCAAAACTGTGGTTATCTGATCGTACCTGGCTGGGACAAAGTCATATGTTCAGGCCAACTGAAATGGAGCATGGGCCAGCTGCAGGGACCCAGTTATGCCTGCAAAACAAAGTAGCTTAAATCCTGGATGCAGAGCGTTGCGAGGCCTTGTGCCGAGGATGCATAGCGCAGCCGAAGCGATGTGAGGTCCTGGTATGTAGACGCATCGAGCATCGTCTCTTCCAAGGAGCTTCAAGGCGAGGACCTCCATCATCATCAAGGGGGCTATTGACCAGGGGGTTTGTGATGTGAGGGCCTGCGTTGACAATATGTTGCGCTGCGGGGCTTCTGATGCAGAGTCCTGCATTGGCGTCAAGGATGCCATCGAAGAGGGGCTTACAATCTGAGGACCAGCACCAATGATGCTTCACTCACCGGCTCTGATGCAGACTTTTCCAAAGGCAATGTGTCTGTTCCATTGGGAGCAAAGCTGGGCTGACAGAGCACCTTCAGGCTCACTTCCAATGGTCCAGAACTCAGGAGGCACCACTTGGGAGGGTATCACTCACAGCAGGCAAAGTCCAGTTGTGGTGTTCAAAGTGGCTGGAGCCTTCTCTCCCCGAGGCGGTGGTCAGGAGGACAGCCAACTTTCCAACTTGGCGGTCATGGGTTCAAGAAGCAGGTCAAGTCCTTTGTGCAGGCAACACGGCAGTAGATCGGAAGTCCTTGTTGCAGAGCAACACAACAGGCCTCCTTCTGAGTTCCCCCATAGGTCCAGATGTGTACTGAAGAGCTGGGTCTAACAGTCTAATATTTTTACCTGGTGCCCACTTTGAAGTAGGAGAAGGTTTTGGAGGTTTCCACCCTCCCGCCCCCCCACCCCAAGGGGTAAGGCATCCCCTTACTCCTTACCCTGACCCCAGCTTGACTTGGTTCACAAAAGACCAGTGTCAGAACCTTTCTGAAAATGCTCCAGAAGAGCCTTTTTAATGTGCAAGCCTGATAGGTAACAGTTCTTCCCTTTCATCAACCCAGAGTGGCCTATCCTACCAATACATATCTTCTCTTCGTCTCACTCTCAGGGAGCAATACGCAGGGACCAAATGCCAGTTGCAACTAGTCATTAGCTTTGACCCAGGGACAGGCTTCTGCCACCAAATGGATAGGCCAAGAAAATGCAAAATTTTGAAAAAGTGACATTTAAGTATTGTGGCTAAAAATGAAACTTTACTATTAAAGTGGACTTTTAATTAAAATTCTTTAGAAGCCAAGTTTGATATTCCCACCTGCTGCCAATTGTTAGTTATCTCTTATTAAATGTAATAAGTTGATCCAATGTTATCCTTAAAGAGAGGTAGGCCTCAAAGCAGTTATTTGACTATCAAAACATGTAAAATCTAAAAGTACATGTCAAAACTTTCAAGTATATTGCAATTTGCCCTCTGGGTTATTTAGGATCTACCATAGAAGTGTCTTCCATGTAATAAAACAGAACAGAGGGGAGGGTTGCGCCTGGCAAGAGTTATATTTTGCCAAGTTGAAAAGGATGTTTTAAATTGCACGCACAGGCTACAATGGCAGACCTGAGACCTGTTTTAAGAACTACTTAAGTGGGTGGTACAATCAGTGCTGCAAACCCACTAGTACCTTTTAATTTACTGGCCCTGGGTGAATATACTACCAATTTACTAGGGATATCCAAGTAAATTAAATATGTCAATAGGATGTAAGCCAATGTTATAATATTTAAAGGAGAGAGAACAAGCACCATAGCACAGGTTAGCAGTGGTAAAGTATGCAAAATTTTAACGCCAGCTAAAAAAAGTGAGCAAAAACAGAAGGCTGTACAACAAAAAAGTTTGGGTAAATCCACATCAAGGATGTCAGGATCAACAGCACCTTTTTGGAGGAGGCAAACTGGTGTCAGTTCCCTGCCCCTAGTGAAAATGTTTACTGCAATCCTAAAAGGCAAGCTGGGCTCATCTTCAGTGAAAGACAGAGTTGCATTTTATATCTCTCATCTATGCTCTGTCTCCAATTCAAACACTGGAGAAAATGCATTTATTATTTTATTAGGTGGACCATGCTGTCATAGACATGGAACATCAATATAGTGGACTCATTAAAACCCAGACTGTGTAACCAGTCTATAATTGTTCATATAATGTGTGTCACTTAACATTACTTTGTGTTTAAGTGTTTTCAGGTCATTTTGTGGTTTCTATCTCTCGATCTAATTATATGTACCTTTTGTGTTTTTTTTATTCAACAGGCTATAGATGGTTGTCATCAGCAGTGGAGAATATGTTAAATGCCTAACTGATCAGAGGAATCCGATTTTTAACATATACGAATAGATATATTTTCATTTCTGTATTATGCATTTAGTTAATGTTTAGTTTACAATAGTTTTTTATAGTATTTCCTTCTGTATGCATTAGGTCACTAATAGAATAGAGTAATAGGAATAAAAAATTGAGAATATAAAAACCCAAGAAGCAGGAAAAGCAGCGCTACATGCTATCCACCTTCAAATTCAGGGATAGTATGAAAAATGTATATTTGAAGGGGGTGTTTGCTGAGCGCTTCCTCACCATTCTTAAGAACATAACAAATAACTAAAAAATATAGTGAATAAAGTGTGATTTTAGTATTCTATGAAATTTTTCTAAATATATTTCTGCTGTTTTCAAAGCAAGTCAATACTTGCAATTCTATTTAGGAATGTTAAAATAAACATAAATAGGTACCTTAATTTACTTATCTTTATCCGAATTTCACTAAACTGGAACTTTCAAGCAAGTTTAATGTACTGACATTTAACTAAAATAAATAGGAAGACATTTTGAAAGTAACAAAAAATGTGTGTATGTCTAGGTTAGGTGATGGGAGGACAGAGCTCTGGGGGATCAAAATGTTAGGGTTTCACCATGTAATTAGATGAAACAATGGTCCTGATGTCATTGAGACTTATAGTCCCCAAAATAACATGTAGCCTATCAACTGTAATGATTATGTAGGCTGTACCCTAACCTTTCTCAATAATTCTGATTATGGTGGGGGATCTCACTATATAAGAAATAAATATTTCCACATAATCGCCATACATTTTGGAAACATTATCTTTGTAAGTCCATAAAATACCAGCTTAACATAGAATTATCTTCACCGGATTCCTTCTTATAGTCATAAAAGGTAGAATATCTCTTCACCCGTGCGAAATCCTAGAACGCAAATTTAAAGACAATATACCAGGTTTATCCCATTCAAGAAGAACTAGGGTAAGGTTATCAAAATATATTTGAGAGTTCCCCTCACCCACAACGTTTTGTGGCATTCTTAATCCTCTGCAACATTTTGTGTGTTTAAGCATCATTTTGAATGATTTTTCAAAACAGATGCTTAATTATGCATGTTTCGAACTCTTTCAGTTCATGGATCTTGCACATGTGAATATACATATATTTACAGTTCTAAATCAGGCCCAAAGTTTGTTAACAAAACTATTTTGAAAATAACAAAAACATTCTTTGCATGTTTGCTAACGTAAGTACTTAGCGATAATTCAACCTAACATTTGTGAAAGGCAATTCGGTGACACTGTAAAAAACATCAACATAAAAATATATAAAACTTTGATTTAATGTTTCATAAAATAAAATCTAGTAATTGGCAAAATGGAACAGAACAACTTAAGTGCATTTACAATTAGATTAAAACATGATTTTGATGCTTTATTGTCTTTACAGTTTTAAGCAAAGCTTGCTAGCAAAATGAAATAACTGTCTTAAATGTAGACAAATATTTGTATTGTATCTCTTCAAAGTGTGCACTAAGTTGGTCTTGATTTAAATAAACTTGACATTAAATTTATAATATTTCTGTCTCAGTGTTTCTCTGTTACTATCAAAGGTTTGTTATCCTAAAGCGAGGCTGTGAACATTGTAAGTAGGTTTTGGAGGTCAACATCCCCATGGCAGGTAACATAATCTTCACTTTTGTCAATTTTATGGTAGAATAATACAATACTTGCTTTTGAAGCCACAGCTGGCTGTTTAGGGAATATGCTTACAAATACATCTGATCGAATATATAGAATGATAAAGAAACTCTTGATAGTTGCTCTTTACCTTTCTTGTGGCCAAGTGTGGCACAGTGGTTACAGCAGCAGACCCTGATGCAGAGATCTGGCCCTGGACCAGGGCTCAATTCCTGCCTCGTGGGTCTTGAGATCAATTCCCTTGGACCAGATAATTCCTGCCACAGTGCCTAATTTAATTAATGGGTCCCACTCTGTAACTCTGGGCTATAGCTTGCTTAATCTCTACAATGGCCCTGACAGCACTTGGATGTCTGGCTTCACCCTGGGGGTTGCCCAGGGGTGGGTGCCTCACAGGGAAAAGCCAGGAGGGGTTCCACAGCGGTATGCATACAGCACCTTGAGACCCTAATGGGTGAGTAGTGCGCTATATAAGTGCGAAGTTTACATTTTACATGAAATGCTATCATTGAGATAGATTGAAGGGCACAATAAAATATGGAACAGAAATGTATTCCATACATTCCTGAGGTTTGTCTCTCATATTCCCATAAGACTTGGGTGTAAGACCTTTATGGTAAGAGAATATTGGGTACTAAATATTGTGCTATAAACATATTAATGAGCGCTGTATCAATAACTTACTATATCTAACTCCACATACATGTACATTGACAATATATTAATCTTCAAGGTATATAAATGGTGAGCTACTTTGCTGTCGATCATGGGTGTTAACAAAACCCGTGGCAGTATTTTCTGCTCAACTGAAAGGGAGAACAAGGTATATATCTCACATCAGTATAGATTCAGAAGAGCAATTGTATGAAGCCCTTTAAGCAGATAGATCACTCCCCAGACCATAAACCTCTTTCCAGACCTTTAGGGTCTCATTTCTGCTTTGATGGTCATTATCTTCCCTATGAGGGGAAGAAGCAAACAAAATAGAAAGTCAGTACGTTGTTCCCTTGCAGGAAAACAGCTCCCAGGAAGGCAGGTTATCACAGGAAGAAGGCAGATGAAAAGCTATCCTTAATTCCATACTGCCATATCTGCAAGGTACGTTGATGTGGCCTAAAGAATGGTAAATTTATGCTTATATTTACCATGATGATATAGTGGTAGTTGATATTATAGAGTCCATCTATTATCAGGATGATATTAAAAACTGGATAATACATCAGCTACCTGCTTAGCAATGGCCATCGGCCCAGTGCCCAGCTCCTTTCATGCGTGGCATGAATGCCCTTCAGTTTTACCTGCATATGGTTCAGATGTTTTCAGTTGTTTATCACCTGTTTTATGACAATAAATCCCTTGTTTATGCAGAGCTGAGGGTACTTCACAGCATTTAAAATAAGCCAAATCGTAACTAGGTTGCTTCCATTAAACGCTGTTATAGATCAGAATTAAACACACTTGAAAACTCTACTCAGCCACATTGGTTGAGTAAGCTGATACCATTCTGAAATGTATTTAAACCTTCAACTCTGCTGATATAATAAATATTAATTAATGTTACTGGCACGTATCTTTGCAAATCAGCCAATTGATTAAATTGCTGTTATTCCTCACAGAATGTGAGGGGAATTGCTGATGGAGTGCTCTTGCATAGACACACAGTCAATAAATGGGGAACACACACTCAAAGACAATTCCAGGTCAATAGGTTTTTATGTAGAAAAATATATTTTCTTAGTTTATTTTAAGAACCACAGGTTCAAGATTTACAATCAATACTTCAAATGAAAGGTACTTCACTTAGGTATCGTAGGAACTTTGAATCAGCAAAATAGCATGTACAGTTTTGGCAAAAATGGAAATAAGCTATTTTAAAACTAGACAGTACAAATTTCAACAGTTCCTGGGGGAGGTAACTATTTGTTAGTTTTGCAGGTAAGTAAACCACCTACAGGGTTCAAAGTTGGGTCCAAGGTAGCCCACCGTTGGGGGTTCAGGGCATCCCAAAGTTACCACACCAGCAGCTCAGGGCCGGTCAGGTGCAGAGGTCAAAGTGGTGCCCAAAACGCATAGACTTCAATGGAGAAGGGGGTGCCCCGGTTCCAATCTGCCAGCAGGTAAGTACCCGCGACTTCGGAGGGCAGACCAGGGGGGTTTTGTAGGGCACCGGGGGGGGACACAAGTCAGCACAAAAAGTACACCCTCAGCGGCACGGGGGCGGCCATGTGCAGAGTGCAAACAGGCGTTGGGTTTGCAATAGGATTCAATGGGAGACCCAGGGGTCTCTTCAGCGAAGCAGGCAGGCAAAGGGGGGCTCCTTGGGGTAGCCACCACCTGGGCAAGGGAGAGGGCCGCCTGGGGGTCGCTTCTGCACTGGAGGTCGGATCTTTCAGGTCCTGGGGGCTGCGGGTGCAGTGTCTTTACCAGGCGTCGGGTTCTTTGAAGCAGGCAGTCGCGATCAGGGGGAGCCTCTGGATTCCCTCTGCAGGCGTTGCTGGGGGCGGCTCAGGGGGGTCAACTCTGGCTACTCACAGGGTCGCAGTAGCCGGGGAGTCCTCCCTGTAGTGTTTCTCTGCAGGTCGAGCCGGGGGCGTCGGGTGCAGAGTGTACACTGTAGGGGCATAGTGCTCATGCACCTATGCCCTCACCTGTGGTATAGTAAACCCTACCTTAGTGCTGTAAGGCCTGCTAGAGAGGTGACTTACTGATGCCACAGGCAGTGTGAGGTTGGCATGGCACCCTGAGGGGAGTGTCATGTCGGCTTAGTCATTTTCTCCCCACCAGCAGACACAAGCTGGCTAGCAGTGTGTCTGTGCTGAGTGAGGGATCCCTATGGTGGCATAAGACATGCTGCAGCCCTTAGAGACCTTTCCTGGCATCAGGGCCCTTGGTACCAGGGGTACCAGTTACAAGGGGCTTACCTGGGTGCCAAGGTTATGCCAATTGTGGAGACAATGGTACATTTTAGGTGAAAGAACACTGGTGCTGGGGCCTGGTTATCAGGGTCCCAGCACACTTCTCAGTCAAGTCAGCATCAGTATCAGGCAAAAAGTGGGGGGGGGGTAATTGCAACTGGGAGCCATTTCCTTACAATTACCGAAGGTGCAAAACTATCACAGTTCGAAATTGCAGTGAGTTGTCACTAATGCTGAAAGTTGTTGCTTCTGTAATTGATGGTTGCGGAGTCATGCGCAGATCCGCTTTCTAAAGGAACTGTAGAGCATAGGAGGCTGATTACGTAGGGCAAGAACCTCCACCTTAATTCCTGCCTCTTAGTTTATTGTTCAGTTTGCAGTAACTGAACTTTTTAGAGCTTCCGACCCTCGCTCTGAGTGATGGTCAGGAAAAATTAGAGTCCTTCAAAAGACACATGTGCTAGTTCGCATTTGCATGCTATCACAGTTTTAACGGGGCTCACCAGATTTCAGCCCCAACCCTCAGTGACCTTCAACACTGTGAGGCCATGGGTTTCATAAACCTGTCAGTAAGCCAGGGTACACCACACATTTCAGAACTCATCACAGGGTGGGGTTGGACAAGCAAGCTTCCTTAGTCCCACTCTATCCTGAGAGGAGATGGGAAGTGTGCGAAATGCAAACTAGCCTGATACAAGAGGATATTTTGCACAAGTGCTTCATTACGGGGAAAACCTGGACTATGGGCTACTATATACACCTCCGTAGAATCAATATGAGAACATAATATATATTGTGCGCACAATGTGCAACTCTCACCCCTACAAAAAAAGAGTTGTGACAACTTAAAGTATGTGGATCACCCCCGCGTAGCCTTTTCATACCAGTATAACACATTAAAACATCATATAGCAAATTGGTGTATGCCACTTGTAATCAATCGACCAAAATACCCCCTCCCCCCAACAAGGGACAGCAGAATTCGACATACAAACGCTTGAGGTATCAGAGATATGAAAGATATGACTGAGCATTTTCAAAATGTTTACAAGGACGGCAGAAAGCAGATTGGTTACAGCATACTTGGAAACAGTCTTTTCCCACTACGGCTATAATGCGCATTGTGCCGGCAGGCCTCAATCAGCACCACCACCCGTGCATTTAAGTAGAGTTTATCACCATAACCCCACTGGCTCAACAACTTTTGACATCCCTCCAATCTAGAAGGGTGCTCCCATCAAATGATAGGGCGACGTATAGCCAATTGGCCCGCCTATGTATCTGAACAATGGCGTAGCCCCCAATGTTCCAACCAGGCATTTAGGGCTAGATAGTCCAAGGCCATCGGAAGGTAAACCATCCTCTCTCGTCAGCCTATTGCTCACAAAATCACACTCCGTTAAGGGGTCAGTCCAGCCAAGAGTCCATACTCTTTCCACAGGACAAGGAGCTACCCGGCGGAACCCGCCCTCCCCCCAACAGCACTGGGCATGATCGAGTATGGCCCCCAAAATGGTCTGGATCAATAACTCTTGGCCCCTGATGGACAAATGCACTCCATCAGGAAGGAATAACTTGGGTCTGGTTACATGGATCAAGTTGTGCCGGACCGTGCCCATCGATGAACCAGCTAGGATTCTTTGTATTGAACGATTCAACTTTCTCACCAAATCATTGATTGCCCTGGTGGACACCCCTCCAGGCCGCACCCAATCATGGGATAATCTCGGACTACAGCATGGCTGCTGCCGGTAGCCGAATCTGCACCCTTGACAGGGTGGAGAAGAGAGCCTCCCAACCCCCGCCTACCCAATGGCACCATATTGTTGCTTCCCACATGGATGATGATTATGTCAGGAGGGGGACCCTTCCTTCATTCAGGGCCCTCTCAAGATTGTGAAATAAATCTCTTAACTTGAGGCCTCCAATACCCGCCCAATGATGCTGGAACCCTACCTCCCACTGGGCCTTCTCCAGGCCAGAGTCAGTGAAATATTGGGATGCTCTTTGACTGAAGGAGCATGTGCACCAACACACATGAATTGTACAGCGCCCAACAGCGCCCGAGGACTGGAACAGAGGGTAAAAAAGGAACCTAGGCATTAGAGAAGCCTAAACCAAATGGAGGCACACATAGCATTGCGATTTCCACCTGCCAACCCTCTCGATGGCGTCCCCCGATAGGCCTAGTGAGAAGGCGTGGCTGAATAGACTAAGGCCCATATTTATACTTTGTTAATGCCGCATTTGTGCCTCTTTTTGACGCAAAAGTGTCACAAACTTACAAAATACAATTGTATTTTTTAGGTTTGCGCCGCTTTTGCATAAAAAAATGATGCAAATGCGGCGCTTACAAAGTATAACTATAGGCCTAAGTTCATAGGGAGGTCAGCATACCCATTTCAAAACTCCCACAATTTGTGCCAGCCTCGCTGCATCAATAGGTCTCCTGGCATCTTCCTTGGGGGGGGCATACGTTCCCAACCCATGATAGCCCTCCTCACCCTAGGATCTTTGGTCAGGTCTGTCACCCCTTTGAGCCCAGCAAAGAAGACAAATGCAGACAGCTGTCTCCGTACTAGGTACAGAGACTTGCCACCCTCTCTTTGCTTCACCAGGAACTTTAGGATGCCCTGCACCTCTGCCGCAACAGGGGATTCAAAGGAGGCATTGTATATTTGCCAAGCCGACTCATGCGTACCTTTGGTTTTGCGTGCCAAGGATGATGTGATCAAGTCAGAGGCGATGAGGCACCAAGCTTCCATAACTCCTGAGGGAAGAATGGCATTGTCTCGTCTGCTTGTGGCGACAGTGCTCTGAACTCTGCCAACTTGGAATGAAACAAGGCATCAGCCCCTGCGTTATTACCCCCCGGGACATGCTTTTCTGAGAAGAACACATTATGCGTTAAGCAACTGCGGACAAGGGCCTTAAGCAAGAGTAACACAAATGGACACTTTGCACTCTGATTATTTATTGCCATGACTGCCGACAAGCTGTCCGAACAGAATACTATCCTGCTGTTGGCCAAAGTGTCTCCTCAGATCTGCACCGCTACAATAATAAGGAAAAGCTCTAGGAAGGTAAAGTTTTGGATGAGCCCAGAGGCCCTTCATTCTTCTAGCCAATGCTGCATGCACCATCTTGTGCCATATATTGCCCCAAAACCCATGCTGCCCGCTGTATCAGTGAACAGGGCCAGCTCAGTGCTGGACCGCAGCAGCTGTTGCTATAGGAGGGTGCCATTGATGTTATCCAGAAAGCATTTCCAGGTCCTCAATTCCTCCCTGACCTCAAAGGACAGTCTGGTGGGGTGATGCTTGGCCTGAAGGCCTGCCATAACCCTGAAGACATCCTTTGAAAAGGCTCTCCCCATAGGAATCACCCGTAATGCAAAATTCAACTGCCCAGTCAACACTTCCAACTGGCGCAAGGCGACCTTCCTGCCCACTAGACAAGTCTGAATGGATGCTTTCAATGCCATAACCTTGTCAGCTGGGAGCCTGCACACACAAGCCACTGACTCAATTTCAATATCCAGAAATGTTATCCGCATAGAGGGGCCCTCCATCTTGTCAGCTACCACTGGCACCCCCAGGGCTTGGGCCAACTGTTGGAAGCCCACCAGGGCCTTCTCACAGTATGTAGAGCCTAAGGGTCCCATTAACCGAAAGTCATCCAGATAGTGCACTTGCTTTCGGGGTGCCCCTGGGACCCACAGAAGGAGCAAATGTGTTTATATTTGTATGCTGGCCCGTTACTGCATTCCTTTTTTATATATTGCCACCGTGCAAGTTTATTGTCCCTCTAACTTTTATCAGACCAAAAGGGCTTCCAAGTGATTGACCCATAGGGGGACATGGTGAATTTGGGGTGCTACAGATTATTCTCCCTTTGATCCTAATCCATTTCTGGCATGACCGCCTTCATCCGACTAAACTTAACTTCGTATAGGAGCCAGGAGGAACCCTGAAATTCTGAGGCTGCTCTAGTAATAAGTGTAAGGAAATAACTCCTTGGCATGGTTACCCCCTGACTTTTTGCCTTTGCTGATGCCAAGTTATGATTTGAAAGTGTGCTGAGGCCTGCTAACCAGGCCCCAGCACCAGTGTTCTTCCCTAACCTGTACCATTGTCACCACAATTGGCACACCCTGGCATCCAGGTAAGTCCCTTGTAACTGGTACCCCTGGTACCAAGGGCCCTGATGCCAGGGAAGGTCTCTAAGGGCTGCAGCATGTCTTATGCCACCCTGGGGACCCCTCACTCAGCACATACACACTGCTTGCCAGCTTGTGTGTGCTGGTGGGGAGAAAATGACTAAGTCGACATGGCACTCCCCTTAGGGTGCCATGCCAACCTCACACTGCCTATGGCATAGACAAGTCACCCCTTTAGCAGGCCTTACAGCCCTAAGACAGGGTGCACTATACCACACGTGAGGGCATAGGTGCATGAGCACTATGCGCCTACAGTGTCTAAGCAAAACCTTAGACATTGTAAGTGCAGGGTAGCCATAAGAGTATATGGTCTGGGAGTCTGTCATACACGAACTCCACAGCACCATAATGGCTACACTGGAAACTGGGAAGTTTGGTGTCAAACTTCTCAGCACAATAAATGCACACTGATGCCAGTGTACATTTTATTGTGAAATACACCCAGAGGGCATCTTAGAGATGCCCCCTGAAAACATACCCGACTTCCAGTGTGGGCTAACTAGTTTTGCCAGCCTGCCACACACCAGACATATTGCTGCCCACATGGGGAGAGTGCCTTTGTCACTCTGTGGCTAGTAACAAAGCCTGTACTGGGTGGAGGTGCTTCTCACCTTCCCCTGCAGCAACTGTAACACCTGGCGGTGAGCCTCAAAGGCTCACCCCCTTTTTTACAGCACCACAGGGCATCCCAGCTAGTGGAGATGTCCCCCCCCCCTCTAGCCACTGCCTCACTTTTGGCGGCAAGGCCGGAGGAGATAATGAGAAAAACAAGGAGGAGTCACTGGCCAGTCAGGACAACCCCTAAGGTGTCCTAAGCTGAGGTGACACTGACTTTTAGAAATCCTCCATCTTGCAGATGGAGGATTCCCCCAATAGGATTAGGGATGTGCCCCCCTACCCTCAGGGAGGAGGTAAAAAGAGGGTGTAGCCACCCTCAGGGCTAGTAGCCATTGGCTACTAACCCCCAGACCTAAACACACCCCTAAATCGAGTATTTAGGGGCTCCCCAGAACCTAGCAAGATAGATTCCTGCAACCTGAAGACGAAGAAGGACTGCTGACCTGAAGACCTGCAGAGAAGACGGAGACACCAACTGCTTTGGCCCAAGCCCTACCGGCCTGTCTCCCCACTTCAAGAAAAACTGCAACAGTGACGCGTCCCCCAGGGTCCAGCGACCTCTGAAGCCACAGAGGACCCCTGCATCTAAAAGGACCAAGAAACTCCCGAGAACAGCGGCCCTGTTCCACAAAGACTGCAACTTTGCAACAAAGAAGCAACTTTTAAAGACCACACATTTCCCGCCGGAAGCGTGAGACTTTCTACTCTGCACCCGACGCCCCCGGCTCGACCTGCGGAAAACTAACTCTACAGGGAGGACTCCCTGGCGACTGCGAGCCCGTGAGTAGCCAGAGTTGACCTCCCTGAGCCCCCACAAAGACGTCTGCAGAGGGAATCCAGAGGCTCCCCCTGACCACGACTGCCTACTTCAAAACACCCGATGCCTGGGAAACACACTGCACCCGCAGCCCGCAGGACCTGAAGGATCCGAACTCCAGTGCAGGAGCGACCACTAGGCAGCCCTCTTCGTAGCCCAGGTGGTGGCTACCCCGAGGAGCCCCCCCCTTGCCTGCCTGCAGAACTGAAGAGACCCTCGGGTCTCCCATTGAATCCTATTGCAAACTCAACGCCTGTTTGCACTCTGCACCAGGCCGCCCCTGTGCCACTGAGTGTGTACTTTCGGTGCCTGCTTGTGTTCCCCCCAGTGCCCTAAAAAAAACGCCCCTGGTCTGCCCTCCGAAGTCGCGGGTACTTACCTGCTGGCTGACTGGAACCGAGGCACCCCTATTTCCATTGAACCCTATCTGTTTTGGGCACCACTTTGACCTCTGCACCTGACCGGCCCTTAGCTGCTGGTGTGGTAACTTTGTGGTTGCCTTGAACCCCCAACGGTGGGCTACCTTGGACCCAACTTTGAACCCTGCAAGTGCTTTACTTACCTGTGAACCTAAAAAATACTTACCTCCCCCAGGAACTGTTGATTTTTGTGCTGTGTCCATTTTTAAAATAGCTTATTGCCATTTTTGCCAAAAGTGTACATACTATTGTGATGATTCAAAGTTCCTAAGATACCTGAGTGAAATACCTTTCATTTAAAGTATTGTTTGTAAATCTTGAACCTGTGGTTCTTAAAATAAACTAAGAAAAGGTATTTGTCTATGTAAACACCTATTGGCCTGGAATTGTCTGAGTGTGTGTTCCTCATTAATTGCCTGTGTGTATACAACAAATGCTTAACACTACCCTCTGATAAGCCTAGTGCTCGGCCACACTACCACAAAATAGAGCATTAGAATTATCTCTTTTTGCCACTATCTTACCTCTAAGGGAAACCCTTGGACTCTGTGCATGCTATTTCTTACTTTGAAATAGTACATACAGAGTCAACTTCCTACATTGGTGGATAGGCAGTGGGGTACAAAATTTTGCATTTTTCTGGACTACTCAGCCATTACCTGATCACACGACTACATTCCAAAAATTGTCATTAGAAACTGATTTTTGAAATTTGAGCTATTTTTCTAAATTCCTGCTAGGGCCTTGTGTTAGTCCTTGTTAGCATTTCTTTTAGAGTTTAAAAGTTTTGTAAAAGTTTGAATTAAGTTCTAGAGATAGTTTTAGATTCTTAAAACGTATTCCAACTTTTAGAAACAAAATGTCTGCTGTAGAAGAGATGGTGGTGGAACTCAACCTCACCCCTTACCTGCATCTTAGGATGTCAGAGTTAAGGTCTCTCTGCAAAATCAAAAAGATAAAAACTGGTTCAAACCCTACCAAAGTACAGCTCCAGGAGCTCTTGGCAGAGTTTGCGAGAGACAACCCCTCTAAAGAGATCCTTACAGAGGGGGAAGCTAGTAAAGTGGAGGATGATTTCCCCCCTCCACTCCTAGTTAGGGAAACCAGGGTTTCTCCAACCCTGACTCCACAAGTGATAGTCAGGGATGCTGCTTCTCCCACAGGGGAGTCCAGCAACTCTGGAAGCATTGAGGGCAGCCTCAATGAAGATGACCTCCTGTTAGCCAGGATGGCCAAAATATTGGCTTTGGAGAGACAGCTCCTAGCCCTAGAAAGGGAAAGACAAGAGATGGGCTTAGGTGCCATCAATGGTGGCAGCAATTTAAATAGGGTCAGAGATTCTCCTGACATGCTAAAAATCCCCAAAGGGATTGTAACTAAATATGAAGATGTTGATGACATCACCAAATGGTTCTCAGCTTTTGAGAGGGCTTGTGCAACCAGAAAAGTAAACAGATCTCCCTGGGGTGCTCTCCTTTGGGAAATGTTCACTGGAAAGTGTAGGGATAGACTCCTCACACTCTCTGGAAAAGATGCAGAATCCTATGACCTCATGAAGGCTACCCTGATTGAGGGCTTTGGATTCTCAACTGAGGAGTACAGGATTAGGTTCAGGGGGGCTCATAAATCCTCGAGCCAGACCTGGGTTGAATTTGTTGACTTCTCAGTCAAAACACTGGATAGTTGGATTAATGGCTGTGGTGTAAATGATTATGATGGGCAGTACAATCTGTTTATGAAAGAACACCTTTTAAGTAATTGTTTCAATGATAAACTGCATCAGCATCTGGTAGACCTAGGACCAATTTCTCCCCAAGAATTGGGAAAGAAGGCGAACCATTGGGTCAAGACTAGGGTGACCAAGACTTCCACAGGGGGTGACCAAAAGAAAGGGGTCACAAAGACTCCCCAGGGGAAGAGCGTTGAGACATCCAACGGTAAAAGTAAAGAGTCTTCTACAGGGCCCCAAAAACCTGCTCAGGAGGGAGGGTCCAAAGCCTCGTCACAATCCAATTTTGGGTACAAGGGTAAAAACTTTGATCCCAGAAAGGCCTGGAGTCGTAGCTGTAATCAGCAGGGACACCAAACTGGAGACAAGGCCTGTCCCAAGAAAGGTTCCACTTCAAACCCTACTCCAGTTAACATTGGAATAGCCAGTCTCCAGGGGGGATCAACAGTGTGCCCAGAGCAAATCAGGGTTCACACTGAAGGTACATTAGTCTCTGAGGGTGGGGTGGACTTAGCCACACTGGCTGCCTGGCTCCCTAATATGCAAAAATACAGGCAGCAACTCCTAATTAATGGGACTGGTGTAGAAGGCCTGAGGGATACAGGTGCCATTGTCACAATGGTGACAGACAAACTGGTTTCCCCAGGACAATACCTGACTGGACAAACTTATCCAGTCACCAACGCTGACAATCAGACTAAAGTACATCCCATGGCTATGGTAATGTTAGAATGAAACAGGTGGTAGTCTCCTCAAATATCCTTGTAGACTGTTTGCTTGGAAATGACCTGGAGTCCTCAGCATGGGCTGAGGTAGAACTCAAAACCCACGCAGCCATGCTGGGTATCCCTGAACTGGTGTGCGTCAAGACAAGGGCACAGTGCAAGGCTCAGGGTGAAAAAGTGGTGTTGGAGCCTGGAATAATGGCCCAACCCTCCAAGAGAAAAGGAAAGAAGACTGGGGAACCAGCTTCAACACAACAAAAGAAAAAGAACCTCTCTTCCCAGTAAGAAGTTCTGCCCTCTGAGGGAACTGAGCCCATGGAGTTGGAACCTTATCAGGTTGAACTCTTAGGCCCAGGGGGACCCACAAGGGAACAGTTGTGTAAGGGGCAAGAAACCTGACCCTCTCTTGAAGGCCTTAGGCAGCAAGCTGCTGAAGAGACCAAAGGAAAAAATCACTGGAACACATAGGCCCATATTTTTACTTTTTGACGCAAAACTGCGCTGGCGCAGTTTTGCGTCAAAACTTTTACCGCCGGCTAATGCCATTTTGGTACACCGTGCCGGCGTCATATTTATACTTTGACCCATGGCGGCGCAAACCACAGGTGGGAGTCATTATTTTTGACGCACACCACAGCGTCAAGTCGTAAAGCAAAATGACGTTAACGCAGCGGAAATGACTGTGGATCAATTTATGACCCCGCAAACCGGATATGCGCCGTTTTTTGACGCAATAGCGTAAAAAAAAAACGCAAACGCCGCCATTACACCAGAGGAGAGCCAAAATGGATCCCAGATGTCACTACAGACCCGAGGAAGATGACAGCAGACCAGGAACCAGCCAGGATGACCCACACAAGAACCAGGACACTTTTAAGAAGAAAAGAAAGTGTCGCTTTAGTGCAGAGGTGCAGGAAATTCTGGTTAAAGAGGTGACGGAACACCAGCACCAACTGTTTGTCACATCAAAGTTGCCAATCAGTAGGAGAGAGGCAATATGGCAACAAATTGTCAACAAGATTAACAGTGTGGCTGAAGTACTCAGAACTGTCATCGAGTGCAAGAAACGCTGGCATGACTGCAAGCGCAGGACCAAGGAAAAGATGGCAAGGAACAGGAAGGCAGCACTGCAGACTGGAGGGGGGAGTCCAGCACACCAGGAGGCCCCGGACCACATGGAGGAGATGGTCGCAGCCGTCATCCCTGAAGAGATCGTCACAGGGATTCAAGGATAGGACAGCGCAGACTACCAGGAGACAACGCACATGCAGGGTAAGTCGCATGGGGAATTATAATGCAATAATGTCAACTGTGAGCGGGGGGGATACCGACCACCAAATGCATGGAAGTCATCTAATACACGGAGCGGCATGGGTAAAGGGGCACGGCATGGGGGCATGGCCCGTTCTGAGAAGACCTGGGGCACACCATTACACAACACCAATAACAGTCCCATAGGGGCAGACTGTCATGCCAACAATGGAGCAAAGGGAAAGCCACGCCAGGAGGGAAGGCCACAACGTCAAACTGACATCCCGGCACACGTCAGCCACCATACCGCCTACATTAACTAAGGCCCTCTTAACAACCTCTAGCCATACCGACAACTGGAATGTAACTGCAGCAACAGTTGCCACTACCACCTCTGCTCTGTGTGTAGCTCAAGTAGCCAATGGCAGTAACTTCCCCATGGATCATACACACCTAAATTAGGGGGTGAGGATGACAACTTCATCAATCCCCAAAAACAAGACAAGGGCCCCAGTACTCTCAAATGTCAATGCCCATAGTTGTCACAAACATCAGCCAATGTAACCAACAATAGGAGCTACACAGCACTAAGGACACACCCATGCTGCATATGTCTGGGTCCATCCTGTGCCTGGGTAACAATGCAACATCCCAAATGTCATACTGCTCAGACAACAGCATTGAGGGGGGGACACATGTAACTGGTCACTGAAATACACCTGCACAGTCAGAGGAGGAAATAGGACACTGATACGATTATCAGGGCAATCCAAAGTAACACACATTCCCCAACATCAGCAGGACACATTACCAATGTCAACATCCATATCAGATCATAACATTGCCATGCATAGGATATGCCACATGTCAATTACATTTAAGTGGATGTGAAAGATCAGAGATTGGGGCAGGTCCAGATTGTCAAGTGTGCTGCCAGGGCCATCAGTACACCCACAGCCAGTCAAAAGGTCTCACCACGAGAATGGATGTAGACTGAGGCTTGAGTAGGAAAAGAAGGTGGCAAATCTCGATTTGGCATAAACCAACACCTAGAGGCGATAAGGCTGACAAGTCTGATAACTCGATAATATACATGTGACATACAGGTGGGCCATAGGCCTGGAAGAATGCCCATCTAAAGGACTGGAGAAATTAACACAAAACAAGATCACAAAGTGAATTCATCAAAAGGCAGGCACGTCACATCACAATTGCCACAACACAGACACACTAATTGTACCCTGTTTTATTGCAGAAGAAGATGGATCTCCTGCGGATATGCCTGTCCCAGATTTCCCTGATGACATGGATGACGAGCTGATAAACATTCCCCAGGAGACTATCCAAAAGGTCCTGGACACCCTCCAGACCCCACCTTTAGTCACAAGGAGGAGCACAGAACAAGCAGCCATCGCAGGGGATCCACCCACCACCCCAATTATAAGACCTGCCAGCTCCAATACTGCTGAGGACTCAGACGACACTGGCTCCAGCTTTGAGAGAACTGTAGTTGGAGTACAGCGGGAGCTGGCCAAGGAGGTGCAGGTGGGGATGCAAAATATGGCAGCCAGCCTTGAGGGGATACGTTCGTGCATGTCATCTGCTGATCAGGCAGCAGCTATGCAAGCCCTAACATCTATACTGCAAGGACTACAAGAAACTGTCAAGGAATTTACCACTGCAGTAAGGGAGTTGCCACAACACCTCGCACCCCAAACCTTCCAGTGCATGCACAAATGCAATCATGACCCCCTCAGGGCAGACCTGGCTGCCTACCATCGTGATGTGGCTGCTATTCTCAAGAACCAGCAGACCCTCCTTGCTGCAGTACTGCCCTTAAGACCTTCACAGGGAGCAGCGACCAGGATGTCTGACTCCATGTCTTCTAACACTGAGGTGTGTGTTGCCCCTTCACAACCAACAACAATTACAAGGACAGAGGAGACAACACACACATCAGAAGAAGAAGACATGGAACAGATCACATTCACAAGGAAAATGACCCGGAAGCACTAGTCCCTGCCACATGGCCCACATTTACCAAGGTCCTGCGCTTTTTATCTTCCCAGTCTTGCAACAACTTTACTCAAACACTGTTCTGCAAACCACTGTATGTCTTGTCACCCAGCCCAGGGATTGTCCTACTCATTGGCAAATCCTGTCCCTCTGCACTGTCTGAAACATCAACCCCAGCATGTCAAAAGCATTTCCGTAACCCCTTGTGTAGGATCACAATGTAAGATGTCACTATAATGGACTCACAATCATGGACAATGTACAGATAGCACTACAGCACTTTTCAATAAATAGCACTTACACAACAAATCTGTCTCTGGGTAATGTGACATATCAACTGTGCAGTAGATAACTGAAATGTGCCTACTGTCAAATTACGTAGCTTCTCAATACAACCGTCCTGATAATATGTAGTCAGAGAATTCTGCACAGTGCCCATGATTGCATCATACTCTGCCCATCCCGAGGGACAAATCTGATGAAGTGAGAAACCATACACCATCATGCTGTGTTGGACAGAAGCATGCTTCCTCAGGGGATAACTAAGTCATGAAATAGTGCCCGGAAAATGTTGTCAACATGGAAAAATAACACAAATAACATGCCACACAAATCTAAGTAAACACTACAAAAACTGCATAAATGAAGGTGTCCGAGTTAACATACAAATAGGTAATCATGCCGAACTGTGTCACAAATGATGTATGAGGGTCATGAAGACAAGAATACAAGATTGCCAATGAGAACTCATCTTATAAGGGTGTGCATGATCATCACACTGCAGTCAGACCTAAAACTGTTTCCCCAATACCAAGTCTGGAATCACTGTTTGTGACTTTGAAAACACACTTATCAACAGAAACACATTGTCATCAATATTAACTGTGATTGGTGGTTGCAACGAAGGGTTGAAACTTTGCAAGGTAGCTCTGGGCTAGCTGCCAATCGTACAGCTCAGTTGGGATTTGTTTGTAGCATAGGACACAGATGTTATAGTACAAAATTGATGTACACTGAATCCAAACCCACGATCAAGTACCATTCAACACATACTATTAAGGGTTAACCAAATATTTATTAAATGCTAATCACAAATGAGGAAACTGAGGGAAAAATCTTACCTACCCTAATCTACCCTGACTACTCATTACCCACAACTGTCCCTAACTAACCTAAGCTACACTTACTTATCAAATGTAACAAAACGTTCTAAACATCTACCCCCCACCCCCCTTATGAGACGGGACATATGGAGGACAACACATACTAACCTAAACACATACTATACTATCCTATACAAATATATGTTTTTTAGTTTTTTTTTGTGTAATTTTGTTTTTGTTTTTTGGAATTTGTTTTTTAAACAAACAAGAACACCAACATAGCCCGCCACCCAGCCACCCACACATGTAATAAGTAAAAATAGAAACAATGAGGACCCCCCACCCACTAACACTAACTAAACTAACAGCCTATACTAACCTAACACTAAGCCCCCTAAGCACACTAACTATAAGAACAAGGAAAGAGGAGGGAGGGGAGGGAATCATGTCCATATCAAAAAGTTTAGAGGTTGGCCTTCCGGAGGGTCCTCTTAATGGACTTAACACGCCAGTTAATGTGGCGCACATCCTGGCTCAGGTGGCTCAACTTGCGCAGCACTTTGTCCATCTTACGGTCCATTTGGTTGAAGGCTGCAGGGTCAACAGATGGAGCAGTGGCAGTCTGGGTACCGGTGGAGGAGGTCTGTGTGGGTGTGGTGCCAGGCCTAGTGGGCTGTCCTGCACCGGTGGCAATGCTGGGGCCTGGAAGTCCAGCAGATGTCGGACCAACAGTGGCAGCTGTGGGTGGGGCCACCTGGCTCGGATTGGTGGTTGTGCTGGCGGTGGCTGTGGTGGGCAAAGTAGGCCCACCCTGTGGGAAGGCTCTCCATGCGCTGGAGGCCCCTTCATGGCGACATCGCCGGGCCATCCTTCGGAACCCTGACTCCACCAGCAGGATGTGCTGGTATCGCATGGCCCGGCGCTGAAATTCACGGACCTGGTCTGGAGTCATGTTAGCAGCTGTGAAGACAAATGCAGATATTCTACATTAGTAACTGCATTGTGTGAAATGGCACAGGAAGTTAATCAGACAATACATCTACTGTACTTGTAACAGCTCATATCACAATACAGATCATTGAATGTCCCTGAGGAAGTGCATGGCAAGCCAGACTACAAAGGTCACATCACACATAGCACATCCATAACCTACAAGATGGGTAACAACTGGCTTTGTCTTGCAATCTGAGTTCTGGCAGTTATCAGCTAAGAATCATGCTGCATATCCTCCGCCAAGACCTGGGCTACAAATGTCAGTGTAACGGAAAGCAAAACTAAAGCCACATGGTCTGCAAGTTGTAAAAGGACATGTATGGGTAACATACTGGTAGCATCAGTACTAGGTACCCCATTCACAAACCCATGCCCGTGTTTGAGGGGGGGTGGATAAACAACTATAATTTGCCAACAACATGTACACCGAGGAGTGTATAGAAAACTCCACACATTTTTGTCTCTACAGACACACCACAGGTAAGGTCTATCAACAATTAGGAGTCAGCAAACCCTAGAGCACTCATAGGGCCACACATGTCAGGAAATGCAGAACTTGGTACACAACATATACCTCCAGGAAGGCCTGACTTACATCAGACACAGAGTTGCTAGAACACCCATGATCATGAATTGCATGCACACCTAGGCCATTGCACTCAAGTTCAACATACTTGCAGCACTCCATGTGGAAGTACATGCTGCTAGGAGGTTCTACCTACTGTTTCATAATTACGTAGGTAAATAGGGAAGCAGATGTCTATTGGAAAGCAATTTGCTATACCAATCTTAGAGAATGAGGGTCTGACAGGCTGACTTAATCGGAGCTGACTTCCAGTGCGACTCTTGGTGATACAAGTGTCATCCACATGACTAACCCCTGTACTCACAGTGGGGCCTACAGAAATGGCCTACAATCCCTACATGATACCACTGGAGACGCATTGGCCAACTCAAAACATGTGAGAAACTGAATTCCCACTCATGGAACAAGAGAAAAGCTTGCCCAACGCATCACACCTTGCTATGAGTCCAACTCACACAAGTCCATAACCAGCAAACACAACACATAACAGAACTATCAACACTTACTGGAGTGGTCAGGGTCCTCAAATGTTGCCACCTCTCCCACAGTGTAGGGTGCCGGTCCACCTGTAATGTATGGAAGGAAGAAATGTGCTCAAAATCTGTGCACAGCGCAACAATTTCATAAACATACACAATGTGTAGGCTGAATAAGGAACTGGCAGCCATTCAGACATGACGGTACTGCATCTGATATATCACGGCCAACATGTACACAGCATGGGCCTCCTGTGACAGTTACACACATATCTGCACACATACATTGGCCCTAACTATCATGTGGTTGAAAACATGTCCCGTAATTGGTGAGCAGAAAAAAATATGGAGTGTAATCGTCTCTTCATGTGCATCCAAGAGAGACATCCAAAGTCTGATTACTTGAGGACTGCATTACCAGTCAAACATGCCTTGTGGCCATGACACACTAATGACACATAGGTCCAATGTACAGAGGGAGGGGCAGGGACTTTTGTAAGCCATCCTGTCACAGTTTATTCAATTGATGTGGCCCAGCAATGGTGATTTGCACCAACGATGGAGATGTGAAGCCATGGGCATACACTTGGACTGCCATCCATATTTGGAATGTGGCACAACTAACTCCAGCAAACATTCTAAGATGTTAGCTGAGGGCACCTTACACCTTTTCACAATGTTTTCAAATCCGGATCTGACATGTATCCAAAAAGATCAAGGAACACAATAATCCCACACATTCATAGTACTTCCATGAACGCTTTCCTTCCACACTCACCAGACTCACATGAGACATACATCTGAGCCACTTTGCTATTATCAATTGACGTGAAGGCAGCACTCATTTTCTGCATCATGTAGTGATTCTAAAGTCAGTCTAGCAATTGTGTCAACAAAGTTGGCCTAAATGTTGGTACATCTGTACTTCTCTGTCAATAGTACCCTATATAGACATCATTGGCTCCTATTTTGTTTGCTTTTCTGACAAAAAGGCCGCACCAATTTCCTTCATGGAAAAGTAACCCGTAAGTTTGCTGAGCACGTGCTACCTGACAGCTAGCAATTGTGATCCTTGCCATAGTGCATCAATTTTCCCTTTATATTTCCCCAGCATTACACACAGTCAGCAAGTTAGCTGGCAGACATTGTACTAATCCCCTTATGTCACTACAGAGCATTTAATCGTGCACATTAACATGATCGTACTCACCAACAGTGCCACCAATCATGATTCCCAGGTGGTCCAAGAGATCCTGCTCCCTGGTGATGAGGTCAGCCCACCGGTGCTTCAGCTGGTGGTCACTCCTCTGGCTGGCACACACACGCTGCAGGTAATGCAGCACCTTTCCCCATCAGATTCTGCGCGCCTCTGTTGGATACCCCTGTATCACCCTGCCTGGATCATGAGCGGCAAGAAATGCAACACAAGCCAGATGAACCCCCCCCCAACCCCTCTCCCCCCATCCTGCCAAGCCGTGGCCTAGCAGACATACTTGGAAGTGAAAGGGAATAGGGGTAAAAGAAATAGAAAGGGGAAAAGGGGGAAAGTAGGGGTACAAAGACAGATGGAAAGTAAACTTAACCACTAAAAGAGCCCAACTATCCCCAAACTAACACTACCCACAACAGACTCCCACAAACAACAAAAACACAAGATAAATGGACAAATGTAGACAAAACACAGTAGTACAGTATACAGCAACAATATGTATTTCACAAATTGACAATACAGATAGCACACAGGACAAAAAAGCACAAAATCTCAGGACAACACTCTCTACACAGTCACACAGTCTAGAAGAATCACAGCCTGCAAAGTGAAAGTGAAAGTACACCCACTGTACATGATCTGTAAACAGGATATCCTATTACATCACTTCCTGAATAAAATGTCCACCCTTTTTCGCATTAAGCGTCAGATTTTTTTCATGTATACAGTTTGTGCGTCATTTTTTTTTATGCACAGGAGTGAAAATTAGCCCGCATCCACATATTAGTACATGGCCTGTACAAATATCTGGATGCGGGCTAAGTTTCACTCCTGTGCGTAAAAAAAAATGACGTAAATACAGTTTTGGTAGACAAAAAATGACGCATAACGCTACAAACGTCAAAATTACAGTGCATTAACTGGTTTTGGGCAATTTTTCTTGTTTTTGGGTTATGTTACATTTGGGACACATCAGAGATAGGCTGATTGAAGACAGTATGGTGTTGATGGTGTATGTTCACATGTGTGACATCATACTGCAGCGGACCATGATCCGCTACTCCCTTCACAGTATTTTTACGGTTGGCTGACGCAATAGTTGGTCATAAGTGTGGCCTACATATATGTGTTGCAGAAATTGTGCATGTTTGGCATTCGGAGAGGATAGCAATGTGACACACATATGTACAATACCTAAATGCCTTTGGCTCAAAGTGTGTGCTTTGGCAACTAATGTATTTGTTGACCAAATGTGTGTGTATCACATGAAGCATATTTGTACATATGCTTGTATGAATGTGACATCCATGTGTCCAATCCTTAGATGCAAGTCATTGTGGAAATGAGCGAGGGCATGTGTTAGTCATACATGTAACAACACCCGTAAAGTGGACTTCCAAGATTTAGGGTCAAGTAGACACTACATGTGACATAGCATGCACCAGATGGCTGGCAGAAGCTTGTTCATGTGAATGGTCCACATTTTCTACTTCCTATGTCCTAGAGTATTAGTAAGAGCTTCCTAGGCACTAGTTGGTGAATCCCACAGTGAGTCATACACATGCATTGAGGAAGTGGGTACCATGTTGTTTGCACAAACAGACAAGGGTGAATCTCAAATGTATGATGACACCACAGTTGAGGCCATAGAAGTGAGCCCCAACTATCAAGTGGCTGTGGTGGACCAGCATACAAGACAGCACGTGTCCATATATTTCCAGTGATCAATTGCACATAGGTGTCTTGTTCATGTGTGTGGTCCAATGATGATCCTGTATATTGTTTGGGGTGTAATTTGTTACAGTTCGGTCCAGGACTCATCATGAGTCAGTGGCAGCTATTCCTGTATCTACTGAGTATCCTTGGTTGATCAATGTGAGTAAAGTGGATGTGGACATATGAACCAACAGTTGGATGGTCCCACCCTGTCACTAAAGACGTGTAATGAGACAGTCAACAGGGCAACCTTGGTGTGCTGAGTGAGATAATTTCTCAGGTGTCATGTTCCGGCAGGTGTCATTACAACATTTGTACACAGGTTGGCCTCTGCACTTCCCACTGCATCTGGGAACATCATAGCCTCTGTGCTGATTATTCTCTCAGCTATTCACCACACACGGCCCATAACTATGTTGTGAGCACTGTGATTTTGTGTGTGAACTATCATGGTCCTGATATTTGTGTATTTTTCATGGACATTATCAGAGGTTGCTGGTTGTGCTGAAAGCCCTGTACCCAATCCCTGCCTACGGCCCTAGGACACTGTCACACTTTGTCATTCATGCATAAATGCAACCCAGACAAGGGCTGGGCCATGAATTTTGCTTTCCCAGAGGACTTAACTCAAATGGTACAGTTAAAAGGCAGATGATGCTATACAATGTATTTGCGTATGCATTGAAAAAGCCCATGCCCAATACCCCCTGATGAATGAGAGGTTTGCTAACGCAAGTGTGGTACATATGTAGACACAGGGATACTTTAGTGTGACGCACACACAGTTGCTAGTCAGGCTGACAGAATGCAAGGTGATTCAGGATCCAGCTACTTGACAAGTTACATAATCAGTGGTCTGACTAAGACTGTTTGGAGGACAAACTAGAGAGCTGACATGTCAAACTGTGTATGTCCTGTGTTTTTGAAGGTGACAAATGAACCCAATGGCTGTGTTACACGGCTTAATTAGTATCAATGCTTAACGGTGTATTTGACATAATGGCAACTCCTATGCTGTTCCAGGCATCAGCAGGACCAGTGCTTTTTGAAATGGGTGGTGTGCATGGAGGTGATCACAGGTGTGGGCTGCATCTGTTTCTCATCCAGTCATGTAGGTGAGACTTGCATTCTAAGGGCCAAAATACATTTTCACAAGGGGAAGCAATCTACATGTGCTAACAGGGCTTTGAAACTAGAAGACAGTGTATAAATTAACCTGATGTCCATGCAGTCAGATATTCTATGACAATGGCATACCATAGGAAAGGGGGTAGCACACTGGTTTGCTAATGTTGGTCTGTGTGTGTAGAGGAGGGAATATCAGGGAACACATTTTAGTATTCCAGGGACCTCTTCCGACAGGTGGGTTGTGACCAGGTGCATGGGTGTGTCAGGAGTTAGGAAATGGGCTGACATGTACATGGAATGTCATGTGTGCAATGCTGCTCATATGTGTGGCACTTGTGTTGTCTATGTTCTGCTTCTATGGGACTCTGGTTACAGATATTCCTTGCAAATATTGGATGCAGTTGGACTTACTTCTGTCAAGGGTCTGGTCAGGCATTCCTGTTACTGATGCCAAAGCACATTGACTGCCTCATGTATGAGGCTTGTTTTCCCCTTATTGAGTGATGGTGTCTTAGTTGTGTGCCATATGCTGCGTTGGATCTTGATTTCAACATGTATGTGTGAAATAGTTGTGGTCCTCTGCTATTGGCCTTCAAAGGAGAAATGTACATGATATATGCCATTAACCCCTTCGCTGCCAGGCCTTTTCCCCCTCCTGTGCCGAGCCTTTTTTTGGCTATCTGGGGCAGTTCGCGCTTAGGCCCTCATAACTTTGTTCACATAAGCTACCCACACCAAATGTGCGTCCTTTTCTTCCAACATCCTAGGGATTCTAGAGGTACCCAGACTTTGTGGGTTCCCCAGAAGGAGGCCAAGATGTTAGCCAAAATACAGTGAAAATTTTATTTTTTTCAAACAAATGGGAAAAAGGGGCTGCAGAAGAAGGCTTGTGGTTTTTTCCCTGAAAAGGGCATCAACCGAAGGTTTGCGGTGCTAAAATCACCAGCTTCCCAGCTTTCAGGAACAGGCAGACTTGAATCAGAAAACCCAATTTTTCAACACAATATTGGCATTTTACTGGGACATACCCCATTTTTAAAAAATTTTGTGCTTTCAGCCACCTTCCAGTCAGTGAAAGAAATGGGCATGAAACCAATGCTGGATCCCAGAAACCGCAACATTTCTGAAAAGTAGACAACATTTTGAATTCAGCAAGGGGTAATTTGTGTAGAAACAGAAAATAACAACTGAAAAAGAAAAATATTGAAATTGAGGTGAAAAAAACATCAATTTTTCTCTACGTTTTACTCTAACTTTTTCCTGCAATGTCAGATTTTCAAAAGCAATATACCGTTACGTCTGCTGGACTCTTCTGGTTGCAGGGATATATAGGGCTTCTAGGTTCATCAAGAACCCTAGGTACCCAGAGCCAATAAATGAGCTGCACCCTGCAGTGCGTTTTCATTCTATACCGGGTATGCAGCAATTAATTTGCTGAAATATAAAGAGTGAAAAATAGCTATCAAGAAAACCTTTGTATTTCCAAAAAGGGCACAAGATAAGGTGTTGAGGAGCAGTGGTTATTTGCACATCTCTGAATTCCGGGGTGACCATACTAGCATGTGAATTACAGGGCATTTCTCAAATAGATGTCTTTTTTACACACTCTCTTATATTTGGAAGAAAAAAATGTAGAGAAAGACAGGGGCAATAACACTTGTTTTGCTAATCTATGTTCCCCCAAGTCTCTCGATAAAAATGATACCTCACTTGTGTGGGTAGGCCTGGCGCCCACGACAGGAAATGCCACAAAATGCAACGTGGACACATCACATTTTTTTTTTTTTTTAAAAGGTGTTTTTTGCAAAGTGCCTACCTGTAGATTTTGGCCTCTAGCTCAGCCGGCAACTAGGGAAACCTACCAAACCTGTGCATTTTTTAAAACTAGACACTTAGGGGAATCCAAGATGGGGTGACTTGTGGGGCTCTGACCAGGTTATGTTACCTAGAATCCTTTGCAAACCTTAAAATTTGGCTAAAAAAAAAGAAACATTTTCCTCACATTTCAGTGACAGAAAGTTCTGGAATCTGAGAGGAGCCACACATTTCCTTCCACTCAGCGTTCCCCCAAGTCTGCCGATAAAAAAGATACCTCACTTGTGTGGGTAGTCCTAGTGCCGGCGACAGGAAATGTCCCAAAACTTGTAGAGATAGAGGGGATAGCACAGCGAGTTTATAAGGACATATTCTTCTTTTATACATCTTTAGACTGACTCTGCTTTGGGGACCCACATAAGTGAGGTGTCATTTTACTTGGGAGACTGAGGGGAACACGGAGGAGTAAGAATTTTGTGCTGGAGCGGTGATCCTACTAAGAAAAGTCAGGAAAATATGCTTTTTTAAGCAAATTTTGAGGTTTACAGAGGAGTCTGGGTAAGAAAATGTTGGGGGATCCACGCAAGCCACACCTCCCTGGACTCCTTGGGGTGTCTAGTTTTAAAAAATGTCTGGGTTTGGTAGGTTTCCCTAGATGAAGGCCGCACCCAGGACCAAAAACATAGGTGCCCCCTCCCCCACAAACACAGGTAGTTTTGTAATATATCATTTTGATGTGTCCACATACGTCTGTGATGTGCCAAACACTAAAATTGTGAAAAGAAACGCACTTAGGTTATGTGAAAAAGGCCCCTCACCAACCAACCAAGTTGGTGGCATGCTTCATCATCGGGGTCCCACCCGAGGCACCTAGCGTGTCACAGGTGTGCTGCGACGCCTGATTACAGCGGAGCAGGTTTTGTCATTTTTACCACACATACTGGTTGGATTTGGCACGAGGGTGAGTGATGGTTCAGTGGATCAAATTTTATTAACAAGAGATTTCACAAAAATGAAATGCACTGTTAACTGAAAGGCAAAAAACTGAACCAAAGACTCACAGCTCGTGAGCTGTAAAGCCGCGACAAGGCACCAACCGCTTTACAGTCCATTCACACACCTTTCATACATGACACGCACAAGACCATTCACACCGCCAGCCACGGGCCCAGCACATTACAACACTCACATCGACAGACAGCGCCAGTCAAGGGCCCATCACTTACATACGCCCACATGCCTGATACAACAATCACACCAGCTGATGGGAGTGTGTGGACTGGTGTTTGGCTGGCAGTGTGTTGCAGTAGACAACAGCAAGTCAATATGTACACTCTCAGCCAAGACCCACTCCACACACAATGGCATTTTATTTATTTTTTTAAACAGAGGAGCCCCTAACTAAGTAGAAAGAATTACAAAACTACAAACACAAAAGCTCTAACTAAGTACATGACAGAAATGCTAACCATGAAACTGAACACATGAAAATACAAAATAGACATGAGTTTACACTCATGGTTGTTCCCAGAAATTCTTCTGGGTGTGGTAATTCTTAAAACAACCACCCACACACAGCCCAGGCTTTGAAGGACAATCTGGGCAGTACATTCGAGTCTCCCTCCGGATACCTCTTCGAAAACACACTCTACATTTCTTAGCTGGAAAGTCTTTTTTGGGTGTGGGAGGAATGTGCTCAGCAAAGAGGCGATCTTTCAATCTAGCCACATCCTCCACCACTGCTTCTCTAGGAACTCTGGCCTGTTCCACCACAATAAGGCTCCCTATCACTGACTCCTGAAATTTCACAAATGTCATCTTTGACTCTGGAGACCTATCCCTAAACACAATAAAAGCATTAAAGGTTGCTAAGTGGAAGAGGTGAATTGCTAACTTCTTATACCAAATTTAAGACTTACAAATAGCAGTATAAGGTTCCAACCTCTGATCAACTCTATCTACACCTCCCATGTGCTTATTATAATCTAAAATGCACACAGGTTTGCGCACTTCAGCAACCTGGCCCCAAACAGTCACGGGGGAAGTACTCTCATCATGGATGGTACTTAGCATGTAGACATCTCTCTTGTCTGAAAATTTCAAAGCTAACAGCTCATCATTCCGCAAGGCACAGCACTGTCCCCTCTCAAGTTTTCTTTTTTACAAACAAGCTCCCTTGGATAGCCTTTCCGGTTACAACGAATTGTGCCACAAGCAACAGTGTCCACTTTAAACAATTCCTTGAACAACTGCACTACAGTGTAGAAGTTATCTACATACAAATGGTGACCTTTGTTGAACAGTCGTCTACCAAGATCCCACACAATTTTCTCAGTAACTCCAAAAGTGCGAGGACAACCAGGGGGGGTCAATATTGGAATCCCTACCAGTGTAGACACGGAAACTATACACATATCCTGTACTACTTTCAGACAGCATATACAATTTAATTCCATATCGTGCCCTTTTGCTAGGAATGTACTGCCTAAAAACCAAACGACCCTTGAAGAGGACCAAAGACTCATCCACACTTATCTCTTTGCCTGGAACATAGACCTCCGAAAACCGATCTACAAAATGATCAAGGACAGGCCTAATCTTAAAAAGATGGTCAGAATCTGGGTGAACTCGTGGCAAGGCTAATGCATTGTCAACAAAATGCAGCATCCTAAGAAGAAGCAAATACCGATTATGACTCATGGTCGCAGGAAATATAGCTGTTGCCATCAAGGGACTAGTAGACCAATAAAAAGCCAGTGACGGCTTCCTTATCAACCCCATCAAAAAAGTCAAACCCAAAAACTTTTTAATCTCCTCCAAATTTGTGGGAATCCACTGGGCAGCTCTAGAGTGTGGCCTAAGTCTAGCAGCGTTGTCCCTCAAATGCTGCTCCGCATACAAATTAGTCTGCTCAACAATCTCTTCCAAAAACACATCATCCATGAATAACTCAAAGAAATTGACAGGCAAAAAGTTATCTGTATTGGCGCTACACCCCGGGAGACCAGTAAAGGCAGACAACTCTGGCTGCTCCATGTTTGGGGCAACCCAGAGATCAGGTCTTATAGCGGGAAACCTTTCAGCCCCAGGTTGCTGCACTAATGGCACATCAGTGTCCTCTAAAACAGGCCCTTCATCTGCACTGAGTGTGGCTTCCTCATCAAAAGATTCCCCTCCAACAGAAACATCACTGCCAGAATCTCTCACTTCCTCCTCTGCCTCAGATGCAGAGGCCGTCTCATAATCATGATCAGACAATGACTCAAAAAGCATACCAACCACCTGCTGACCGGTCATCCTGCGGCTAGCCATGATCTTTTCTACTAAAATTAACTGGACAAATTCACCACCAACAACCAGCCCTGTGTAAGATAAGTAACAAAATGTAGCTTTGTTAGTAAGAGTTATAAACTCAAAAACTAAACCGCTCACTTGCCTGAAAAAGCTTGATTCACCAGCAACTACTCTACACAGACACAGCAATCACCAATGATATCCCACTAAAAAGAAAGAAAGAAAGGCAAATTAGAAATAAGACAAAGTAAATATAATTGTGCACAAATCTAAGGACAATTTCACACACAATCCTGCATTTAGTACACCCCCTACAAACATGTCATTCATGCATAGCAACAATACTCCTTTGGAGTGATTTGTTTTTACTTACCTAAAACATGCAACTGTGCAAACCGCAGGTCAACCACCGCCAAAACCGCAAGGAGCCAAAGCAAATAAGCAAAAGCTTTGCACTAGAACAAAAAGGAGGAAAACATTTTTTATCACAAATGCAAATACTTCATCAGTTAACAAACACCCCACCATCAAACATTTAGAAATTGGTGCCAAAGTGGATTCTGTCATAGGGGCCGATGGGCCTACAAACAAAATAGGCCTATCTGCCCCAAGGAGGGCAGAAAATACCTTTAGTAGTGTGTCTCCATGGAGAGCGACCATTGCCCAAGGGGACAGCCCCCAAACAAAAAAAACAAAACACACACAACACTATCCCTGGTGCCTAAGTGGCTTCTGCTCTCCTTGGGGGCAGATGGACCTATAAAAAAAATAGGCTGATCTTCCCCCAAGGGGGGGGCAGAAAAGGCCAACAGTTCTATGCCCCCTTGGGGGGGGCGCCCCTTGCCCAAGGGGGCACCCCCCCATATAAATACACAAAAATAAAAACATCCCTGGCGTTCCAGTGGTTTCTACCCCCCTTGGGGGCAGATCAGCCTAAAACCCTTTCCTTTCCCCTGGTGCCTCTTTTTGCAAACCCCCCCACCCATCGGGAAGAGAAACTCACCTCTTCCTCCCTCGCCGCACAGGAAGCAAATGACTTCCTGTGCGACGGGCACCCTGTAATGAAGTCAGCGCGCGACTGCGCGCTGACGTCATTATGGGGTGTGGGGGGGTTGGGGGTGGAAGGGGAACGGCTTCCCCTTCCATCCCTGCCTTTGGGGGGGTGGGGGGAAGCACACAGAGGGAGCGAGAGCGCTCCCTCTGGGCTGTGTGCCGAGGACGTAATGGTTACGTCCTCTGCACAGCAACACTGTGCCACAGGATGTAACCATTACGTCCGCGGCACAGAACCGGTTAAGAGTGTGTGTGTATGTGACCATTGTATGTTAGGCATCACATTAGCTCTGTGATGTTCTGTGTCCCTCTCAGTATATCAGCAATGCTCCATGAGGCAACACTCTTATTCTGATAGTAGAGATGAAGGTGTGCAAAAAGGAATAGCCAGACCATTATATGGTGATTAGAATAGGTATTTATTTAAATTTGTTAACTAAAGTGGTGAAGGTGATCATAATCAAAAGAAATTGTTGACGATCTGTTGCCACCTGCGTATACCAGCGGCCGTGTTCTGTAGTTCCCCCCTCATGTTGCAGTCCAGCATCCTCTTCTTCCTCCTCTTCAGGCATGTGTGGCTCTGGTTCCAGGAGGGGAATGTTCCTTTTGATGCAAATGTTGTGCAATATTGCACATGTTAGGATGATCTTACAGACCATCTCCGGGGAATATAGGAGGCTACCACCAGTGATGTCGAGGCACCGGAACCTTGACTTGAGGATGCCTAAGGTCCTCTCGACAATGCTGCGTGTCCTATGTGCATCGTTGTAGGCACGCTCTGCAGCAGTACTTGGGTTGCCAAATGGTGTCATAATCCATGGCTGGATGCCATACCCCTGATCAGCTGCAAGATATAATGATTGGGATCATGTTGCTGTAGCTGGCACTATTGAAATGACCTTTCATGGCAGTAGTTGTCTTGTGTTGTCTGTGACTCTTTTGTGTAATAATGTAGCATCCTATGCCTGTAGGATGTACCATCTGCATTGTGTTGTTTCCTTGGCTGAACGAGTGTGTCTGCTAACCGTTTGTCAGCAGTATGTTTTGGGATTTGCAGTACAGTGTGCCCTCCCTAGCATTGTGACTTGTGATACAGGTGTCCGTGTGTCTTCACTGGGAGTGAGATGATAGTTCCATACACAGTTATAATTGACAGTGTTGTTAACACGTTCATATCAATGTACCCTGGACATCCCATACCTTTACACTTAGGCAATGGATTAATGTAAAGGTCATTGGGACACTTACATTTTGCAAGGTGACATTTGGGCAACCCACTCCACACGTTGTGATCTTTGACGTCTTAACATTAGGCTGTACAGTAATTTCCGATGTGTGACAGGTTCAATGGTGACCTAAGAAACATGGCTAGCGATGTCACGACCTCAGTATGTTCCTGTTCACATGTTGCTGTTGTGGTGTATGTCCTAGAGGGTTGCTGTGCAGTGTGTATATAAGTAGGTTCTTGTACTTACCAACAAGTAGTCCATTGCCATACGATCCATCCTGGAAGTGTTCATTGATGGTGCAGTGACGGAAGATGAATGAGCATGTACACTCCCAGGATATTTAGCCACGATGTTGGTGATAAATCCCTGGTGATCGACTATGGCCTGCACGTTGATGGAATGTGTGTGCTTCCTTTTGCGGTAGAGGTGTTCAGTTGCAGCAGGTGGCACAAGGCGTACATGTGTGCAGTCGATTGCACCAAGGACGTGTGAGAAACCACTGATGAGGTAGAACCCCTGTTTTGTTTCCTGCTGCTTCTGCAGTGTGGTAGGGAAGCAGATGTGGCAGGGTGTCAGTCCAATGATGGCATCCAGTACTTTGGGCAAAAAGGCGGAGAATGATGGTTGTGATATTCCGGCAACCAGGGCAACAGTTGTTTGGAAAGAGCCACTTGCCAGCATATGAAGTACGGAAAGCAGATTGGTTTCTGTTGGGATGGTGCGGGTTGTCACCAAAGTGGGGGCCAGCAGCGGTTCAATGTAGCGCAGCAGCTGCTGAATGGCCTGCCAGTTCAACCGGTACCTCTGGATGATGTCGTGTTCCCTGAGGCCCTAAGGGTGGTTCTCGGGCGGAATATCCTCTCCTGCCTTCTGCGCTACCTTTGGGGTCCCTGCTGGTGTTGTTGTAGCTGCTGTTGTTGTTGCTGCTGAGCTCTGCGTCTGCGTGCACGCTGGATTAGAATCACCTCCATGGCTCCCTGTTGCTGCTCTGCTGCTTGTTCTGTGTGTTCTGATTAAATACAGGTGTGTTTGCCCCATTTTAACGCCTGCCCTGACCCAGGCTATCATTTTGACGCAAATCGGGCTGTGCGTCATTTTCTGGCTCCGCCTCCCGGCCGTGCGTCATTTTTGCCCGAAAGCATAAATACGACGCACGGCCGTTTAAGCCATTTTTTGGACGGGAACGCCTAACTGGCATATAATTAAGGCAAGGCGGGTTGCCGCATCCAAAAAATAATGCACACGGCGGGATTTTGTCGTCCGCGGGCTCGGGCAAAGTTTAAATACAGGGCAACGTTTGCACGTAAAAAATGTTGATGCACAATCGGCGCAGACGGAGTATAAATATGCCCCATAGGGTCTATTGGGAAGATGGACTCGTCTACACTGAGGCAAGAGATTCCAAACCTGGTGGCACTAGGAGAGTGGTAGTGCCTCAGGAGTTTAGGAAGTTCATTCTGACCTTAGCCCATGACATTCCACTTGCTGGGCATTTGGGACAAACCAAGGCTTGGGAGAGGTTAGTCAACCATTTCTATTGGCCTAACATGTCCCAGAAAGTAAAGGGGTTTTGTGTCTCCTGTGCCACCTGTCAAGCCAGTGGTAAGACAGGTGGACACCCAAAGGCCCCCCTCATTCCACTTCCAGTGGTGGGGGTGTCCCCTTTGAAAGAGTGGGTGTGGACATAGTGGGTCCACTTAAACCTCCCACAGCCTTAGGGAACCATTATATCCTAGTGGTAGTGGATCATGCCACTAGGTACCCTGAAGCAATTCCCCTTAGGTTCACTACTGCCCCTGCAGTAGCTAGAGCACTCATAGGTATTTTTACCTGAGTGGGATTTCCTAAGGAGGTGGTGTCTGACAGGGGCACCGACTTCATGTCAGCATACCTGAAAAACATATGTGGAATGAGTGTGGGGTGACTTACAAAATCACCACACCATACCATCCACAAACCAATGGTCTTGTAGAAAAATTTTACAAGACATTGAAAGGCATGATCATGGGGCTCCCTGAAAAGCTCAAAAGGAGATGGGATGTCGTATTGCCATATCTGCTTTTCGCCTACAGAGAGGTGCCGCAGAAGGGAGTAGGGTTTTCCCCCTTCGAACCTCTGTTTGGCCATCCTGTCAGGGGACCACTAGTTCTTGTAAAATAAGGCTGGGAGAGACCTCTTCATGAGCCTAAGCAAGATATAGTGGAGTATGTACTAGGCCTACGTTCCAGGATGGCAGAGTACACGGAAAAGGCAAATAAGAACCTTGAGGCCAGCCAACAACTCAAGAAGATGTGGTATGACCAAAAGGCTGCTATGGTTGAATTTCAGCCATGGCAGAAAGTCTGGGTTCTGGAGCCTGTGGCTCCCAGGGCACTTCAGGACGGATGGAGTGGCCCTTACCCAGTGCTAGAGAGAAAGAGTCAGGTCACCTACCTGGTAGACCTAGGCACTAGCAGGACCACCAAAAGGGTGATCCATGTGAACCGCCTCAAACTCTTTCATGACAGGGCAGGTGTGAATCTGTTGATGGTGACAGATGAGGACCAGGAAGCTGAGAGTGAATCTCTCCCTGATCTCCTCTCCACTGACCCTAAAGATGGCTCAGTAGATGGAGTGATCTATTCAGACACCCTCTCTGGCCAACAGCAAGCTGACTGTAGGAAAGTCCTACAACAGTTTGCTGAGCTCTTTTCCCTAACCCCTGGTCAGACACACCTGTGTACCCATGATGTAGACACAGGAGACAGCATGCCTGTCAAAAACTAAATTTTCAGACAGTCTGACCAAGTTAAGGAAAGCATCAAAGTGGAAGTCCACAAATGCTATCAGGGACTAACACAAGGCCCTAGCAGGACTTTTAAAAATTTAGAAAAATAGCTCAAATTTCATAAATCAGTTTCTAATGACAACTTTTAGAATTTTAGTCGTGTGATCAGGTATTGGCTGAGTAGTCCAGCAAATGCAAAGTCTTGTACCCCATCGCTGATCCACCAATGTAGGAAGTTGGCTCTGTATGTACTATTTCAAAGTAAGAAATAGCATGCACAGAGTCCAAGGGTTCCCCTTAGACGTAAGATAGTGGCAAAAAGAGATAATTCTAATGCTCTATTTTGTTGTAGTGTGGTCAAGCAGTAGGCTTATCAGAGGGTAGTGTTAAGCATTTGTTGTACACACACAGGCAATAAATGAGGAACACACACTCAAAGACAATTCCAGGCCAATAGGTTTTTATATAGAAAAATATATTTTATTAGTTTATTTTAAGAACCACAGGTTCAAGATTTACAAACAATACTTTAAATGAAAGGTATTTCCCTCAGGTATCTTATGAACTTTGAATTATCACAATAGCATGTACGGTTTTGGAAACAATGGCAATAAGCCATATTAAAAATGGACACTGCAAAAATTTGCAGTTCCTGGGGGAGGTAAGTATTTGTTAGTTTCACAGGTAAGTAAAGCACTTACAGGGTTCAAAGTTGGGTCCAAGGTAGCCCACCGTTGGGGGTTCAAGGCAACCCCAAAGTTACCACACCAGCAGCTCAAGGCTGGTGAGGTGCAGAGGTCAAAGTGGTGCCCAAAACACATAGGCTTCAATGGAAATAGGGGTGCCCCGGTTCCAGTCTGCCAGCAGGTAAGTACCTGCGACTTCGGAGGGCAGACCAGGGGGTTTTTGTAGGGCACCAGGGGGGACACAAGCAGGCACAGAAAGTACACCCTCAGCGGCACAGGGGCGGCCGGGTGCAGAGTGCAAACAGGCATTGGGTTTCCAATAGGATTCAATGGGGAGACCCGGGGGTCTCTTCAGCGATGCAGGAAGGCAAGGGGGGGGGCTCCTCAGATAGCCATCACATGGGCTACGAAGAGGGCTACCTGGGGGTCGCTCCTGCACTGGAGTTCGGTTCCTTCAAGTCCTAGGGGCTGCGGGTGCAGTGTGTTTTCCAGTCGTCGGGTTCCTTGAAGCAGGCAGTCACGGTCAGGGGGAGCCTACGGATTCCCTCTGCAGGCGTCGCTGTGGGGCTCAGGGGGGTCAACTCTGGCTACTCACGGGCTCGCAGTCGCCGGGGAGTCCTCCCTGTAGAGTTACTTTTACGCAGGTCGAGCCGGGGTGTCGGGTGCAGAGTGGTAAGTCTCACGCTTCCGGCGGGAAACATGTGGTCTTTAAAGGTTGCTTCTTTGTTGCAAAGTTGCGGTTTCTGGTGAACAAGGCCGCTGTCCTTGGGATCTTCTTGGTCCTTTTAGACGCAGGGTAGTCCTTAGGTTTCAGAGGTTGCTGGACCCTGGGGGACGAGTCGCTGTTGCAGTTTATCTTGAAGTGGGGAGGCAGGCCGGTAGGGCTGGGGCCAAAGCAGTGGGGGTCTCCGTTGTCTCTGCAGGGCTTCAGGTCAGCAGTACTTCTTCATCTTCAGGTTGCAGGAATCTATCTTCCTAGGTTCTGGGGCCCCCTAAATACTCAATTTAGGGGTGTGTTTAGATCCGGGGAGATATTAGCAAATGGCTACCAGCCCTGAGGGTGGCTACACCCTCTTTGTGCCTCCTCCCAGTGGGGAGGGGGTCACATCCCTAATCCTATTGGGGGAATCCTCCATCTTCAAGATGGAGGATTTCTATAAGCCAGAGTCACCTCAGCTCAGAACACCTTAGGGGCTGTCCTGACTGGGGAGTGACTCCTCCTTGTTTTTCTCATTATCTCCTAAAGCCTTGCTGCCAAAAGTGGGGGCAGTGGCCGGAGGGGAAGGGCATCTCCACCAGCTGGGATGCCCTGTGGCGCTGTAACAAAGGGGGTGAGCCTTTGAGGCTCACCACCAGGTGTTACAGTTCCTGCAGGGGGAGGTGAGAAGCACCTCCACCCAGTACAGGTTTTGTTCCTGGCCACAGAGTGACAAAGGCACTCTCCCCCATGTGGCCAGCAACATGTCTGGTGTGTGGCAGGCTGGCAAAATTAGTTAGCCCACACTGGACGTCGGGTATGTTTTCAGGGGGCATCTCTAAGATGCCCTCTGGGTGTATTTTTACAGTAAAGTGCACACTGGCATCAGTGTGCATTTATTGTGCTGAAAAGTTTGATACCAAACTTCCCAGTTTTCAGTGTAGCCATTATGGTGCTGTGGAGTTCGTGTATGACAGACTCCCAGACCATATACTCTTATGGCTACCCTGCACTTACAATGTCTAAGGTTTTGCTTATACACTGTAGGGGCATAGTGCTCATGCACTTATGCCCTTAACTATGGTATAGTGCACCCTGCCTAAGGGCTGTAAGCCCTACTAGAGGGGTGACTTATCTATGCCATAGGCAGTGTGAGGTTGGCATGGCACCCTGAGGGGAGTGCCATGTCGACTTAGCCATCTTGTCCCCACCAGCACACACAAGCTGGCAAGCAGTGTGTCTGTGCTGAGTGAGATGTCTCCAGGGTGGCATAAGATATGCTGCAGCCCTTAGAGACCTTCCCTGGCATCAAGGCCCTTAGGGGCTTACCTGGATGCCAGGGTGTGCCAATTGTGGAAACAAAGGTACAGGTTAGGGAAAGAAAACTGGTGCTGGGGCCTGGTTAGCAGTTCTCAGCACACTTTCAAATCATAACTTGGCATCAGCAAAGGCAAAAAGTCAGGGGGTAACCATGCCAAGGAGGCATTTCCTTACACAACCCCCTCCCCCCCCAAACGAAAGAGGATGAGACTAACCTTTCCCAAGAGAGTCTTCATGTTCTTAGTGGAAGAACCTGGAAAGGCCAACTGCATTGGCATGGGCAGTCCCAGGTCTGTGTTCCACTATAAAGTCCATTCCCTGTAGGGAGATGGACCACCTCAACAGTTTTGGATTTTCACCTTTCATTTGCACTAGCCATCTGAGAGGTCTGTGGTCAGTCTGAACTACAAAGTGAGTACCAAAGAGGTATGGTCTCAGCTTCTTCAGGGACCAAACCACAGCAAAGGCCTCCCTCTCAATGGCACTCCAACGCTGCTCCCTGGGGAGTAACCTCCTGCTAATGAAAGCAACAGGCTGGTCAAGGCCATAATCATTTGTTTGGGACAAAACTGCCCCTATCCCATGTTCAGAGGCATCAGTAAGCACAATGAACTGCTTAGAGTAATCTGGAGCTTTGAGAACTGGTACTGTGCGCATTGATTGTTTCAGGGTGTCGAAGGCCTGTTGGCATTCTACAGTCCAGTTTACCTTCTTGGGCATTTTCTTGGAGGTAAGTTCTGTGAGGGCTGTCACTATAGATCCATATCCCTTCACAAACCTCCTGTAGTACCCAGTCAAGCCAAGGAATGCCCTGAATTGAGTCTGGGTTTTTGGAGCTGCCCAGTCCAGAATAGTCTGGATCTTGGGCTGGAGTGGCTGAACTTGGCCTCCACCTACAAGGTGTCCCAAGTAAACCACAGTTCCCTGCCCTATCTGACATTTGGATGCCTTGATAGAGAGGCCTGCTGCTTGCAGGGCCTTCAAAACCTTCTTCAGGTGGACCAGGTGATCCTGCCAGCTGGAGCTAAAGACAGCAATATCGTCAAGATAAGCTGCACTAAAGGACTCCAAGCCAGCGAGGACTTTATTCACCAACCTTTGGAAGGTGGCAGGGGCATTCTTTAAACCGAAGGGCATCACAGTGAACTGATAGTGCCCATCAGGTGTAGAGAATGCTGTCTTTTCTTTTGCTCCTGGTGCCATTTTGATTTGTCAGTACCCTGCTGTCAAGTCAAAGGTAATTAAGTATTTGTCAGCACCTAGTTTGTCAATCAATTCATCTGCCCTTGGAATATGGATGGGCATCTGTCTTGGTGACAGAATTACGTCCTCTGTAGTCCACACAAAACCTCATCTCTCTCTTACCATCTTTGGTGTGAGGTTTGGGGACTAAGACCACTGGGCTTGCCCAGGGTCTGTGAGAGTGCTCAATGACTACAAATTCCAGCATCTTGTGGACTTCCACTTTGATGCTTTCCTTAACTTGGTCAGACTGTCTGAAAATGTTGTTCTTGATAGGCATGCTGTCTCCTGTGTTCACATCATGGGTACAGAGGTGTGTCTGAACAGGGGTTAGGGTAAAGAGCTCAGCAAACTGTTGTAAGAGTTTCCCACAGTCAGCTTGCTGTTAGCCAGAGAGGGTGTCTGAATAGATCACTCCATCAACTGAGCCATCTTTAGGGTCTGTGGAGAGGAGATCAGGGAGAGGTTCACTCTCAGCTTCCCGATCCTCATCTGTTACCATCAACAGATTCACATCTGCCCTGTCATGGAAGAGTTTGAGGCGGTTCACATGGATCACCCTTTTGGGGGTCCTGCTAGTGCCTAGGTCTACCAGGTAGGTGACCTGACTCTTCTTCTCTAGCACTGGGTAAGGGCCACTCCATCTGTCCTGAAGTGCCCTGGGAGCCACAGGTTCCAGAACCCAGACTTTCTGCCCTGGCTGAAACTCAACCATAGCAGCCTTTTGGTCATACCACATCTTCTGGAGTTGTTGGCTGGCCTCAAGGTTTTTACTTGCCTGTTCCATATACTCTGCCACCCTTGAACGTAGGCCTAGTACATAGTCCACTATATCTTCTTTAGGCGCATGAAGAGGTCTCTGCCAGCCTTCTTTTACAAGAGTTAGTGGTCCCCTGACAGGATGGCCAAACAGAAGTTCCAAGGGGGAAAACCCTACTCCCTTCTGAGGCACCTCTCTGTAGGCGAAAAGCAGACATGGCAAGAGGACATCCCATCTCCTTTTGAGTTTTTCAGGGAGCCCCATGATCATGCCTTTAAATGTCTTGTTAAATCTTTCTACAAGACCATTGGTTTGTGGATGGTATGGTGTGGTGAATATGTAAGTCACCCCACACTCATTCCACATATGTTTCAGGTATGCTGACATGAAGTTGGTACCTCTGTCAGACACCACCTCCTTAGGAAATCCCACTCTGGTAAAAATACCAATGAGTGCTTTGACTACTGCAGGGGCAGTAGTCGACCTAAGGGGAATTGCTTCAGGGTATCTAGTAGCATGATCCACTACTACTAGTATGTATTGGTTCCCTGAGGCTGTGAGAGGTTCAAGTGGACTCACTATGTCCACACCCACTCTTTCAAAGGGGACCCCCACCACTGGAAGTGGAATGAGGGGGGCCTTTGGGTGTCCACCTGTCTTACCACTGGCTTGACAGGTGGCACAGGAGACACAAAACTACTTGACCTTCTGGGACATGTTGGGCCAATAGAAGTGGTTGACTAATCTCTCCCACATCTTGGTCTGTCCCAAATGCCCAGCAAGAGGAATATCATAAGGTCAGAATGAACTCCCTAAACTGCTGAGGCACTACCACTCCCCTAGTGGCACCAGGTTTGGGATCTCTTGCCTCAGTGTAAAGGAGTCCTTCTTCCCAATAGACTAGGGGGGTGATTCCAAGATTGGCTGGCGGCGGGCGCCGCCAGCCAAACGGGAACCGCCAGAATACCGCTGCGCGGTCAAAAGACCGCCGCGGTTATTCTGAGTTTCCCGCTGGGCGGGCGGGCGACCGCCAGAAGGCCGCCCGCCCGCCCAGCGGGAAACCCCTTCCCACGAGGATGCTGGCTCCGAATGGAGCCAGCGGAGTGGGAAGGGTGCGACGGGTGCAGTTGCACCCATCGCGATTTACAGTGTCTGCTATGCAGACACTGAAAATCTTAGTGGGGCCCTGTCGGCATGGGCACTGCAGGGGCCCCCAGGGGCCCCACGACACCCGTTACCGCCAGCCAGGTTCTGGCGGTCAAAACCGCCTGAACCAGGCTGGCGGTAAGGGGGTCGGAATCCCATGGCGGCGCTGCCTGCAGCGCCGCCATGGATGATTCCTCAGGACACCGCCGGTTTTCCGTTTCTGACCGCGGCTGTACCGCCGTGTTCAGAATGCCCTGGGATGCACCGCCAGCCTGTTGGCGGTGCATCCGCGGTCCCCTACCCTGGCGGTCTCGGACCGCCAGGGTAGGAATGACCCCCTATGTGTTCCTGTTATTTTTCCTTTGGACTCTTCAGCAGCTTGCTGCCTAAGGCCTTCAAGAGAGGGACAGGTTTCTTGCCCCTTACACAACCGTTCCCTTGAGGGTCCCCCTGGGCCTAGGAGCTCAACCTGATCAGGTTCTAACTCCATGGGCTCATTTCCCTCAGAGGGCAGAACTTCTTCCTGGGAAGAGAGGTTCTCTTTCTCTTGTTGTGTTGAAGCTGGTTCCCCAGTCTTCTTTCTTTTTCTCTTGGAGGGTTGGGCCCTTTTTCCAGGCTCCAACACCACTTTTTCACCCTGAGCTTTGCACTGTGCCCTTGTCTTGACACACACCAGTTCAGGGATACCCAGCATGGCTGCATGGGTTTTGAGTTCTACCTCAGCCCATGCAGAGGACTCCAGGTCATTTCCAAGCAAACAGTCTACAGGGATATTTGAGGAGACCACCACCTGTTTCAGGCCATTGACCCCTCCCCACTCTAAAGTTACCATAGTAATGGGATGTACTTTAGTCTGATTTTCAGCGTTGGTGACTGGATAAGTTTGTCCAGCCAGGTATTGACCAGGGGAAACAAGTTTCTCTGTCACCATGGTGACACTGGCACCTGTATCCCTCAGGCCTTCTACACTTGTCCCATTAATTAAGAGTTGCTGCCTGTATTTTTGCATATTAGGGGGGCAGGCAGTCAGTGTGGCTAAATCCACCCCACCCTCAGAGACTAATATACCTTCAGTGTGATCCCTGATTTGATCTGGGCGTACCGTTGATCTCACTTGGAGACTGGCCCTTCCACTGTGAGCTGGAGTAGAGTTAGAAGTGGAACCTTTCTTGGGACAGGCCTTGTCTCCAGTTTGGTGTCCTTGCTGATTACAGCCACGACACCAGCCCTTTTTGGGATCAAAGGTTTTACCCTTGTACCCAAAATTGGATTGTGAAGAGGCTCTGGACCCTCCCTCCTGAGCATGTTTTTTGGGCCCTGTAGAAGACTCTACTTTTTTCCTTGGATGTCTCAACACTCTTCCCCTGGGGAGAATTTGTGACCCCTTTCTTTTGGTCACCCCCTGTGGAAGTCTTGGTCACCCTAGTCTTGACCCAATGGTCCACCTTCTTTCCCAATTCTTGGGCAGAAATTGGTCCTAGGTCTACCAGATGCTGATGCAGTTTATCATTGAAACAATTACTTAACAGGTGTTCTTTCACAAATAAAGTGTACAGCCCATCATAATCATTTACACCACTGCCTTGAATCCAACCATCCAGTGTTTTTACTGAGTAGTCAACAAAATCACCCCAGGTCTGGCTCGAGGATTTTTGAGCCCCCCTAAACCTAATTCTATACTCCTCAGTGGAGAATCCAAAGCCCTCAATCAGGGTAGCCTTCATGAGATCATAGGATTCTGCATCTTTTCCAGAGAGTGTGAGGAGTCTATCCCTACACTTTCCAGTGAACATTTCCCAAAGGAGAGCACCCCAGTGAGATCTCTTTACTTTTCTGGTTCCACAAGCCCTCTCAAAAGCTGTGAACTATTTGGTGATGTCATCACCATCTTCATATTTAGTTACAATCCCTTTTGGGGATTTTCAACATTTCAGGAGAATCTCTGACCCTATTTATGTTGCTGCCACCATTGATGGGACCTAGGCCCATCTCTTGTCTTTCCCTTTCTATGGCTAGGATCTGCCTTTCTAAAGCCAATCTTTTGACCATCCTGGCTAACTGGAGGTCATCTTCATTGAGGCTGCCCTCAATGCTTCCAGAGTTGCTGGACTCTCCTGTGAGAGAAGCAGCATCTCTGACTATCACTTGTGGAGACAGGGTTTGAGGGACCCTGTTCTCCCTAACTAGGAGTGGGGGTGGGAAATCCTCCACGTCACTAGCTTCCCCCTCTGGGAAGGTATCCTCAGAGGGGTTGTTCTTAGCAAACTCTACCAAAAGCTCCTGGAGCTGTACTTTGGTAGGGTTTGAACCAGTTTTAATCTTTTTGATTTTGCAGAGAGACCTTAACTCTGACATCCTAAGATGCAGGTAGGGGGTAAGGTTGAGTTCCACCACAATCTCTTCTGCAGCAGACATTATGTTTTTAAAAGTTGGAATACTTTTTAAGAATCTAAAACTATCTCTAGAACTTAATTCAAACTTTCACAAAACGTTTAAACTCTAAAAGAAATGCTAACAGGGACTAACACAAGGCCCTAGCAGGACTATTAAAAATTTAGAAAAATAGCTCCAATTTTCAAAAATCAGTTTCTAATGACAATTTTTGGAATTTAGTCGTGTGATCAGGTATTGTCTGAGTAGTCGAGCAAATGCAAAGTCTTGTACCCCACCGCTGATCCACCAATGTAGGAAGTTGGCTCTGTATGTACTATTTCAAAGTAAGAAACAGTATGCACAGAGTCCAAGGGTTCCCCTTAGAGGTAAGATAGTGGCAGAAAGAGATAATTCTAATGCTCTATTTTGTGGTAGTGTAGTCGAGCAGTAGGCTTATCAGAGGGTAGTGTTAAGCATTTGTTGTACACACACAAGCAATAAATGAGGAACACACACTCAAAGACAATTCCAGGTCAATAGGTTTTTATATAGAAAAATATATTTTCTTAGTTTATTTTAAGAACCACAGGTTCAAGATTTACAAACAATACTTTAAATGAAAGGTATTTCACTTAGGAACTTTAGGAACTTTGAATTAGCAAAATAGCATATACAGTCTTCACACACATGGCAATAAGCTATTTTAAAACTAGACACCGCAATTTTCAACTGTTCCTGGGGGAGGTAAGTGTTTGTTAGTTTTGCAGGTAAGTGAACCACCTACAGGGCTCAAAGTTGAGTCCAAGGTAGCCCACCATTGGGGGTTCAGGGCAACCCCAAAGTTATCACACCAGCAGCTCAGGGCCGGTCAGGTGCAGAGGTCAAAGTTGTGCCCAAAAGTAATAGGCTTCAATGGCGAAGGGGGTGCCCCGGTTCCAGCCTGCCAGCAGGTAAGTACCTGAATCTTCGGAGAGCAGACCAGGGGGGTTTTGTAGGGCATTGGGGGGGGACACAAGTCAGCACAAAAAGTACACCCTCAACGGCACGGGCGGTCAGGTGCAGTGTGCAAACAGGCGTAGGGTTTGCAATGGAGTTCAAAGGGAGACCTAGGGGTCTTTTTAGCGATGCAGGCAGGCAAGGGGGGGGGCTCCTCGGGGTAGCCACCACCTGGGCAAGGTAGAGGGCCACCTGGGGGGTCGCTCCTGCACTGGAGGTTGGATCCTTCAGGTCCTGGGGGCTGCGGGTGCAGTGTCCTTACCAGGCGTTCCGGTTCTTGGAAGCAGGCAGTCGTGGTCAGGGGGAGCCTCTGGATTCCCTCTGCAGGTGTCGCTGTGGGGGATCAGGGGGGTCAACTCAGGCTACTCACTGGCTCGCAGTCGCTGGGGAGTCCTCCCTGTAGTGTTGGTTCTCCACAAGTCGAGCCGGGGGCTTCGGGTGCAGAGTGCAAAGTCTCACGCTTTCGGCGGGAAACATGTGTTCTTTAAAAGTTGCTTCTTTGTTGTATAGATGTTTTTTCTTTGGAGCAGAGCCGTTGTCCTCTGGAGTTCTTGGTCCTTATAGATGCAAGGTAGTCCTGAGGCTTCAGAAGTCGCTGGACCCTGTGGAACGCGTTGCTTTTGCAGTTTTTCTTGAAGTGGGGAGATTGGCCGGTAGGGCTGGGGCCAATGCAGTTGATGTCTCCGTCTTCTCTGCAGGATTTTCAGCTCAGCAGTCCTTCTTCATCTTAGGTTTCAGGAATCTAGTTACCTAGGTTCTGGGAGCCCCTAAATACTCGATTTAGGGGTGTGTTTAGGTCTGGAGAGTTAGTAGCCAATGGCTACTAGCCCTGAGGGTGGCTACACCCTCTTTGTGCCTCCTCCCGGTGGGGAGGGGGTCACATCCCTAATCCTATTGGGGGGAATCCTCCATCTGCAAGATGGAAGATTTCTAAAAGTCAGAGTCACCTCAGTTCAGGACACCTTAGGGGCTGTCCTGACTCTGGAGTGACTACTCCTTGTTTTTCTCATTATCTCCTCCGGCCTTGCCGCCAAAAGTGGGGCCGTGGTCGGAGGGGGCGGGCATCCCCAATAGCTGGGATGCCATGTGGCGCTGTAACAAAGGGGGTGAGAGTTGACCCCCCTTAGCTCCCCCAGCGATGCCTGCAGAGGGAATCTAGAGGCTCCCCCTGACCGCGACTGCCTGCTTCTAAGAACCCGACGCCTGGGAAACACACTGCACCCGCAGCCCCCAGGACCTGAAGGATCCGACCTGCAGTGCAGGAGCGACCGCAAGGTGGCCCTCTCCCTTGCCCAGGTGGTGGCTACCCCGAGGAGGCCCTCCCTCTTTGCCTGCCTGCTTCGCTGAAGAGACCCCTGGTCTCCCATTGAAACCTACGCAAACCTGATGCGTGTTTGCACTCTGCACCCAGCCCCCCCTGTGCCACTGAGGGTGTACTTTTTGTGCTGACTTGTGTCCCCCCCGGTGCCCTACAAAACGCCCCTGGTCTGCCCTCCGAAGTAGCGGGTACTTACCTGCAGGCAGACTGGAACTGGGACACCCCCTTCTCCATTGATGCCTATGAGTTTTGTGCTCCACTTTGACCTCTGCACCTGACCAGCCCTGAGCTGCTGGTGTAGTAACTTTGGGGTTGCCCTGAACCCCTACCGGTGGGCTACCTTGGACCCAACTTTGAACCCTGTAAGTGCTTTACTTACCTGAAAACTAACAAATATTTACCTCCCCCAGGAACTGTTGAATGTTGCACTGTGTCCAATTTTAAAATAGCTTATTGCCATTTTTGCCAAAACTGTACATGCTATTGTGATGATTCAAAGTTCCTAAGATACCTGAGTGAAATACCTTTCATTTGAAGGATTGTTTGTAAATCTTGAACCTGTGGTTCTTAAAATAAACTAAGAAAATATATTTTTCTATAGAAAAACCTATTGGCCTGGAATTGTCTTTGAGTGTGTGTTCCTCATTTATTGCCTGTGTGTGTACAACAAATGCTTAACACTACCCTCTGACAAGCCTACTGCTCGACCACACTACCACAAAATAGAGCATTAGAATTATTTTTTTTGCCACTATCTTACCTCTAAGGGGAACCCTTGGACTCTGTGCATGCTATTTCTTACTTTGAAATAGTACATACAGAGCCAACTTCCTACATTGGTGGATCAGCGGTGGGGTACAAGACTTTGCATTTGCTGGACTACTCAACCAATACCTGATCACACAACTAAATTCCAAAAATTGCCATTAGAAACTGATTTTTGAAATTTTAGCTATTTTTCTATATTTTTAATAGTCCTGCTAGGGCCTTTGGTTAGTCCCTATTAGCATGTCTTTTAGAGTTCAAGCTTTTTGTAAGAGTTTGAATTAAGTTCTAGAGATAGTTTTAGATTCTTAAAAAGTATTCCAACTTTTAGAAACAAAGGGCCTCATTCTGACCCTGGCGGACGGCGGAGGCCGTCCGCCAGGGTACCGCCGCTGAATGACCGCACCGCGGTCAAAAGACCGCGGCGGCAATTCAGACATTTCCTCTGGGCCGGCGGGCGCTCTCCAAAAGAGCGCCCGCCGGCCCAGAGGAAATGCCCCTGCAACGAGGACGCCGGCTCAGAACTGAGCCGGCGTAGTTGCAGGGGTGTGACGGGTGCAGTTGCACCCGTAGCGTATTTCAGTGTCTGCTTAGCAGACACTGAAATACTTTTCGGGGCCCTCTTACGGGGGCCCCTGCCGTGCCCATGCCATGGGCACGGCAGGGGCCCCCAGGGGCCCCGCGGCACCCCCTACCGCCATCCTGTTCCTGGCGGGCGAACCGCCAGGAACAGGATGGCGGTAGGGGGTGTCAGAATCCCCCATGGCGGCGCAGCAAGCTGCGCCGCCATGGGGGATTCTAAGGGCAGCGGTAAACCGGCGGGAGACCGCCGGTTTGCCTCTTCTGACCGCGGCCGAACCGCCGCGGTCAGAATGCCCTGCGGGGCACCGCCGGCCTCTCGGCGGTGCTCCCGCCGACCCTGGCCCGCCGGGGTCAGAATGACCCCCAAAATGTCTACTACAGAAGAGATAGTGATGGAACTCAACCTCACCCCTTACCTGCATCTTAGGATGTCAGAGTTAAGGTCTCCCTGCAAAATCAAAAAGATAAAGACTGGTTCAAACCCTACCAAAGTACAGCTCCAGGAGCTCTTGGCAGAGTTTGCTAAAAACAACCCCTCTGATGATGCCCTCACAGAGGGGGACACTAGTGACTTGGTGGAACTCCCACCTCCAGTCCTAGATAGGGAGACCAGGGATTCTCCAACCCTGACTCCACAAGTGATAGTCAGAGATGCTCCTTATCTCACAGGAGAGTCCAGCAACTCTGGAAGCATTGAGTGCAGTCTCAATGAAGATGACCTCCTGCTAGCCAGGATGGCCAAAAGATTGGCTTTGGACAGACAGATCCTAGCCATAGAAAGGGAAAGACAAGAGATGGGCTTAGGTCCCATCAATGGTGGCAGCAATTATAATAGTGTCAGAGATTCTCCTGACATGCTAAAAATCCCCAAAGGGATTGTAACTAAATATGAAGACGGTGATGACATCACCAAATGGTTCACAGCTTTTGAGAGGGCTTGTGCAACCAGAAAAGTAAACAGATCTCACTAGGGTGCTCTCCTTTGGGAAATGTTCACTGGAAAGTGTAGGAATAGACTCCTCACACTCTCTGGAAAAGATGCAGAATCCTATTACCTCATGAAGGCTAACATGATTGAGGGCTGAGGAGAACTGAGGAGTACAGGATTAGGTTTAGGGGGGCTCAAAAATACTCGAGCCAGATCTGGGTTGATTTTGTTGACTTCTCAGTCAAAACACTGGATGGTTGGATTAATGGCAGTGGTGTAAATGATTATGATGGGCTGTACAATCTGTTTATGAAAGAACACCTTTTAAGTAATTGTTTCTTTGATAAACTGCATCAGCATCTAGTAGACCTAGGTCCAATTTCTCCCCAAGAATTGGGAAAGAAGGCGGACCATTGGGTCAAGACTAGGGTGACCAAGACTTCCACAGGGAGTGACCAAAGGAAAGGGGTCACAAAGACTCCCCAGAGGAAGAGTGTTGAGACATCCAAGGGTAAAAGTAAAGAGTCTTCTACAGGGTCCCAAAAATCTGCTCAGGAGGGAGGGTCCAAAGCCTCTTCACAATCCAATTTTGGGTACAAGGGTAAAGACTTTGATCCCAAAAAGGCCTGGTGTTGTAGCTGTAATCAGCAGACACCAAACTGGACACAAGGCCTGTCCCAAGAAAGGTTCCACTTCTACTACTACTCCAGTTAGCACTGGAATAGCCAGTCTCCAGGTGGGATCAACAGTGTGCCCAGAGCAAATTCAGGGTTCACACTGAAGCTACATTAGTTTCTGAGGGTGGGGTGGACTTAGCCACACTGGCTGCCTGGCCGCCTACTATGCAAAAATATAGGCAGCAGCTCTTATTTAATGGGACTAGTGTAGAAGGCCTGAGGGATACAGGTGCCAGTGTAACCATGGTGACAGAGAAACTGGTTTCCCCTGGTCAATACCTGGCTGGACAAACTTATCCAGTCACCAACGCTGACAATCAGACTAAAGTACATCCCATGGCTATGGTAACTTTAGAGTGGGGAGGGGTCAATGGCCTGAAACAGGTGGTGGTCTCCTCAAATATCCCTGTAGACTGTTTGCTTGGAAAAAACCTGGAGTCCTCAGCATAGGCTGAGGTAGAACTCAAAACCCATGCAGCCATGCTGGGTATCCCTGAACTGGTGTGTGTCAAGACAAGGGCACAGCGCAAAGCTCAGGGTGAAAAAGTGGTGTTGGAGCCTGAAATAATGGCCCAACCCTCCAAGAGGAAAGGAAAGAAGACTGGGGAACCAGCTTCAACACAACTAAAGAAAGGGAACCTCTCTTTCCAGGAAGAAGTTCTGCCCTCTGAGAGAACTGAGCCCATGGAGTTGGAACCTTATCAGGTTCAACTTTTAGGCCCAGGGGGACCCACAAGGGAACAGCTGTGTAAGGGGCAAGAAACATGTCCCTCTTTTGAAGGCCTTAGGCAGCAAGCTGCTGAAGAGACCAAAGGAAAAATCACTGGAACAAATAGAGTCTATTGGGAAGATGGACTCCTCTACACTGAGGCAAGAGATCCCAAACCTGGTGCCACTAGGAGAGTGGTAGTGCCTCAGGGGTTTAGGAAGTTCATTCTGACCTTAGCTCATAATATTCCACTTACACGGAATTTGTGACAGACCAAGACTTGGGAGAGGTTAGTCAACCATTTCTATTGGCCCAACATGTCCCAGAAAGTAAAGGAGTTTTGTGTCTCGTGTGCCACCTGTCAAGCCAGTGGTAAGACAGTTGGACACCCAAAGGCCCCCCTCATTCCACTTACAGTGGTAGGGGTCCCCTTTGAAAGAGTGGGTGTGGACATACTGGTTCCACTTGAACCTCCCACAGCCTCTGGGAACCAGTATATCCTAGTGGTAGTGGATCATGCCACTAGGTACCCTGAAGCAATTCCCATTAGGTCCACTACTGCCCCTGCAGTAGCTAAAGCACTCATTGGTATCTTTACCAGAGTGGGATTTCCTAAGGAGGTGGTGTCTGACAGGGGTATCAACTTTATGTCAGCATACCTGAAGCATATGTGGAATGAGTGTGGGGTGACTTACAAATTCATCACACCATACCTTCCATAAACCAATGGTCTTGTAGAAAGATTTAACATGACATTGAAACATGATCATGGGGCTCCCTGAAAAGCTCAAAAGGAGATGGGATGTCCTCTTGCCATGTCTGCTTTTCTCATAGAGAGGTGCCTCAGAAGGGAGTAGGGTTTCCCCCTTTGAACTTCTGTTTGGCCATCCTGTCAGGGGACCACTAGCTCTTGTAAAAGAAGGCTGGGAGAGACCTCTTCATGAGCCTAAACAAGATATAGTGGACTATGTACTAGACCGACGTTCCAGGATGGCAGAGTATATGGAAAATGCAAATAAAAACCTTGAGGCCAGCCAACAGCTCCAGAAGATGTGGTATGACCAAAAGGCTGCTATGGTTGAATTTCAGCCAGGGCAGACAGTCTGGGTTCTAGAGCTTGTGGCTCCCAGGGCACTTCAGGACAGATGGAGTGGCCCTTACCCACTGCTAGAGAGAAAGAGTCAGGTCACCTACCTGGCAGTCCTGGGCACTAGCAGGACCCCCAAAAGGGTGATCCATGTGAACCGCCTCAAACTCTTTCATGACAGGACAGATGTGAACCTCTTGATGGTGACAGATGAGGACCAGGAAGCTGAGAGTGAACCTCTCCCTGATCTCCTCTCCACAGACCCTAAAGATGGCTCAGTTGATGGAGTGATCTATTCAGACACCCTCTCTGGCCAACAGAAATCTGACTGTAGGAAAGTCCTACAACAGTTTGCTGAGCTCTTTTCCTTAACCCCTAGTTAGGCACACCTGTGGACCCATGATGTGGACACAGGAGACAGCATGACTGTCAAAAACTAAATATTCAGACAGTCTGACCAAGTAAAGGAAAGCATCAAAGTGGAAGTCCACAAGATGCTGGAATTGGGAGTCATTGAGCACTCTGACAGCCCCTGGGCTAGCCCAGTGGTCTTAGTCCCCAAACCTCACACCAAAGATGGAAAGAGAGGGATGAGGTTTTGTGTGGACTACAGAGGACTTAATTCTGTCACCAAGACAGATGCCCATCCCATTCCAAGGGCAGATGAATTAATTGACAAACTAGGTGCTGCCAGATTCTTAAGTACCTTTGACTTGACAGCAGGGTACTGGCAAATCAAAATGGCACCAGGAACAAAAGAAAAGACAGCATTCTCTACACCTGATGGGCATTATGAGTTTACGGTTATGCCCTTTGGCTTAAAGAATGCCCCTGCCACCTTCCAAAGGTTGGTGAATCAAGTCCTTGCTGGCTTGGAGTCCTTTATTGCAGCTTATCTTGACGATATTGCAGTCTTTAGCTCCAGCTGGCAGAATCACCTGGTCCACCTGAAGAAGGTTTTGAAGGCCCTGCAAGCAGCAGGCCTCTCTATCAAGGCATCCAATTGTCAGATAGGGCAGGGAACTGTGGTTTACTTGGGACACCTTGTACGTGAAGGCCAAGTTAAGCCACTCCAACCCAAGATCCAGACTATTCTGGACTGGGTAGCTCCAAAAACCCAGACTCAAGTCAGGGCATTCCTTGGCTTGACTGGGTACTGCAGGAGGTTTGTGAAGGGATATGGATCAATAATGACACCCCTCACCAAACTTACCTCCAAGAAAATGCCTAAGAAGGTAAACTGGACTATAGAATGCCAACAGGCCTTTGACACCCTGAAACAAGCTATGTGCACAGCACCAGTTCTAAAAGTTCCAGATTACTCCAAGCAGTTCATTGTGCAGAGAGATGCCTCTGAACATGGGATAGGGGCAGTTTTGTCCCAAACAAATGATGATGGCCTTGACCAGCCTGTTGCTTTCATTAGCAGGAGGTTAAACCCCAGGGAACAGCGTTGGAGTGCCATTGAGAGGGAGGCCTTTGCTGTGGTTTGGTCCCTGAAGAAGCTGAGACTATACCTCTTTGGTACTCACTTTGTAGTTCACACTGACCACAGACCTCTCAGATGGCTAATGCAAATAAAAGATGAAAATCCAAAACTGTTGAGGTGGTCCATCTCCCTACAGGGAATGGACTTTATAGTGGAACACAGACCTGGGACTGCCCATGCAAATGCAGATGGCCTTTCCAGGTTCTTCCACTTAGAAAATGAAGAATCTCTTGGGAAAGGTTAGTCTCATCCTCTTTAGTTTGGATGGGGGGGGGGTTGTGTAAGGAAATGCCTCCTTGGCATGGTTACCCCCTGACTTTTTGCCTTTGCTGATGCCAAGTTATGATTTGAAAGTGTGCTGAGGCCTGCTGACCAGACCCCAGTACCAGTGTTCTTTCCATAACCTGTACCTTTGTCTCCACAATTGGCACACCCTTGCATCCTGATGCCAGGAAAGGTCCCTAAGGGCTGCAGCATGTCTTATGCCACCCTGGAGACCACTCACTCAGCACAGACACACTGCGTGCCAGCTTGGGTGTGCTGGTGGGGAGAAAATGACTAAGTCACATGGCACTCCCCTCAGGGTGCCATGCCAACCTCACACTGCCTATGGTATAGACAAGTCACCCCTCAAGCAGGCCTTACAGTCGTAAGGCAGGGTGCACTATACCACAGGCGAGGGCATAGGTGCATGAGCACTATGCCCCTACAGTGTCTAAGCAAAATCTTAGACATTGTGAGTGCAGGGTAGCCATAAGAGTATATCGTCTGGGAGTCTGTCATACACGAACTCCACAGCACCATAATGGCTACACTGAAAAATGGGAAGTTTGGTATCAAACTTCTCAGCACAATAAATGCACACTGATGCCAGTGTACATTTTATTGTGAAATACACCCAGAGGGCATCTTAGAGATGTCACCTGAAAAAACACATCTGACTTCCAGTGTGGGTTGACTAGTTTTGCCAGCCTGCCACACACCAGACATGTTGCTGGCCACATGGGGAGAGTGCCTTTGTCACTCTGTGGCTACTAACAAAGCCTGTACTGGGTGGAGGTGCTTCTCACCTCCCCCTGCAGGAACTGTAACGCCTGGCGGTGAGCCTCAAAGGCTCACCCCCTTTGTTACAGCACCACAGGGCATCCCAGCTAGTGAAGATGCCCGTCCCTTCCGGCCACGGCCCCACTTTTGGCGGCAAGGCCGGAGGAGATAATGAGAAAAAACAAGGAGGAGTCACTGGCCAGTCAGGACAGCCTCTAAAGTGTCCTGAGCTGAGGTGACCGACTTTTATAAATCCTCCATCTTGCAGATGGAGTATTCCCCCAATAGGATTAGCGATGTGCCCCCCTCCCCTCAGGGAGAAGGCACAAAGAGGGTGTAGCCACCCTCAGGGCTAGTAGCCATTGGCTACTAACCCTCCAGACCTAAACACACCCCTAAATTGAGTATTTAGCTGCACCCAGAACCTAGGAAGATAGATTCCTGCAACCTGAAGACGAAGAAGGACTGTTGACCTGAAGCCCTGCAGAGAAGACGGAGACACCAACTGCTTTGGAGCCAGCCCTACTGGCCTGTCTCCCCACTTAAAGAAAAACTGCAACAGCGACACGTCCCCTGGGTCCAGCGACCTCTGAAGCCTCAGAGGACTACCCTGCATCTAAAAGGACCAAGAACTCCAGAGGACAGCGGCCCAGTTCCAAAAAGACTGCAACTTTGCAACAAAGAAGCAACTTTTAAAGCCCACACGTTTCCTGCCGGAAGCGTGAGACTTTCCACTCTACACCAGACACCCCCGGCTCGACCTGCAGAGAACAAACACTACAAGGAGGACTCCCCGGTGACTGTGACCCTGTGAGTAGCCAGAGTTGACCCCCCTGACCACCCCAGCGATGCCTGCAGAGGGAATCCAGAGGCTCCCCCTGACTGCGACTGCCTGCTTCTATGAACCCGACACCTGGGAAACACACTGCACCCGCAGCCCCCAGGACCTGAAGGATCCGACCTCCAGTGCAGGAGCGACCCCCAGGTGGCCCTCTCCCTTGCCCAGGTGGTGGCTACCCCGAGGAGCCCCCCCCCTTTGCCTGCATCGCTGAAAAGACCCCTGGGTCTCCCATTGAAACCTATTGCAAACCCAACGCCTGTTTGCACTCTGCACCCGGCCGCTCCTGTGCCGCTGAGAGTGTACTTTTTGTGCTGAGTTGTGTCCCCCCCGGTGCCATACAAACCCCCCTGGTCTGCCCTCCTTAGTAGCAGGTACTTACCTGCTGGCAGACTGGAACCGGGGCACCTCCATCTCCATTGAAGCCTATGCGTTTTGGGTACCACTTTGACCTCTGCACCTGACCAGCCCTGAGCTGCTGGTGTGGTAACTTTGGGGTTGCCCTGAACCCCTACCGGTGGGCTACCTTGGACCCAACTTTGAACCCTGTAAGTGCTTTACTTACCTGAAAAACTAACAAATACTTACCTCCCCCAGGAACTGTTGAATTGTGCAGTATCCAATTTTAAAATAGCTTATTGCCATTTTTGCCAAAACTGTACATGCTATTGTGATGATTCAAAGTTCCTAAGATACCTGAGTGAAATACCTTTCATTTAAAATATTGTTTGTAAATTTTGAACCTGTGGTTCTTAAAATAAACTAAGAAAATATATTTTTCTATATAAAAACCTATTGGCCTGGAATTGTCTTTGAGTGTGTATTCCTCATTTATTGCCTGTGTGTGTACAACAAATGCTTAACACTACCATCTCATAAGCCTACTGCTCGATCACACTACCACAAAATAGACCATTAGAATTATCTCTTTTTGCCACTATCTTACCTCTAAGGGGAACCCTTGGACTCTGTGCATGCTATTTCTTACTTTGAAATAGTACATACAGAGGCAACTTCCTACAATGAGATTCCTACCAGTCGGGAAGAGTCGAGATGAGATGAGTTGAGATGAGATTCCTACTTGTCGAGATGAGTCAAGATGAGATGAGATTCCTACCTGTCCAGCAGAATCGAGATGAGATGAGTCGAGATGAGATGAGTCGAGATGAGGTGAGAGTCCTACCTGTCGAGTATAGTCGAGGTGAGATGAGTCGAGACGAGCTGAGATAAGATTCCTACCTCTCCAGTAGAAGAATCAAGATGAGATGAGACTCGATGAGATGAGATTCCTACCTGTCGAGTAGAGCCGAGATGAGTCCAGATGAGATGAGATCAGTCGAGATCAGATGAGTCGAGATGAGATGAGATTCCTACATGTCCAGTAGAGTCGAGATGAGTTGAGATGAGATTCCTACCTGTCGAGTAGTCGAGATGAGTTGAGTCGAGATGAGTTGAGTCGAGTCGAGTTGAGTCGAGATGAGATTTGTAGGAAGTTGGCTCTGTATGTACTATTTCAAAGTGAGAAATAGCATGCACAGAGTCCAAGGGTTCCCCTTAGAGTCAAGATAGTGGCAAAAAGAGATAATTCTAATGCACTATTTTGTAGTAGGGTGGTCGAGCCGTAGGCTTATCAGAGGGTAATGTTAAGCATTTGTTGTACACACACAGGCAATAAATAGGGAACACACACTCAAAGACAATTCCTTGCCAATAGGTTTTTATATAGAAAAATATATTTTCTTAGATTATTTTAAGAACCACAGGTTCAAGATTTACAATCAATACTTTAAATGAAAGGTATTTCACTCAGGTATCAGGGGAACTTTGAATCAGCAAAATAGCATGTATAGTTTTCACAAAAATGGCGATAAGCTATTTTAAAACTAGACAGTGCAAATTTTCAACAGTTCCTGGGGGAGCTAAGTATTTGTTAATTTTGCTGGTAAGTAAACCACCTACAGGGCTCAAAGTTGGGTCCAAGGTAGCCCACCGTTAGGGGTTCAGGGCAACCCAAAAGTTACCACACAAGCAGCTCAGGGCCGGTCAGGTGCAGAGGTCAAAGAGGTGCCCAAAACGCATAGGCTTCAATGGAGAAGGGGGTGCCCCGGTTCCAGTCTGCCAGCAGGTAAGTACCTGCTACTTTGGAGGGCAGACCAGGGGGGTTTTGTGTGTTGCACCGGGGGGGGGACACAAGTCAGCACAAAAAGTACACCCTCAGCGGCACGGGGGCGGCCGGGTGCAGCGTGCAAACAGGTGTCGGGTTTGCACTGGAGTTCAATGGGAGACCCAGGGGTCTCTTCAACAAAGCAGGCAGGCAAGGGGGGGGGGCTCCTTGGAGCAGCCATCACCTGGACAAGGGAGAGGGCCACCTGGGGGTCGCTTCTGCACTGGAGGGGGCTCAGGGGTTCAAATCTGGCTACTCACAGGGTCGCAGTTGCCCGGGAGTCCTCCCTGTAGTGTTGTTTCTCCGCAGGTCGAGCCGGGGGTGTCGGGTGCAGAGTGGAAAGTCTCACGCTTCCGGCGGGAAACGTAGAGTCCTTTTAAAGTTGTTGCTTTGTTGCAAGTTGTAGTTTCTTTGGAACAGGGCCGCTGTCCTCGGGAGTTCCTGGTCCTTTTAGATGCAGTGTAGTCCTCTGAGGCATCAGAGGTCGCTGGACCCTGGGGGACGCGTCGTTGTTGCAGTTTTTCTTGAAGTGGGGAGACAGGCTGGTAGGGCTGGGGCCGAAGCAGTTGGTGTTGCCGTCTTCTCTGCAGGGCAGCAGTCCTTCTTCGTCTTAGGTTGCAGGAATCTATCTTACTAGGTTCTGGAGGCCCCTAAATACTCAATTTAGGGGTGTGTTTAGATCTGAGGGGTTGTAGCCAATGGCTACTAGCCCTGATGGTGGCTATACCCTCTTTGTGCCTCCTCCATGAGGGGAGGGAGGCACATCCCTAATCCTATTGGGGGAATCCTCCATCTGCAAGATGGAGGATTTCTAAAAGTCAGAGTCATCTCAGCTCAGGACACCTTAGGGGTTGTCCTGACTGGCCAGTGACTCCTCCTTGTTTTTCTCATGTTCTCCTCCGGCCTTGCTGCCAAAAGTGGGGCCGTGGCCGGAGGGGGCGGGAATCTCCACTAGCTGGAATGTCCTGTGGCGCTGTAATAAAGGGGTGAGCCTTTGAGGCTCACCGCCAGGTGTTACAGTTCCTGCTGGGGGAGGTGAGAAACACCTCCACCCAATACAGGCTTTGTTACTAGCCACAGAGTGACAAAGGCACTCTCCCCATGAGGCCAGCAACATGTCTGGTGTGTGACAGGCTGGCAAAACTAGTCAGCCCATCCTGGAAGTCGGGTATTTTTTCAGGGCGCATCTCTAAGACGCCCTCTGGGTGTATTTCGCAATAAAAAGTACACTGGCATCAGTGTGTATTTATTGCGCTGAGAAGTTTGATACCAAACTTCCCAGTTTTCAGTGTAGCCATTATGGTGCTGTGGAGTTCATGTATTGGAGACTCCCAGACCATATACTCTTATGGCTACTCTGCACTTACAATGTTTTGCTTAGACACTGTAGGAGCATAGTGCTCATGCACCTATGCCCTCACATGTGGCATAGTGCACCCTGCCTTAGGGCTGTAAGGCCAGCTAGAGGGGTGACTTAGCTATGCCATAGGCAGTGTGAGGCTGGCATGGCACCCTGAGGGGAGTGCCATGTCGACTTAGTCATTTTGTCCCCACCAGCACACACAAGCTGGCAAGCAGCGTGTCTGTGCTGAGTGAGGGGTCCCCAGGGTGGCATAAGATATGCTGCAGCCTTTAGAGATCTTCCCTGGCATCAGGGCCCTTGGTACCAGGGGTACCAGTTACAAGGGGCTTACCTGGATGCCAGGGTGTGCCAATTGTGGAAACAAAGGTACAGGTTAGGGAAAGAAAACTGGTGCTGGGGCCTGGTTAGCAGGCCTCAGCACACTTTCAAATCATAACTTGGCATCAGCAAAGGCAAAAAGTCAGGGGGTAACCATGCCAAGGAGGCATTTCCTTACACAACCCCCCCCCAACCAAACGAAATAGGATGAGACTAACTTTTCCCAAGAGAGTCTTCATTTTCTAAGTGGAAGAACCTGGAAAGGCCATCTGCATTGGCATGGGCAGTCCCAGGTCTGTGTTCCACTATAAAGTCCATTCCCTGTAGGGAGATGGACCACCTCAACAGTTTTGGATTTTCACCTTTCATTTGCATTAGCCATCTGAGAGGTCTGTGGTCAGTCTGAACTACAAAGTGAGTACCAAAGAGGTATGGTCTCAGCTTCTTCAGGGACCAAACCACAGCAAAGGCCTCCCTTTCAATGGCACTCCAACGCTGCTCCCTGGGGAGTAACCTCCTGCTAATGAAAGCAACAGGCTGGTCAAGGTGATCATCATTTGTTTGGGACAAAACTGCCCCTATCCCATGTTCAGAGGCATCAGTCTGCACAATGAACTGCTTGGAGTAATCTGGAGCTTTTAGAACTGGTACTGTGCGCATTGCTTGTTTCAGGGTGTCGAAGGCCTGTTGGCATTCTACCATCCAGTTTACCTTCTTGGGCATTTTCTTGGAGGTAAGTTCTGTGAGGGCTGTCACTATAGATCCATATCCCTTCACAAATCTCCTGTAGTACCCAGTCAAGCCAAGGAATGCCCTGAATTGAGTCTGGGTTTTTGGAGCTACCCAGTCCAGAATAGTCTAGATCTTGGGCTGGAGTGGCTGAACTTGGCCTCCACCTACAAGGTGTCCCAAGTAAACCACAGTTCCCTGCCCTATCTGACATTTGGATGCCTTGATAGAGAGGCCTGCTGCTTGCAGGGCCTTCAAACCCTTCTTCAGGTGGACCAAGTGATCCTGCCAGCTGGAGCTAAAGACTGCAATATCGTCAAGATAAGCTGCACTAAAGGACTCCAAGCCAGCAAGGACTTGATTCACCAACCTTTGGAAGGTGGCAGGGGCATTCTTTAAACCAAAGGGCATCACAGTGAACTGATAGTGCCCATCAGGTGTGGAGAATGCTGTCTTTTCTTTTGCTCCTGGAGCCATTTTGATTTGCCAGTATCCTGCTGTCAAGTTAAAGGTAATTAAGTATTTGGCAGCACCTAGTTTGTCAATCAATTTATCTGCCCTTGGAATGGGCATCTGTCTTGGTGACAGAATTAAGTCCTCTGTAGTCCACACAGAACCTCATCTCTCTCTTTCCATCTTTGGTGTGAGGTTTGGGGACTAAGACTACTGGGCAAGCCCAGGGGCTGTCAGAGTACTCAATGACTCCCAATTCCAGCATCTTGTGGACTTCCACCTTGATGCTTTCCTTAACTTGGTCAGACTGTCTGAAAATGTTGTTTTTGACAGGCATGCTGTCTCCTGTGTCCACATCATGGGTACACAGGTGTGTCTGACCAGGGGTTAGGGAAAGGAGCTCAGCAAACTGTTGCAGGACCTTTCTACAGTAAGATTGCTGTTGGCCAGAGAGGGTGTCTGAATAGGTCACTCCATCAACTGAGCCATCTTTAGGGTCTGTGGAGAGGAGATCAGGGAGAGGCTCACTCTCAGCTTCCCGGTCCTCATCTGTTACCATCAACAGATTCACATCTGCCCTGTCATGGAAGAGTCTGAGGTGGTTCACATGGTTCACCCTTTTGGGGGTGCTGCTAGTGCCTAGGTCTACCAGGTAGATGACCTGACTCTTCTTCTCTAGCACTGGGTAAGGGCCACTCCATCTGTCCTGAAGTGCCCTGGGAGCCACAGGTTCCAGAACCCAGACTTTCTGCCCTGGCTGACATTCAGCCATAGCAGCCTTTTGGGCATACCACATCTTCTGGAGTTGTTGGCTGGCCTCAAGGTTTTTACTTGCCTTTTCCATATACTCTGCCACCCTTGAACGTAGGCCTAGTACATAGTCCACTATATCTTGTTTAGGCGCATGAACAGGTCTCTCCCAGCCTTCTTTTACAAGAGCTAGTGGTCCCCTTACAGGATGGCCAAACAGAAGTTCAAAGGGGGAAAACCCTACTCCCTTCTGAGGCACCTTTCTGTAGGCGAAAAGCAGACATGGCAAGAGGACATCCCATCTCCTTTTGAGTTTTTCAGGGAGCCCCATGATCATGCCTTTAAATGTCTTGTTAAATCTTTCTACAAGACCATTGGTTTGTGGATGGTATGGTGTGGTGAATTTGTAAGTCACCCCACACTCATTCCACATATGTTTCAGGTATGCTGACCTGAAGTTGGTACCTCTGTCAGATACCACCTCCTTAGGAAATCCCACTCTGGTAAAAATACCAATGAGTGCTTTGGCTACATGCAGGGGCAGTAGTCGACCTAAGGGGAATTGCTTCAGGGTATCTAGTAGCATGATCCACTACTACTAGTATGTACTGGTTCCCTGAGGCTGTGAGAGGTTCAAGTGGACTCACTATGTCCACACCCACTCTTTCAAAGGGGACCCCCACCACTGGAAGTGGAATGAGGGGGGCCTTTGGGTGTCCACCTGTCTTACCACTGGCTTGACAGGTGGCACAGGAGACACAAAACTACTTGACCTTCTGGGACATGTTGGGCCAATAAAAGTGGTTGACTAATCTCTCCCACGTCTTGGTCTGTCCCAAATGCCCAGCAAGAGGAATATCATAAGGTCAGAATGAACTCCCTAAACTGCTGAGGCACTACCACTCCCCTAGTGGCACCAGGTTTGGGATCTCTTGCCTCAGTGTAAAGGAGTCCTTCTTCCCAATAGACTATGGTGGTCATTCTGACCCTGGCGGTCTTTGACCGCCAGGGCGGAGGACCGCGGGAGCACCGCCGACAGGCCGGCGGTGCTCCAATGGGGATTCCGACCGCGGCGGTAGAGCCGCGGTCGGACCGGCACCACTGGCGGGGTCCCGCCAGTGTACCGCCGCCCCATTGAATCCTCCGCGGCGGCGCAGCTTGCTGCACCGCCGCGGGGATTCCGACCCCCCCTACCGCCATCCAGATCCCGGCGGTCGGACCGCCGGGATCCGGATGGCGGTAGGGGGGGTCACGGGGCCCCTGGGGGCCCCTGCAGTGCCCATGCCACTGGCATGGGCATTGCAGGGGCCCCCGTAAGAGGGCCCCTACATGTATTTCACTGTCTGCTGCGCAGACAGTGAAATACGCGACGGGTGCAACTGCACCCGTCGCACAGCTTCCACTCCGCCGGCTCGATTCCGAGCCGGCTTCATCGTGGAAGCCTCTTTCCCGCTGGGCTGGCGGGCGGTCTGAAGGCGACCGCCCGCCAGCCCAGCGGGAAAGTCAGAATTACCGCCGCGGTCTTTCGACCGCGGAACGGTAATCTGACGGCGGGACTTTGGCGGGCGGCCTCCGCCGCCCACCAAGGTCAGAATGAGGGCCTATGTGTTCCTGTTATTTTTCCTTTGGACTCTTCAGCAGCTTGCTGATTAAGGCCTTCAAGAGAGGGACGGGTTTCTTGCTCCTTAAACAACTGTTCCCTTGAGGGTCCCCCTGGGCCAAGGAGCTCAACCTGATCAGGTTCTAACTCCATGGGCTCATTTCCCTCAGAGGGCAGAACTTCTTCCTGGGAAGAGAGGTTCTCTTTCGTTTGTTGTGTTGAAGCTGGTTCCCCAGTCTTCTTTCTTTTTCTCTTGGAGGATTGGGCCCTTTTTCCAGGCTCCAACACCACTTTTTCACCCTGAGCTTTGCACTGTGCCCTTTTCTTGACACACAGCAGTTCAGGGATACCCAGCATGGCTGCATGGGTTTTGAGTTCTACCTCAGCCCATGCAGAGGACTCCAGGTCATTTCCAAGCAAACAGTCTACAGGGATATTTGACCCCTCCACACTCCAAAGTTACCATAGCCATGGAATGTACTTTAGTCTGATTGTCAGCGTTGGTGACTGGATAAGTTTGTCCAGCCAGGTATTGACCAGGGGAAACCAGTTTCTCTGTCACCATGGTGACACTGGCACCTGTATCCCTCAGGCCTTCTACACTTGTCCCTTTAATTAAGAGTTGCTGCCTGTATTTTTGCATATTAGGGGGCCAGGCAGTCAGTGTGGCTAAATCCACCCCACCCTCAGAGACTAATGTACCTTCAGTGTGATCCCTGATTTGATTTGGGCATACTGCTGACCTCACTTGGAGACTGACCATTCCAGTGTTAGCTGGAGTAGAGTTAGAAGTGGAACCTTTCTTGGGACAGGCCTGGTCTCTAGTTTGGTGTCCTTGCTGATTACAGCTACGACACCAGCCCTTTTTGGGATCAAAGTTTTTACCCTTGTACCCAAAATTGGATTGTGAAGAGGCTCTGGACCCTCCCTCCTGAGCATGTTTTTGGGGCCCTGTAGAAGACTCTACTTTTTTCCTTGGATGTCTCAACACTCTTCCCCTGGGGAGAATTTGTGACCCCTTTCTTTTGGTCACCCCCTGTGGAAGTCTCGGTCACCCTAGTCTTGACCCAATGGTCCGCCTTCTTTCCCAATTCTTGGGGAGAAATTGGTCCTAGGTCTACCAGATGCTGATGCAGATTATCATTGAAACAATTACTTAACAGGTGTTCTTTCACAAATAAATTGTACAGCCCATCATAATCATTTACACCACTGCCTTGAATCCAACCATCCAGTGTTTTTACTGAGTAGTGAACAAAATCAACCCAGGTCTGGCTCGAGGATTTTTGAGCCCCCCTAAACCTAATTCTATACTCCTCAGTGAAGAATCCAAAGCCCTCAATCAGGGTAGCCTTCATGAGGTCATAGGATTCTGCATCTTTTCCAGAGAGGGTGAGGAGTCTATCCCTACACTTTCCAGTGAACATTTCCCAAAGGAGAGCACCCCAGTGAGATCTGTTTACTTTTCTGGTTGCACAAGCCCTCTCAAAAGCTGTGAACCATTTGGTGATGTCATCACCTTCTTCATATTTAGTTACAATCCCTTTGGGGATTTTCAACATGTCAGGAGAATCTCTGACCCTATTTATGTTGCTGCCACCATTGATGGACCTAAGCCCATCTCTTGTATTTCCCTTTCTATGGCTAGGATCTGCCTTTCCAAAGCCAATCTTTTGACCATCCTGGCTAACTGGAAGTCATCTTCATTGAGACTGCCCTCAATGCTTCCAGAGTTGCTGGACTCTCCTGTGAGAGAAGCAGCATCTCTGACTATTACTCGTGGAGACAGGTTTTGATGCACCCTGTTCTCCCTAATTTGGAGTGGGGGTGGGAAATCCTCCACATCACTAGCTTCCCCCTCTGGGAAGGTATCCTCAGAGGGGTTGTTCTTAGCAAACTCTACCAAAAGCTCCTGGACCTGTAGTTTGGTAGGGTTTGAACCAGTTTTAATCTTTTTGATTTTGCAGAGAGACCTTAACTCTGACATCCTAAGACGCAGGTAAGGGGTAAGGTTGAGTTCCACCACAATCTCTTCTGCAGCAGACATTGGGGGTCATTCTGACCCTGGCGGTAATTACCGCCATGGCGGAGGTCGGCGGTAGCACCGCCAACAGGCTGGCGGTGCACCGCTGGGCATTCTGACCGCGGCGGTTCAGCCGCGGCCAGAAACGGAAAGTCGGCGGTGTACCGCCGACTTTCCGCTGCCCTTGAGAATCCTCCATGGCGGCGGAGCGCACTCCACTGCCATGGGGATTCTGACACCCCCTACCGCCATCCTGTTCATGGCGGCTCTCCCGCCATGAACAGGATGGCGGTAGGGGGTGCCGCGGGGCCCCTGGGGGCCCCTGCCGTGCCCATGCCAATGGCATGGGCACGGCAGGGGCCCCGGTAAGAGGGCCCCAAAAAGTATTTCAGTGTCTGCCCAGCAGACACTGAAATACGCGACGGGTGCAACTGCACCCGTCGCACCTTCCCACTCCGCCGGCTCAATTCTGAGCCGGCATCCTAGTGGGAAGGTTGATTTGCCCTGGGCTGGCGGGCGGCCTTTTGGCGGCCGCCCGCCAGCCCAGGGCAAATGTCAGAATCACCGCCGCGGTCTTTCGACTGCGGTGCGGTGTTCTGACGGCGGTACCTTGGCGGACGACCTCCGCCGTCCGCCAAGGTCAGAATGACCGCCATTATGTTTCTAAAAGTTGGAATACTTTTTGAGAATCTAAAACTATATCTAGAACTTAATACAAACTTTCACAAAACGTTTAAACTCTAAAAGAAATGCTAACAGGGACAAACACAAGGACCTAGCAGGACTAATAAAAATTTAGAAAAATAGCTCAAATTTCAAAAATCAGTTTCAAATGACAATTTTTGGAATTTAGTCATGTGATCAGGTGTTGGCTGAGTAGTCCAGCAAATGCAAAGTCTTGTACCCCACCGCTGATCCACCAATGTAGGAAGTTGGCTCTGTATGTACTATTTCAAAGTAAGAAATAGCATGCACAGAGTCCAAGGGTTCCCCTTAGAGGTAAGATAGTGGCAAAAAGAGATAATTCTAATGCACTATTTTGTAGTAGGGTGATCGAGCAGTAGGCTTATCAGAGGGTAGTGTTAAGCATTTGTTGTACACACACAGTCAATAAATGGGGAACACACACTCAAAGACAATTCCAGGCCAATAGGTTTTTATATAGAAAAATATATTTTCTTAGTTTATTTTAAGAACCACAGGTTCAAGATTTACAATCAATACTTGAAATGAAAGGTATTTCACTCAGGTATCAGAGGAACTTTGAATCAGCAAAATAGCATGTACAGTTTTCACAAAAATGGCAATAAGCTATTTTAAAACTAGACAGTGCAAATTTTCAACAGTTCCTGGGGGATCTATGTATTTGTTAATTTTGCAGGTAAGTAAACCACCTACAGGGCTCAAAGTTGGGTCCAAGGTAGCCCGCCGTTAGGGGTTCAGGGCAACCCCAAAGTTACCACACCAGCAGCTCAGGGCCAGTCAGGTGCAGAGGTCAAAGTGGTGCCCAAAACGCATAGGCTTCAATGGAGAAGGGGGTGCCCCGGTTCCAGTCTGCCAGCAGGTAAGTACCTGCTACTTCGGAGGGCAGACCAGGGGGGTTTTGTAGGGCACCAGGGGGGACACAAGTCAGGACAAAAAGTACACCCTCAGCGGCACGGGGGCGGCGGGTGCAGCATGCAAACAGGTGTCAGGTTTGCACTGGAGTTCAATGGGAGACCCAGAAGTCTCTTCAACAAAGCAGGCAAGCAAGGTGGGGGGGGGGGGCTCCTTGGAGCAGCTACCACCTGGGCAAGGGAGAGGGCCACCTGGGGGTCGCTTCTGCACTGGAGGTCAGATCCTTCAGGTCCTGTGGGCTGCTGGTGCAGTGTTTTTACCAGGCATCGGGTTCTTAGAAGCAGGCAGTCGCGGTCAGGGGGAGCCTCTGGATTCCCTCTGCAGGCATCGCTGGGGGGGGCTCAGGGGTTCAACTCTGGCTACTCACAGGGTCGCAGTTGCCAGGGAGTTCTCCCTGTAGTGTTGTTTCTCCGCAGGTCGAGCCGGGGGCGTCGGGTGCAGAGTGGAAAGTCTCACGCTTCTGGGTAGCCCCTAAATACTCAATTTAGGGGGGTGTTTAGGTCTGGGGGGTGAGTAGCCAATGGCTACTAGCCCTGATGGTGGCTATACCCTCTTTGTGCCTCCTCCCTGAGGGGAGGGGGGCACATCCCTAATCCTATTGGGGGAATCCTCCATCTGCAAGATGGAGGATTTCTAAAACTCAGAGTCATCTCAGCTCAGGACACCTTAGGGGTTGTCCTGAGTGGCCAATGACTCCTCCTTGTTTTTCTCATTATCTCCTCCGGTCTTGCCGCCAAAAGTGGGGCTGTGGCCGGAGGGGGCGGGCATCTCCACTAGCTGGAATGTCCTGTGGCGCTGTAACAAAGGGGGTGAGCCTTTGAGGCTCACCGCCAGGTGTTACAGTTCCTGCTGGGGGAGGTGAGAAACACCTCCACCCAATACAGGCTTTGTTACTAGCCACAGAGTGACAAAGGCACGCTCCCCATGTGGCCAGCAACATGTCTGGTGTGTGACAGGCTGACAAAACTAGTCAGCCCACCCTGGAAGTCGGGTATGTTTTCAGGGGGCATCTCTAAGACGCCCTCTGGGTGTATTTCACAATAAAATGTACACTGGCATCAGTGTGTATTTATTGTGCTGAGAAGTTTGATACCAAACTTCCCAGTTTTCAGTGTAGCCATTATGGTGCTGTGGAGTTCGTGTATGACAGACTCCCAGACCATATACTCTTATGGCTACTCTGCACTTACAATGTCTAAGTTTTTGCTTAGACACTGTAGGAGCATAGTGCTCATTCACCTATGTCCTCACCTGTGGCATAGTGCACCCTGCCTTAGGGCTGTAAGGCCTGCTAGAGGGGTGACTTACCTATGCCATAGGCAGTGTGAGGTTGGCAAGGCACCCTGAGGGGAGTGCCATGTCGACTTAGTCATTTTCTCCCCACCAGCACACACAAGCTGGCAAGCAGTGTGTCTGTGCTGAGTGAGGGGTCCCCAGGGTGGCATAAGACATGCTGCAGCCCTTAGAGACCTTCCCTGGCACCAGGGCCCTTAGTACCAGGGGTACATGTTACAAGGGACTTACCTGGAAGTCAGGGTGTGCCAATTGTGGAGACAATGGTACAGTTTAGGGAAAGAACACTGGTGCTGGGGCCTGGTTAGCAGGCCTCAGCACACTTTCAAATCATAACTTGGCATCAGCAAAGGCAAAAAGTCAGGGGTAACCATGCCAAGGAGGCATTTCCTTACAGTTAAGATGAGTCGAGATGAGATGAGTCAAGATGAGATGAGTCTAGATGAGATGAATCTAGATGAGATGAGATGAGATAATATGAGATTCTTACCTGTTGAGTAGAGTCAAGATGAGATGAGTCGAGATGAGAGGAGTCGAGATGAGTCGAGATCAACCATTGGATTTGTAAAGAGCGCTACGTACCGGTGAGGGTTTCAAGGCGCAGAGGGGTGAGCTGATGGTACTGATCGAAGAGCCAGGTCTAGAGGAGTCTTCTGAAGGTGAGTAGGTCTTGGGTCTGTCGCAGGTTGGTAGGGAGCGTGTTCCAGGTTTTGGGGGCGAGGTATGAGAAGGATCTGCCGCCGGAGGTTTTCAGTTGGATGCGGGGGGACGACGGCGAGGGCGAGGTTTGTGGAGTGGAACTGACTGGTGGGGGTGTAGAAGCTGTGTCTGTTGTTCAGGTAGGTTGGTCCGGTGTCGTGGAGTGCTTTGTGAGCGTGGGTAAGAAGCTTGAAAGTTATCCTCTTGTCCACGGGGAGCCAGTGAAGGTTTCTCAGGTGGTGGGAGATGTGGCTGCAGTGGGGTACGTCAAGGATCAGCCGAGCGGAGGTGTTTTGGATGCGTTGGAGGTGTAGTAGGTTTTTTGCTGGGCTGCCTGTGTAGAGTGCGTTGCGGTAGTCTAGCCTGCTGCTGACTAGGGCCTGTGTCACTGTTCTTGTTTCTGTCTGGATCCACGTGAAGATCCTACGGAGCATGCGGAGTGTGTTGTAGCAAGAGGAGGAGACTGCGTTGACCTGTTTAGACATGGTGAGGGAGGAGTCAAGGATGAAGCCCAGGTTGCGTGCGTGGTTGGTTGGTGTCAGTGGGGTTCCTAGTGCGGTAGGCCACCAGGAGTCGTCCCAGGCAGAGGGGGTGGGTACTAGGATGAGGACCTCCGTCTTGTCCGAATTGAGTTTCAGACGGCTGCTATTCAGCCATTCGGCAATGGATTCCATTCCCTCGTGGAGGTTGGTTTTGGCTGTGCGTGGGTGTAAGGAAATGCCTCCTTGGCATGGTTACCCCCTGACTTTTTGCCTTTGCTGATGCCAAGTTATGATTTGAAAGTGTGCTGAGGCCTGCTAACCAGGCCCCAGCACCAGTGTTCTTTCCCTAACCTGTACCTTTGTTTCCACAATTGGCACACCCTGGCATCCAATTAAGACCCTTATAACTGGCACCCCTGGTACCAAGGGCCCTGATGCCAGGGAAGGTCTCTTAGGGCTGCAGCATGTCTTATGCCACCCTGGAGACCCCTCACTCAGCACAGACACACTGCTTACCAGCTTGGGTGTGCTGGTGGGGATAAAATGACTAAGTCGACATGGCACTCCCCTCAGGGTGCCATGCCAACCTCACACTGCCTATAGGTATAGTTAAGTCACCCCTCTAGAAGGCCTTACAGCCCTAAGGCAGGGTGCACTATACCATAGGTGAGGGCATAGGTGCATGAGCACTATGCCCCTACAGTGTCTAAGCAAAACCTTAGACATTGTGAGTGCAGGGTAGCCATAAGAGTATATGGTCTGGGAGTCTGTCATACACGAACCCCACAGCACCATAATGGCTACACTGAAAACTGGGAAGTTTGGTATCAAACTTCTCAGCACAATAAATGCACACTGATGCCAGTGTACATTTTATTGTAAAATACACCCCAGAGGACATCTTAGAGATGCCCCCTGAAACCATACCCGACTACCAGTGTGGGCTGACTAGTTTTAGCAGCCTGCCACACACCAGACATGTTGCTGGCCACATGCAGAGAGTGCCTTGGTCACTCTGTGACTAGTAACAAAGCCTGTACTGGGTGGAGGTGCTTCTCACCTCCTCCTGCAGGAACTGTAACACCTGGCAGTGAGCCTCAAAGGCTCACCCCCTTTGTTACAGCACCCCAGGGCACTCCAGCTAGTGGAGTTGCCCGCCCCCTCCGGCCACGGCCCCACTTTTGGCAGCAAGGCCGGAGGAGATAATGAGAAAAGCAAGGAGGAGTCACTGGCCAGTCAGGACATCCCCTAAGGTGTCCTGAGCTGAGGTGACTGACTTTTAGAAATCCTCCATCTTGCAGATGGAGGATTCCCCCAATAGGATTAGGGATGTACCCCCCTCCCCTCAGGGAGGAGGCACAAAGAGGGTGTAGCCACCCTCAGGGCTAGTAGCCATTGGCTACTAACCCCCAGACCTAAACACACCCCTAAATAGAGTATTTAGTGACTCCCAGAACCTAGGTAACTAGATTCCTGCAACCTGAAGACGAAGGACTGCTGGCCTGAAGCCCTGCAGAGAAGATGGAGACACCAACTGCTTTGGCCCCAGCTCTACCGGCCTGTCTCCCCACTTCACAAGAAGTGCTCCAGCGATGCGTTCCACAGGGTCCAGCGACCTCTGAAGCCTCAGAGGACTACCCTGCATCTAAAAGGACCAAGAACTCCTGAGGACAGTGGCTCTGCTGCAAAGGAGAAACATCTTTGCAACAAAGAAGCAACTTTGAAAGAACACACCTTTCCCGCCGGAAGCGTGAGAATTTGCACTCTGCCCCCGAAGCCCCTTGCTCGACTTATGGAGAACCAACGCTACAGGTAGGACACCCCAGCGACTGCGAGCACGTGAGTAGCCAGAGTTGACCCCCCTGAGCCCCCACAGCGACGCCTGCAGAGGGAATCCAGAGGCTCCCCCTGACCGCGACTGCCTCCTTCAAAGACCCGACGCCTGGTAAGGACACTGCTTCTGCAGCCCCCAGGACCTGAAGGATCCGCCCTCCAGTGCAGGAGCGACCCCCAGGTGGCCCTCTCCCTTGCCCAGGTGGTGGCTAACCCGAGGAGCCCCCTACTTGCCTGCATCGCTGAAGAGACCCCTAGGTCTCCGATTGGACTACATTGCAACCCGATGCCTGTTTGCATACTGCACCCGGCCGCCCCCGTGCCGCTGAGGGTGTACTTTTTGTGCTGACTTGTGTCCCCCTCCCCCCCAGTGCCCTACAAAACCCCCCTGGTCTACTCTCCGATGACGCGGGTACTTACCTGCTGGCAGACTGGAACCGGGGCACCCCATTCTCCATTAAAGCCTATGCGTTTTAGGCACCACTTTGACCTCTGCACCTGACCGGCCCTGAGCTGCTGGTGTGGTAACTTTGGGGTTGCCCTGAACCCCCAATGGTGGGCTACCTTGGACCCAACTTTGAACCCTGTAGGTGGTTTACTTACCTGCAAAACTAACAAACACTTACCTACCCCAGAAACAGTTGAAAATTGCACTGGGCCCAGTTTTAAAATAGCTTATTGCCATTTGTGTGACAACTGTATATGCTATTTTGCTAATTCAAAGTTCCTAAAGTTCCTAAGTGAAATACCTTTCATTTAAAGTATTGTTTGTAAATCTTGAACCTGTGGTTCTTAAAATAAACTAAGAAAATATATTTTTCTATATAAAAACCTATTGGCCTGGAATTGTCTTTGAGTGTGTGTTCCTCATTTATTGCCTGTGTGTGTACAACAAATGCTTAACACTACCCTCTGATAAGCCTACTGCTCGACCACACTACCACAAAATAGAGCATTAGAATTCTCTCTTTTTGCCACTATCTTACCTCTAAGGGGAACCCTTGGACTCTGTGCATGCTATTTCTTACTTTGAAATAGTACATACAGAGCCAACTTCCTACAGTGGGTCTTTGGTGAGCGAGAGGATGAGCTGGGTGTCGTCGGCGTAGGTAAGAATGTTGAGGTTGTGTTGATGGGCTACTTGTGCGAGGGGGGCCATGTAGATGTTGAACAGCGTCGGGCTGAGGGATGAGCCTTGGGGGACGCTGCACATGATGTCGGTGCCTTCCGAGCGGAAGGGGGGGGGTGGACTCTCTGGGTTCTGCCGGAGAGGAATGAGATGATCCAGTTGAGGGCTTTTCCTTGGATTCCGATTTCGTGGAGGCGTGTTTTTAGGGTGCGGTGGCAGACTGTCGAAGGCGGAAGATAGGTCCAGGAGGATGAGGGCTGATGTTTCGCTGTTGTCCATTTGACGTCTGATGTCGTCTGTGGCTGCGAGAAGGGCGATTTCAGTGCTGTGGTTTCGCCTGAAGCCAGATTGGGAGGGAGCCAGGATGTTGTTGTCTTCGAGGTGGCTGGTTAAATGTGTGCTGACTATTTCTTCAATCACCTTCGCTGGGAAGGGGAGTAGGGAGATCGGTCAGAAGTTTTTGAGGTCGTTGAGGTCTGTTTTGGGCTTCCTGAGGAGGGCTCGGATTTCAGCGTGCTTCCAACTTTACGGGAAGGTCGCTGTTTCGAAGGAGATGTTGATGACCTTCCGTAGTTGGGGGGGGGGCGCGATGGTGGAATCGGCCTTGTATACGTGGTGGGGGCAGGGGTCTGACTGAGATCCTGAGTGGATGGAGTTCATGATCTTGCGTGTCTGTGTCGTTGACGTTGGTCCAGGAGGTCAGGCGGTTTGCACAGGTGGAGCTTTCAGGGGTGGGGTCTGGCGTCGGAGTGGCGTTGAAGCTGTCTTGGATGTCGGTGATCTTTCGGTGGAAGAAGGTGGACAGTGCGTTGCAGAGTTCTTGGGATGGAGGGATGTCGTTGACGTTGGCGCTGGGGTTGGAGAGTTCTTTTACGATGCTGAAGAGCTCTTTGCTGTCATGTGCGTTGTCCAGGCGGTCTTTGAAGTGGGATCGTTTGGCTTGTCTGATGAGTTGGCGGTGTCTGCGGGTGGCGTCCTTGTGGGCTGTGCGGCTGTCAGGTGTGCGTTTGAGGAGCCATTCCTTTTTTAGTTTGACAGTCGCGCTTGGAGTTTAGGAGCTCGTCAGTGAACCAGGCGGTTTTTCTTCTGGCTTGGTTGTTGGTGGGTTTCTTGAGTGGCGCGAGGATGTTGGCGCAATCGTTGATCCACAGAGTGAGGTTGTGGGCAGCGGTGTCTGGGTCAGAGGATGGGTTCTGGGCAAGGGTGTTGGTAAGCTGGTCTTCTGTAATTTTGCTCCAGAATCAGCAGGGTGGTTGTTGGGTGCGATGGTGCTCGGCGTGTTTCTTGTAGGTGAAGTGTATGTGGTGGTGGTCGGTCAATTGGAGTACGGTGGTGTGGTTGAAGGTGATGTGGGCGCTTGAGGAGAAGATGGGAGCAAGCGTGTGGCCGGCGATGTGGGTTGGTGTGTTTACGAGTTGTCTGAGTCCGTGGTTTGTGAGGTTGTCGATCAGAGTAGTAGAATTGGTGTCGTCCTTCTCCAGCTGGAAATTTAGGTCCCCGCAGAGGATGTAATCCGTTGATTTGAGTGTGTGGGCGCTGGTGAGGTCGGCGATGGATTCGCTGAAGGGTGCTCGTGGTCCGGGAGGTGTGTAGATGAGCGTTCCTCTGAGAGTGGTGTTGGGGTCGGTGTGGATGCGGAAGTGTAGGTGTTCGCCGGTCTTGAGGGTGTCGTCAGTGTGGCTGTGGACTTTGAGGGTGGATTTGTGGGCGATGGCTATTCCTCCTCCGATTCAGTTGGTGCGGTCCTTTTGGATGATCTTGTAGCCATTTGGGATGGCTATTGCGATGTCGGGTGCCGAGAAGTCGTTCCACCAGGTCTCGGTCAGGAAGGCTACGTCTGGGGCGGTGGAGTCGAGTAGGTCCCAGAGCTTGATGGCGTGCTTCCGTGCGGAGTGGGTGTTGAGGAGTATGCAGTGGAGGTGGTTTGTTCCGGTCTTTGTAGGTTTCCTTGTTCTGTCGCAGGTGAATTTGCAGGCGCAGCAGGAGAAGGGTCCGTTGGTGTTCATCAGTGAGGACTGGAAGCATGCTGTGATGTGGCCGATGTGGAGATGAGATGAGTCTAGATGAGATGAGTTGAGATAAAATAAGATGAGATTCTCACCTGTTGAGTAGAGATTAGATGAGATGAGTCGAAATGAGATGAGTCGAGACGATATTTCTACCTGTCCACTAGATTCGAGATGAGAAAAGATTCCTACCTGTCGAGTAGAGTCGAGATGAGATGAGTCGAGATGAGATGAGTCGAGATGAGATAAGATGAGATTCTTACCTATTGAGTACAGTCGAGATGAGTTGAGATGAGTTGAGATGAGTTGAAATGAGATGAGTCGAGAATCCGACCTGTTGAGAAGTCAAGAGGAGTTGAGATTCCTACCTGTCGAGTAGAGTTGAGATGAGTCAAGATGAGATGAGTCGAGATGAGATTCTTACCTGTTTAGTAGAGTCGAGTCGAGGTGAGGTGAGATGAGTAGAGTCGAGACGAGTCAAGGTGAGATGAGTCGCGGTGAGATGAGTCGAGGTGAGATGAGTCGAGATTCCTACCTGCCGAATAGTAGAGATGAGATCAGTCGAGTAGAGTCAAGATAAGTTGAGTTGAGATTCTTACCTGTTGAGTAGAGTCGAGACGAGTCGAGGTGAGATGAGTAGAGTCGAGACGAGTCAAGGTGAGATGAGTCACGGTGAGATGAGTCGAGGTGAGATGAGTCGAGATTCCTACCTGTCGAATAGTAGAGATGAGATCAGTCGAGTAGAGTCAAGATAAGTTGAGTTGAGATTCTTACCTGCGGAGTAGAGTCGAGACGAGTTGAGGTGAGATGAGTCGAGGTAAGATGAGTCGAGTCGAGTCGAGATGAGATTCCTACCTGTCGAATAGTAGAGATGAGATCAGTCGCGTAGAGACAAGATAAGTTGAGATGAGATTCTCACCTGTTGAGTAGAGTTGAGATGAGATGAGATTCCAACCTGTCCAGTAGAATCAAGATGAGTTGCAATTCCCACCTGTCGAGTAGATTCGAGTTAATTTGAGATGAGATTCTTACCTGTTGAGTAGAGTTGAGCTGAGTCAAGATGAGCTGAGTCGAGTTGAGATGAGTTTCTTACCTGTCGGGTAGAGTCAAGATGAGTCGAAATGAGATTATTACCTGTTGAGTAGTTGAGATGAGTCGAGATGAGAAGAAATTCCTACCTGTCGAGTAGAGTCGAGATGAGTTGAGATGAGTCGAAATGAGATGAGTCGAGATTCCGACCTGTTGAGTAGTCAAGAGGAGTTTAGATTCCTACCTGTCGAGTAGAGTTGAGATGAGTCAAGATGAGATGAGTCGAGATGAGATTCTTACCTGTTGAGTAGAGTCGAGACGAGTCGAGGTGAGATGAGTCGAGTCAAGTCGAGATTCCTACCTGTCGAATAGTAGAGATGAGATCAGTCGAGTAGAGTCAAGATAAGTTGAGTTGAGATTCTTACCTGTTGAGTAGAGTCGAGTCGAGGTGAGATGAGTCGAGTCGAGATGAGTCGAGATGAGATTCCTTCCTGTTGAGTAGCGTTGAGATGAGATTCCAACCTGTCCAGTAGAGTCGAGATGAGATGAGTCTAGATGAGGAGTCTAGATGAGATTCTTACCTGTTGAGTAGAGTCGAGATGAGATGAGATGAGATGAGTCTAGAGAAGATGAGATTCTTGCTTGTTGAGTAGAGTCGAGATGAGATGAGATGAGTCGAGATGAGATGAGATTCCTACCTGTCAAGTTGAGATGAGTCGAGATGAGGTTCCTATCTGTCCAGTAGAGTCGAGATGAGATGAGATGAGATGAGATGAGTCGAGATGAGATGAGTCGAGATGAGATGGGATTCGTACCTGTTGAGTAGAGTCGAGACGAGTCGAGGTGAGATGAGTAGAGTCGAGATGAGTCAAGGTGAGATGAGTCGAAGTGAGATGAGTCGAGGTGAGATGAGTTGAGATTCCTACCTGTCGAATAGTAGAGATGAGATCAGTCGAGTAGAGTCAAGATAAGTTGAGTTGAGATTCTTACCTGTTGAGTAGAGTAGAGACGAGTCGAGGTGAGATGAGTCGAGTCGAGATGAGATTCCTACCTGTCGAATAGTAGAGATGAGATCAGTCGAGTAGAGACAAGATAAGTTGAGATGAGATTCTCACCTGTTGAGTAGAGTTGAGATGAGATGAGATTCCAACCTGTCCAGTAGAATCAAGATGAGTTGCAATTCCCACCTGTCGAGTAGATTCGAGTTAAGTTGAGATGAGATTCTTACCTGTTGAGTAGAGTTGAGCTGAGTCAAGATGAGCTGAGTCGAGTTGAGATGAGATTCTTACCTGTCGGGTAGAGTCAAGATGAGTCGAAATGAGATTATTACCTGTTGAGTAGTTGAGATGAGTCAAGATGAGAAGAAATTCCTACCTGTCGAGTAGAGTCGAGATGAGTTGAGATGAGTCGAAATGAGATGAGTCGAGATTCCGACCTGTTGAGTAGTCAAGAGGAGTTTAGATTCCTACCTGTCGAGTAGAGTTGAGATGAGTCAAGATGAGATGAGTCGAGATGAGATTCTTACCTGTTGAGTAGAGTCGAGTCGAGGTGAGATGAGTCGAGTCAAGTCGAGATTCCTACCTGTCGAATAGTAGAGATGAGATCAGTCGAGTAGAGTCAAGATAAGTTGAGTTGAGATTCTTACCTGTTGAGTAGAGTCGAGGTGAGATGAGTCGAGTCGAGATGAGTCGAGATGAGATTCCTTCCTATTGAGTAGCGTTGAGATGAGATTCCTACCTGTCCAGTAGACTCGAGATGAGTCTAGATAAGGAGTCTAGATGAGATGAGATTCTTACCTGTTGAGTAGAGTCGAGATGAGATGAGTCTAGAGGAGATGAGGTTCTTACTTGTTGAGTAGAGTCGAGATGAGATGAGATGAGTCGAGATGAGATGAGATTCCTACCTGTCAAGTTGAGATGAGTCGAGATGAGGTTCCTTTCTGTCCAGTAGAGTCGAGATGAGATGAGATGAGTCGAGATGAGTCGAGATGAGATGAAATTCCTACCTGTCGAGTAGAGTCTAGATGAGTCGAGATGAGTCGAAATGAGATGAGTCGAGATTCCGACCTGTTGAGTAGTCAAGAGGAGTTGAGATTCCTACCTGTCGGGTAGAGTTAAGATGAGTCAAGATGAGATGAGTCGAGATGAGATGACTCGAGATGAGATGAGATGAGTCGAGATGAGATTCTTACCTGTTGAGTAGAGTCGAGTCGAGGTGAGATGAGTCGAGGTGAGATGAGTCGAGTCGAGATTCCTACCTGTCTAATAGTAGAGATGAGATCAGTCGAGTAGAGTCAAGATGAGTCGAGGTGAGATTCTTACCTGTTGAGTAGAGTCGAGTCGAGGTGAGATGAGTCGAGATGAGATTGTTACCTGTTGAGTAGAGTCGAGGTGAGATGAGTCGAGGTGAGATGAGTCGAGGTGAGATGAGTCAAGTCGAGATTCCTACCTGTCGAATAGTAGAGATGAGATCAGTCGAGTAGAGTCAAGATAAGTTGAGTTGAGATTCTTACCTGTTGATTTGAGTTGAGGTGAGATGAGATGAGTCGAGATGAGATGAGTCGAGGTGAGATGAGGTGAGATGAGTCGAGGTGAGATGAGTCGAGATGAGATTCCTACCTGTCGAATAGTAGAGATGAGATCAGTCGAGTAGAGTCAAGATAAGTTGAGATGAGATTCTTACCTGTTGAGTAGAGTTGAGTCGAGGTGAGATGAGATGAGTCGAGGTGAGATGAGTCGAGGTGAGATGAGTCGAGATGAGATTCCTACCTGTCGAATAGTAGAGATGAGATCAGTCGAGTAGAGTCAAGATAAGTTGAGTTGAGATTCTTACCTGTTGAGTAGAGTCGATTCGAGGTGAAATGAGTCGAGGTGAGATGAGTCGAGGTGAGATGAGTCGAGGTGAGATGAGTCGAGATTCCTGCCTGTCGAATAGTAGAGATGAGATCAGTCGAGTAGAGTCAAGATAAGCTGAGTTGAGATTCTTACCTGTTGAGCAGAGTTGAGACGAGTCGAGGTGAGAGGAGGTGAGATGAGTCGAGGTGAGATGAGTCGAGGTGAGATGAGTCGACTCGAGATGAGATTCCTACCTGTCGAATGGTAGAGAAGAGATCAGTCGAGTAGAGTCAAGATAAGTTGAGTTGAGATTCTTACCTGTTGAGTAGAGTTGTGTCGAGGTGAGATGAGATGAGTCGAGGTGAGATAAGTCGAGGTGAGATGAGTCGAGGTGAGATGAGTCGAGGTGAGATGAGTCGAGGTGAGATGAGGTGAGATGAGGCGAGGTGAGATGAGTCGAGATGAGATTCCTACCTGTCGAATAGTAGAGATGAAATCAGTCGAGTAGAGTCAATATAAGTTGAGTTGAGATTCTTACCTGTTGAGTAGAGTCGAGGTGAGATGAGTCGAGGTGAGATGAGTCGAGATTCCTACCTGTTGAATAGTAGAGATGAGATCAGTCGAGTAGAGTCAAGATAAGCTGAGTTGAGATTCTTACCTGTTGAGTAGAGTTGAGACGAGTCGAGGTGAGAGGAGTCGAGGTGAGATGAGTCGAGGTGAGATGAGTCGAGGTGAGATGAGTCGAGATTCCGACCTGTTGAGTAGTCAAGAGGAGTTGAGATTTCTACCTGTCGAGTAGAGTTGAGATGAGTCAAGATGAGATGAGTCGAGATGAGATTCTTACCTGTTGAGTAGAGTTGAGTCGAGTCGAGGTGAGATGAGTCGAGTCGAGTCGAGATTCCTACCTGTCGAATAGTAGAGATGAGATCAGTAGAGTAGAGTCAAGATAAGTTGAGTTGAGATTCTTACCTGTTGAGTAGAGTCGAGACGAGTCGAGGTGAGATGAGTCGAGATGAGATGAGATTCTTACCTGTTGAGTAGAGACGAGTTGAGGTGAGATGAGTAGAGTCGAGACGAGTCAAGGTGAGATGAGTCGAGGTGAGATGAGTCGAGGTGAGATGAGTCGAGATTCCTACCTGTCGAATAGTAGAGATGAGATCAGTCGAGTAGAGTCAAGATAAATTGAGTTGAGATTCTTACCTGTTGAGTAGAGTAGAGACGAGTCGAGGTGAGATGAGTCGAGTCGAGATGAGATTCCTACCTGTCGAATAGTAGAGATGAGATCAGTCCAGTAGAGTCAAGATAAGTTGAGATGAGATTCTCACCTGTTGAGTAGAGTTGAGATGAAATGAGATTCCAACCTGTCCAGTAGAATCAAGATGAGTTGCAATTCCCACCTGTCGAGTAGATTCGAGTTAAGTTGAGATAAGATTCTTACCTGTTGAGTAGAGTTGAGCTGAGTCAAGATGAGCTGAGTCAAGTTGAGATGAGATTCTTACCTGTCGAGTAGAGTCAAGATGAGTCGAAATGAGATTATTACCTGTTGAGTAGTTGAGATGAGTCGAGATGAGAAGAAATTCCTACCTGTCGAGTAGAGTCGAGATGAGTTGAGATGAGACGAAACGAGATGAGTCGAGATTCCGACCTGTTGAGTAGTCAAGAGGAGTTTAGATTCCTACCTGTCGAGTAGAGTTGAGATGAGTCAAGATGAGATGAGTCGAGATGAGATTCTTACCTGTTGAGTAGAGTCGAGACGAGTCGAGGTGAGATGAGGTGAGATGAGTCGAGTCAAGTCGAGATTCCTACCTGTCGAATAGTAGAGCTGAGATCAGTCGAGTAGAGTCAAGATAAGTTGAGTTGAGATTCTTACCTGTTGAGTAGAGTCGAGTCGAGGTGAGATGAGTCGAGTCGAGATGAGTCGAGATGAGATTCCTTCCTGTCGAGTAGCGTTGAGATGAGATTCCTACCTGTCCAGTAGAGTCGAGATGAGATGAGTCGAGATGAGATGAGTCTAGATGAGGAGTCTAGATGAGATTCTTACCTGTTGAGTAGAGTTGAGATGAGATGAGTCGAGATGAGATGAGTCTAGATGAGATGAGATTCTTACTTGTTGAGTAGAGTCGAGATGAGATGAGTCGAGATGAGATGAGATTCCTACCTGTCAAGTTGAGATGAATCGAGATGAGGTTCCTATCTGTCCAGTAGAGTCGAGATGAGATGAGATGAGTCGAGATGAGATGAGATGAGTCGAGATGAGTCGAGATGAGATGAAATTCCTACCTGTCGAGTAGAGTCGAGATGAGTCGAAATGAGATGAGTCGAGATTCCGACCTGTTGAGTAGTCAAGAGGAGTTGAGATTCCTACCTGTCGGGTAGAGGTGAGATGAGTCAAGATGAGATGAGTCGAGATGAGATTCTTACCTGTTGAGTAGAGTCGAGGTGAGATGAGTCGAGGTGAGATGAGTCGAGTCGAGATTCCTACCTGTCGGATAGTAGAGATGAGATCAGTCGAGTAGAGTCAAGATGAGTTGAGTTGAGATTCTTACCTGTTGAGTAGAGTCGAGATGAGTCGAGGTGAGATGAGTCGAGATGAGATGAGATTCTTACCTGTTGAGTAGAGTCGAGTCGAGGAGAGATGAGTCGAGTCGAGATCTCTACCTGTCGAATAGTAGAGATGAGATCAGTCGAGTAGAGTCAAGATAAGTTGAGTTGAGATTCTTACCTGTTGAGCAGAGTCGAGACGAGTTGAGGTGAGATGAGTCGAGATGAGATGTGATTCTTACCTGTTGAGTAGAGTCGAGACGAGTCGAGATGAGATGAGTAGAGTCGAGATGAGATGAGTAGAGTCGAGACGAGTCAAGGTGAGATGAGTCGAGGTGAGATGAGTCGAGGTGAGATGAGGCGAGGTGAGATGAGGCGAGGTGAGATGAGTCGAGATTCCTACCTGTCGAATAGTAGAGATGAGATCAGTCGAGTAGAGTCAAGATAAGTTGAGTTGAGATTCTTACCTGTTGAGTAGAGTCGAGACGAGTCGAGGTGAGATGAGTCGAGGAGAGATGAGTCGAGTCGAGTCGAGATGAGATTCCTACCTGTCGAATAGTAGAGATGAGATCAGTCGAGTAGAGTCAAGATAAGTTGAGATGAGATTCTCACCTGTTGAGTAGAGTTGAGATGAAATGAGATTCCAACCTGTCCAGTAGAATCAAGATGAGTTGCAATTCCCACCTGTCGAGTAAATTCGAGTTAAGTTGAGATGAGATTCTTACCTGTTGAGTAGAGTTGAGCTGAGTCAAGATGAGCTGAGTCGAGTTGAGATGACATTCTTACCTGTCGAGTAGAGTCAAGATGAGTCGAAATTAGATTATTACCTGTTGAGTAGTTGAGATGAGTCGAGATGAGAAGAAATTCCTACCTGTCAAGTAGAGTAGAGATGAGTTGAGATGAGTCGAAATGAGATGAGTCGAGATTCCGACCTGTTGAGTAGTCAAGAGCAGTTTATATTCCGACCTGTCGAGTAGAGTTGAGATGAGTCAAGATGAGATGAGTCGAGATGAGATTCTTACCTGTTGAGTAGAGTCGAGACGAGTCGAGGTGAGATGAGGTGAGATGAGTCGAGTCAAGTCGAGATTCCTACCTGTCGAATAGTAGAGATGAGATCAGTCGAGTAGAGTCAAGATAAGTTGAGTTGAGATTCTAACCTGTTGAGTAGAGTCGAGTTGAGGTGAGATGAGTCGAGTCGAGATGAGATTCCTTCCTGTCGAGTAGCGTTGAGATGAGATTCCTACCTGTCCAGTAGAGTCGAGATGAGATGAGTCTAGATGAGGAGTCTAGATGAGATGAGATTCTTACCTGTTGAGTAGAGTCGAGATGAGATGAGATGAGTCGAGATGAGATGAGATTCTTACTTGTTGAGTAGAGTCGAGATGAGATGAGTCGAGATGAGATGAGATTCCTACCTGTCAAGTTGAGATGAGTCGAGATGAGGTTCCTATCTGTCCAGTAGAGTCGAGATGAGATGAGATGAGTCGAGATGAGTCGAGATGAGATGAAATTCCTACCTGTCGAGTAGAGTCGAGATGAGTCGAGATGAGTCGAAATGAGATGAGTCGAGATTCCGACCTGTTGAGTAGTCAAGAGGAGTTGAGATTCCTACCTGTCAGGTAGAGTTGGGATGAGTCAAGATGAGTTGAGTCGTGATGAGATGAGTCGAGATGAGATTCTTACCTGTTGAGTAGTAGAGTCGAGGTGAGATGAGTAGAGGTGAGATGAGTCGAGGTGAGATGAGTCGAGGTGAGATGAGTCGAGGTGAGATGAGTCGAGTCGAGATTCCTACCTGTCGAATAGTAGAGATGAGATCAGTCGAGTAGAGTCAAGATGAGTCGAGGTGAGATTCTCACCTGCTGAGTAGAGTCGAGTTGAGATGAGATGAGTCGAGATTAGATTTTTACCTGTTGAGTAGAGTCGAGGTGAGATGAGTCGAGGTGAGATGAGTCGAGGTGAGATGAGTCGAGTCGAGATTCCTAACTGTCGAATAGTAGAGATGAGATCAGTCGAGTAGAGTCAAGATAAGTTGAGTTGAGATTCTTACCTGTTGAGTTGAGTTGAGGTGAGATGAGATGAGTCGAGATGAGATGAGTCGAGGTGAGATGAGTCGAGGTGAGATGAGTCGAGGTGAGATTCCTACCTGTCGAATAGTAGAGATGAGATCAGTCGAGTAGAGTCAAGATAAGTTGAGTTGAGATTCTTACCTGTTGAGTAGAGTCGAGGTGAGATGAGTTGAGGTGAGATGAGTCGAGGTGAGATGAGTCGAGGTGAGATGAGTCGAGGTGAGATGAGTCGAGATTCCTACCTGTCGAATAGTAGAGATGATATCAGTCGAGTAGAGTCAAGATAAGTTGAGTTGAGATTCTTACCTGTTGAGTTGAGTTGAGGTGAGATGAGATGAGATGAGATGAGTCGAGGTGAGATGAGGTGAGATGAGTCGAGGTGAGATGAGTCGAGGTGAGATGAGTCGAGATAAGATTCCTACCTGTCGAATAGTAGAGATGAGATCAGTCGAGTAGAGTCAAGATAAGTTGAGATGAGATTTTTACCTGTTGAGTAGAGTTGAGTCGAGGTGAGATGAGATGAGTCGAGGTGAGATGAGTCGAGGTGAGATGAGTCGAGATGAGATTCCAACCTGTCGAATAGTAGAGATGAGATCAGTCAAGTAGAGTCAAGATAAGTTGAGTTGAGATTCTTACCTGTTGAGTAGAGTCGAGTCGAGGTGAAATGAGTCGAGGTGAGATGAGTCGAGGTGAGATGAGTCGAGGTGAGATGAGTCGAGATTCCTGCCTGTCGAATAGTAGAGATGAGATCAGTTGAGTAGAGTCAAGATAAGCTGAGTTGAGATTCTTACCTGTTGAGCAGAGTTGAGACGAGTCGAGGTGAGAGGAGTCGAGGTGAGATGAGTCGAGGTGAGATGAGTCGAGGTGAGATGAGTCGAGTCGAGATTCCTACCTGTCGAATAGTAGAGATGAGATCAGTCGAGTAGAGTCAAGATGAGTCGAGGTGAGATTCTTACCTGTTGAGTAGAGTCGAGTCGAGGTGAGATGAGTCGAGATGAGATTGTTACCTGTTGAGTAGAGTCGAGTCGAGGTGAGATGAGTCGAGGTGAGATGAGTCGAGGTGAGATGAGTCAAGTCGAGATTCCTACCTGTCGAATAGTAGAGATGAGATCAGTCGAGTAGAGTCAAGATAAGTTGAGTTGAGATTCTTACCTGTTGAGTTGAGTTGAGGTGAGATGAGATGAGTCGAGATGAGATGAGTCGAGGTGAGATGAGGTGAGATGAGTCGAGGTGAGATGAGTCGAGATGAGATTCCTACCTGTCGAATAGTAGAGATGAGATCTGTCGAGTAGAGTCAAGATAAGTTGAGATGAGATTCTTACCTGTTGAGTAGAGTTGAGTCGAGGTGAGATGAGATGAGTCGAGGTGAGATGAGTCGAGGTGAGATGAGTCGAGATGAGATTCCTACCTGTCGAATAGTAGAGATGAGATCAGTCGAGTAGAGTCAAGATAAGTTGAGTTGAGATTCTTACCTGTTGAGTAGAGTCGATTCGAGGTGAAATGAGTCGAGGTGAGATGAGTCGAGGTGAGATGAGTCGAGGTGAGATGAGTCGAGGTGAGATGAGTCGAGATTCCTGCCTGTCGAATAGTAGAGATGAGATCAGTCGAGTAGAGTCAAGATAAGCTGAGTTGAGATTCTTACCTGTTGAGCAGAGTTGAGACGAGTCGAGGTGAGAGGAGTCGAGGTGAGATGAGTCGAGGTGAGATGAGTCGAGGTGAGATGAGTCGACTCGAGATGAGATTCCTACCTGTCGAATGGTAGAGAAGAGATCAGTCGAGTAGAGTCAAGATAAGTTGAGTTGAGATTCTTACCTGTTGAGTAGAGTTGTGTCGAGGTGAGATGAGATGAGTCGAGGTGAGATAAGTCGAGGTGAGATGAGTCGAGGTGAGATGAGTCGAGGTGAGATGAGTCGAGGTGAGATGAGGTGAGATGAGGCGAGGTGAGATGAGTCGAGATGAGATTCCTACCTGTCGAATAGTAGAGATGAAATCAGTCGAGTAGAGTCAATATAAGTTGAGTTGAGATTCTTACCTGTTGAGTAGAGTCGAGGTGAGATGAGTCGAGGTGAGATGAGTCGAGGTGAGATGAGTCGAGATTCCTACCTGTTGAATAGTAGAGATGAGATCAGTCGAGTAGAGTCAAGATAAGCTGAGTTGAGATTCTTACCTGTTGAGTAGAGTTGAGACGAGTCGAGGTGAGAGGAGTCGAGGTGAGATGAGTCGAGGTGAGATGAGTCGAGATTCCGACCTGTTGAGTAGTCATGAGGAGTTGAGATTTCTACCTGTCGAGTAGAGTTGAGATGAGTCAAGATGAGATGAGTCGAGATGAGATTCTTACCTGTTGAGTAGAGTTGAGTCGAGTCGAGGTGAGATGAGTCGAGTCGAGTCGAGATTCCTACCTGTCGAATAGTAGAGATGAGATCAGTAGAGTAGAGTCAAGATAAGTTGAGTTGAGATTCTTACCTGTTGAGTAGAGTCGAGACGAGTCGAGGTGAGATGAGTCGAGATGAGATGAGATTCTTACCTGTTGAGTAGAGTCGAGACGAGTTGAGGTGAGATGAGTAGAGTCGAGACGAGTCAAGGTGAGATGAGTCGAGGTGAGATGAGTCGAGGTGAGATGAGTCGAGGTGAGATGAGTCGAGATTCCTACCTGTCGAATAGTAGAGATGAGATCAGTCGAGTAGAGTCAAGATAAATTGAGTTGAGATTCTTACCTGTTGAGTAGAGTAGAGAAGAGTCGAGGTGAGATGTGTCGAGTCGAGATGAGATTCCTACCTGTCGAATAGTAGAGATGAGATCAGTCGAGTAGAGTCAAGATAAGTTGAGATGAGATTCTCACCTGTTGAGTAGAGTTGAGATGAAATGAGATTCCAACCTGTCCAGTAGAATCAAGATGAGTTGCAATTCCCACCTGTCGAGTAGATTCGAGTTAAGTTGAGATAAGATTCTTACCTGTTGAGTAGAGTTGAGCTGAGTCAAGATGAGCTGAGTCGAGTTGAGATGAGATTCTTACCTGTCGAGTAGAGTCAAGATGAGTCGAAAGGAGATTATTACCTGTTGAGTAGTTGAGATGAGTCGAGATGAGAAGAAATTCCTACCTGTCGAGTAGAGTCGAGATGAGTTGAGATGAGTCGAAACGAGATGAGTCGAGATTCCGACCTGTTGAGTAGTCAAGAGGAGTTTAGATTCCTACCTGTCGAGTAGAGTTGAGATGAGTCAAGATGAGATGAGTCGAGATGAGATTCTTACCTGTTGAATAGAGTCGAGACGAGTCGAGGTGAGATGAGGTGAGATGAGTCGAGTCAAGTCGAGATTCCTACCTGTCGAATAGTAGAGCTGAGATCAGTCGAGTAGAGTCAAGATAAGTTGAGTTGAGATTCTTACCTGTTTAGTAGAGTCGAGTCGAGGTGAGATGAGTCGAGTCGAGATGAGTCGAGATGAGATTCCTTCCTGTCGAGTAGCGTTGAGATGAGATTCCTACCTGTCCAGTAGAGTCGAGATGAGATGAGTCTAGATGAGGAGTCTAGATGAGATGAGATTCTTACCTGTTGAGTAGAGATGAGATGAGTCGAGATGAGATGAGTCTAGATGAGATGAGATTCTTACTTGTTGAGTAGAGTCGAGATAAGATGAGTCGAGATGAGATGAGATTCCTACCTGTCAAGTTGAGATGAATCGAGATGAGGTTCCTATCTGTCCAGTAGAGTCGAGATGAGATGAGATGAGTCGAGATGAGTCGAGATGAGATGAAATTCCTACCTGTCGAGTAGAATCGAGATGAGTCAAAATGAGATGAGTCGAGATTCCGACCTGTTGAGTAGTCAAGAGGAGTTGAGATTCCTACCTGTCGGGTAGAGGTGAGATGAGTCAAGATGAGATGAGTCGAGATGAGATTCTTACCTGTTGAGTAGAGTCGAGGTGAGATGAGTCGAGGTGAGATGAGTCGAGTCGAGATTCCTACCTGTCGGATAGTAGAGATGAGATCAGTCGAGTAGAGTCAAGGTGAGGTGAGTTGAGATTCTTACCTGTTGAGTAGAGTCGAGATGAGTCGAGGTGAGATGAGTCGAGATGAGATGAGATTCTTACCTGTTGAGTAGAGTCGAGTCGAGGAGAGATGAGTCGAGTCGAGATCCCTACCTGTCGAATAGTAGAGATGAGATCAGTCGAGTAGAGTCAAGATAAGTTGAGTTGAGATTCTTACCTGTTGAGTAGAGTCGAGACGAGTTGAGGTGAGATGAGTCGAGATGAGATGAGATTCTTACCTGTTGAGTAGAGTCGAGACGAGTCGAGATGAGATGAGTAGAGTCGAGATGAGATGAGTAGAGTCGAGACGAGTCAAGGTGAGATGAGTCGAGGTGAGATGAGTCGAGGTGAGATGAGTCGAGGTGAGATGAGGCGAGGTGAGATGAGGCGAGGTGAGATGAGTCGAGATTCCTACCTGTCGAATAGTAGAGATGAGATCAGTCGAGTAGAGTCAAGATAAGTTGAGTTGAGATTCTTACTTGTTGAGTAGAGTCGAGACGAGTCGAGGTGAGATGAGTCGAGGTGAGATGAGTCGAGTCGAGATGAGATTCCTACCTGTCGAATAGTAGAGATGAGATCAGTCGAGTAGAGTCAAGATAAGTTGAGATGAGATTCTCACCTGTTGAGTAGAGTTGAGATGAAATGAGATTCCAACCTGTCCAGTAGAATCAAGATGAGTTGCAATTCCCACCTGTCGAGTAAATTCGAGTTAAGTTGAGATGAGATTCTTACCTGTTGAGTAGAGTTGAGCTGAGTCAAGATGAGCTGAGTCGAGTTGAGATGACATTCTTACCTGTCGAGTAGAGTCAAGATGAGTCGAAATGAGATTATTACCTGTTGAGTAGTTGAGATGAGTCGAGATGAGAAGAAATTCCTACCTGTCAAGTAGAGTAGAGATGAGTTGAGATGAGTCGAAATGAGATGAGTCGAGATTCCGACCTGTTGAGTAGTCAAGAGCAGTTTATATTCCTACCTGTCGAGTAGAGTTGAGATGAGTCAAGATGAGATGAGTCGAGATGAGATTCTTACCTGTTGAGTAGAGTCGAGACGAGTCGAGGTGAGATGAGGTGAGATGAGTCGAGTCAAGTCAAGATTCCTACCTGTCGAATAGTAGAGATGAGATCAGTCGAGTAGAGTCAAGATAAGTTGAGTTGAGATTCTTACCTGTTGAGTAGAGTCGAGTTGAGGTGAGATGAGTCGAGTCGAGATGAGATTCCTTCCTGTCGAGTAGCGTTGAGATGAGATTCCTACCTGTCCAGTAGAGTCGAGATGAGATGAGTCTAGATGAGGAGTCTAGATGAGATGAGATTCTTACCTGTTGAGTAGAGTCGAGATGAGATGAGATGAGTCGAGATGAGATGAGATTCTTACTTGTTGAGTAGAGTCGAGATGAGATGAGTCGAGATGAGATGAGATTCCTACCTGTCAAGTTGAGATGAGTCGAGATGAGGTTCCTATCTGTCCAGTAGAGTCGAGATGAGATGAGATGAGTCGAGATGAGTCGAGATGAGATGAAATTCCTACCTGTCGAGTAGAGTCGAGATGAGTCGAGATGAGTCGAAATGAGATGAGTCGAGATTCCGACCTGTTGAGTAGTCAAGAGGAGTTGAGATTCCTACCTGTCAGGTAGAGTTGGGATGAGTCAAGATGAGATGAGTCGTGATGAGATGAGTCGAAATGAGATTCTTACCTGTTGAGTAGTAGAGTCGAGGTGAGATGAGTAGAGGTGAGATGAGTCGAGGTGAGATGAGTCGAGGTGAGATGAGTCGAGGTGAGATGAGTTGAGTCGAGATTCCTACCTGTCGAATAGTAGAGATGAGATCAGTCGAGTAGAGTCAAGATGACTCGAGGTGAGATTCTCACCTGCTGAGTAGAGTCGAGTTGAGATGAGATGAGTCGAGATTAGATTTTTACCTGTTGAGTAGAGTCGAGGTGAGATGAGTCGAGGTGAGATGAGTCGAGGTGAGATGAGTCGAGTCGAGATTCCTAACTGTCGAATAGTAGAGATGAGATCAGTCGAGTAGAGTCAAGATAAGTTGAGTTGAGATTCTTACCTGTTGAGTTGAGTTGAGGTGAGATGAGATGAGTCGAGGTGAGATGAGATGAGTCGAGATGAGATGAGTCGAGGTGAGATGAGTCGAGGTGAGATGAGTCGAGGTGAGATTCCTACCTGTCGAATAGTAGAGATGAGATCAGTCGAGTAGAGTCAAGATAAGTTGAGTTGAGATTCTTACCTGTTGAGTAGAGTCGAGGTGAGATGAGTTGAGGTGAGATGAGTCGAGGTGAGATGAGTCGAGGTGAGATGAGTCGAGATTCCTACCTGTCGAATAGTAGAGATGATATCAGTCGAGTAGAGTCAAGATAAGTTGAGTTGAGATTCTTACCTGTTGAGTTGAGTTGAGGTGAGATGAGATGAGTCGAGATGAGATGAGTCGAGGTGAGATGAGGTGAGATGAGTCGAGGTGAGATGAGTCGAGATGAGATTCCTACCTTTCGAATAGTAGAGATGAGATCAGTCGAGTAGAGTCAAGATAAGTTGAGATGAGATTTTTACCTGTTGAGTAGAGTTGAGTCGAGGTGAGATGAGATGAGTCGAGGTGAGATGAGTCGAGGTGAGATGAGTTGAGATGAGATTCCAACCTGTCGAATAGTAGAGATGAGATCAGTCAAGTAGAGTCAAGATAAGTTGAGTTGAGATTCTTACCTGTTGAATAGAGTTGAGTCGAGGTGAAATGAGTCGAGGTGAGATGAGTCGAGGTGAGATGAGTCGAGGTGAGATGAGTCGAGATTCCTGCCTGTCGAATAGTAGAGATGAGATCAGTCGAGTAGAGTCAAGATAAGCTGAGTTGAGATTCTTACCTGTTGAGCAGAGTTGAGACGAGTCGAGGTGAGAGGAGTCGAGGTGAGATGAGTCGAGGTGAGATGAGTCGAGGTGAGATGAGTCGACTTGAGATGAGATTCCTACCTGTCGAATGGTAGAGAAGAGATCAGTCGAGTAGAGTCAAGATAAGTTGAGTTGAGATTCTTACCTGTTGAGAAGAGTTGTGTCGAGGTGAGATGAGATGAGTCGAGGTGAGATAAGTCGAGGTGAGATGAGTCGAGGTGAGATGAGTCGAGGTGAGATGAGGTGAGATGAGTCGAGGTGAGATGAGTCGAGATGAGATTCCTACCTGTCGAATAGTAGAGATGAAATCAGTCGAGTAGAGTCAATATAAGTTGAGTTGAGATTCTTACCTGTTGAGTAGAGTCGAGGTGAGATGAGTCGAGGTGAGATGAGTCGAGGTGAGATGAGTCGAGATTCCTACCTGTTGAATAGTAGAGATGAGATCAGTCGAGTAGAGTCAAGATAAGCTGAGTTGAGATTCTTATCTGTTGAGTAGAGTTTTGACGAGTCGAGGTGAGAGGAGTCAAGGTGAGATGAGTCGAGGTGAGATGAGTCGAGATTCCGACCTGTTGAGTAGTCAAGAGGAGTTGAGATTTCTACCTGTCGAGTAGAGTTGAGATGAGTCAAGATGAGATGACTCGAGATGAGATTCTTACCTGTTGAGTAGAGTTGAGTCGAGGTGAGATGAGTCGAGTCGAGATTCCTACCTGTCGAATAGTAGAGATGAGATCAGTAGAGTAGAGTCAAGATAAGTTGAGTTGAGATTCTTACCTGTTGAGTAGAGTCGAGACGAGTCGAGGTGAGATGAGTCGAGATGAGATGAGATTCTTACCTGTTGAGTAGAGTCGAGACGAGTTGAGGTGAGATGAGTAGAGTCGAGACGAGTCAAGGTGAGATGAGTCGAGGTGAGATGAGTCGAGGTGAGATGAGTCGAGATTCCTACCTGTCGAATAGTAGAGATGAGATCAGTCGAGTAGAGTCAAGATAAGTTGAGTTGAGATTCTTACCTGTTGAGTAGAGTAGAGACGAGTCGAGGTGAGATGAGTCGAGTCGAGTCGAGATGAGATTCCTACCTGTCGAATAGTAGAGATGAGATCAGTCGAGTAGAGTCAAGATAAGTTGAGATGAGATTCTCACCTGTTGAGTAGAGTTGAGATGAAATGAGATTCCAACCTGTCCAGTAGAATCAAGATGAGTTGCAATTCCCACCTGTCGAGTAGATTCGAGTTAAGTTGAGATGAGATTCTTACCTGTTGAGTAGAGTTGAGCTGAGTCAAGATGAGCTGAGTCGAGTTGAGATGACATTCTTACCTGTCGAGTAGAGTCAAGATGAGTCGAAAGGAGATTATTACCTGTTGAGTAGTTGAGATGAGTCGAGATGAGAAGAAATTCCTACCTGTCGAGTAGAGTCGAGATGAGTTGAGATGAGTCGAAACGAGATGAGTCGAGATTCCGACCTGTTGAGTAGTCAAGAGGAGTTTAGATTCCTACCTGTCGAGTAGAGTTGAGATGAGTCAAGATGAGATGAGTCGAGATGAGATTCTTACCTGTTGAATAGAGTCGAGACGAGTCGAGGTGAGATGAGGTGAGATGAGTCGAGTCAAGTCGAGATTCCTACCTGTCGAATAGTAGAGCTGAGATCAGTCGAGTAGAGTCAAGATAAGTTGAGTTGAGATTCTTACCTGTTTAGTAGAGTCGAGTCGAGGTGAGATGAGTCGAGTCGAGATGAGTCGAGATGAGATTCCTTCCTGTCGAGTAGCGTTGAGATGAGATTCCTACCTGTCCAGTAGAGTCGAGATGAGATGAGTCTAGATGAGGAGTCTAGATGAGATGAGATTCTTACCTGTTGAGTAGAGATGAGATGAGTCGAGATGAGATGAGTCTAGATGAGATGAGATTCTTACTTGTTGAGTAGAGTCGAGATAAGATGAGTCGAGATGAGATGAGATTCCTACCTGTCAAGTTGAGATGAATCGAGATGAGGTTCCTATCTGTCCAGTAGAGTCGAGATGAGATGAGATGAGTCGAGATGAGTCGAGATGAGATGAAATTCCTACCTGTCGAGTAGAATCGAGATGAGTCAAAATGAGATGAGTCGAGATTCCGACCTGTTGAGTAGTCAAGAGGAGTTGAGATTCCTACCTGTCGGGTAGAGGTGAGATGAGTCAAGATGAGATGAGTCGAGATGAGATTCTTACCTGTTGAGTAGAGTCGAGGTGAGATGAGTCGAGGTGAGATGAGTCGAGTCGAGATTCCTACCTGTCGGATAGTAGAGATGAGATCAGTCGAGTAGAGTCAAGGTGAGGTGAGTTGAGATTCTTACCTGTTGAGTAGAGTCGAGATGAGTCGAGGTGAGATGAGTCGAGATGAGATGAGATTCTTACCTGTTGAGTAGAGTCGAGTCGAGGAGAGATGAGTCGAGTCGAGATCCCTACCTGTCGAATAGTAGAGATGAGATCAGTCGAGTAGAGTCAAGATAAGTTGAGTTGAGATTCTTACCTGTTGAGTAGAGTCGAGACGAGTTGAGGTGAGATGAGTCGAGATGAGATGAGATTCTTACCTGTTGAGTAGAGTCGAGACGAGTCGAGATGAGATGAGTAGAGTCGAGATGAGATGAGTAGAGTCGAGACGAGTCAAGGTGAGATGAGTCGAGGTGAGATGAGTCGAGGTGAGATGAGTCGAGGTGAGATGAGGCGATGTGAGATGAGGCGAGGTGAGATGAGTCGAGATTCCTACCTGTCGAATAGTAGAGATGAGATCAGTCGAGTAGAGTCAAGATAAGTTGAGTTGAGATTCTTACTTGTTGAGTAGAGTCGAGACGAGTCGAGGTGAGATGAGTCGAGGTGAGATGAGTCGAGTCGAGATGAGATTCCTACCTGTCGAATAGTAGAGATGAGATCAGTCGAGTAGAGTCAAGATAAGTTGAGATGAGATTCTCACCTGTTGAGTAGAGTTGAGATGAAATGAGATTCCAACCTGTCCAGTAGAATCAAGATGAGTTGCAATTCCCACCTGTCGAGTAAATTCGAGTTAAGTTGAGATGAGATTCTTACCTGTTGAGTAGAGTTGAGCTGAGTCAAGATGAGCTGAGTCGAGTTGAGATGACATTCTTACCTGTCGAGTAGAGTCAAGATGAGTCGAAATGAGATTATTACCTGTTGAGTAGTTGAGATGAGTCGAGATGAGAAGAAATTCCTACCTGTCAAGTAGAGTAGAGATGAGTTGAGATGAGTCGAAATGAGATGAGTCGAGATTCCGACCTGTTGAGTAGTCAAGAGCAGTTTATATTCCTACCTGTCGAGTAGAGTTGAGATGAGTCAAGATGAGATGAGTCGAGATGAGATTCTTACCTGTTGAGTAGAGTCGAGACGAGTCGAGGTGAGATGAGGTGAGATGAGTCGAGTCAAGTCAAGATTCCTACCTGTCGAATAGTAGAGATGAGATCAGTCGAGTAGAGTCAAGATAAGTTGAGTTGAGATTCTTACCTGTTGAGTAGAGTCGAGTTGAGGTGAGATGAGTCGAGTCGAGATGAGATTCCTTCCTGTCGAGTAGCGTTGAGATGAGATTCCTACCTGTCCAGTAGAGTCGAGATGAGATGAGTCTAGATGAGGAGTCTAGATGAGATGAGATTCTTACCTGTTGAGTAGAGTCGAGATGAGATGAGATGAGTCGAGATGAGATGAGATTCTTACTTGTTGAGTAGAGTCGAGATGAGATGAGTCGAGATGAGATGAGATTCCTACCTGTCAAGTTGAGATGAGTCGAGATGAGGTTCCTATCTGTCCAGTAGAGTCGAGATGAGATGAGATGAGTCGAGATGAGTCGAGATGAGATGAAATTCCTACCTGTCGAGTAGAGTCGAGATGAGTCGAGATGAGTCGAAATGAGATGAGTCGAGATTCCGACCTGTTGAGTAGTCAAGAGGAGTTGAGATTCCTACCTGTCAGGTAGAGTTGGGATGAGTCAAGATGAGATGAGTCGTGATGAGATGAGTCGAAATGAGATTCTTACCTGTTGAGTAGTAGAGTCGAGGTGAGATGAGTAGAGGTGAGATGAGTCGAGGTGAGATGAGTCGAGGTGAGATGAGTCGAGGTGAGATGAGTTGAGTCGAGATTCCTACCTGTCGAATAGTAGAGATGAGATCAGTCGAGTAGAGTCAAGATGACTCGAGGTGAGATTCTCACCTGCTGAGTAGAGTCGAGTTGAGATGAGATGAGTCGAGATTAGATTTTTACCTGTTGAGTAGAGTCGAGGTGAGATGAGTCGAGGTGAGATGAGTCGAGGTGAGATGAGTCGAGTCGAGATTCCTAACTGTCGAATAGTAGAGATGAGATCAGTCGAGTAGAGTCAAGATAAGTTGAGTTGAGATTCTTACCTGTTGAGTTGAGTTGAGGTGAGATGAGATGAGTCGAGGTGAGATGAGATGAGTCGAGATGAGATGAGTCGAGGTGAGATGAGTCGAGGTGAGATGAGTCGAGGTGAGATTCCTACCTGTCGAATAGTAGAGATGAGATCAGTCGAGTAGAGTCAAGATAAGTTGAGTTGAGATTCTTACCTGTTGAGTAGAGTCGAGGTGAGATGAGTTGAGGTGAGATGAGTCGAGGTGAGATGAGTCGAGGTGAGATGAGTCGAGATTCCTACCTGTCGAATAGTAGAGATGATATCAGTCGAGTAGAGTCAAGATAAGTTGAGTTGAGATTCTTACCTGTTGAGTTGAGTTGAGGTGAGATGAGATGAGTCGAGATGAGATGAGTCGAGGTGAGATGAGGTGAGATGAGTCGAGGTGAGATGAGTTGAGATGAGATTCCTACCTTTCGAATAGTAGAGATGAGATCAGTCGAGTAGAGTCAAGATAAGTTGAGATGAGATTTTTACCTGTTGAGTAGAGTTGAGTCGAGGTGAGATGAGATGAGTCGAGGTGAGATGAGTCGAGGTGAGATGAGTTGAGATGAGATTCCAACCTGTCGAATAGTAGAGATGAGATCAGTCAAGTAGAGTCAAGATAAGTTGAGTTGAGATTCTTACCTGTTGAATAGAGTTGAGTCGAGGTGAAATGAGTCGAGGTGAGATGAGTCGAGGTGAGATGAATCGAGGTGAGATGAGTCGAGATTCCTGCCTGTCGAATAGTAGAGATGAGATCAGTCGAGTAGAGTCAAGATAAGCTGAGTTGAGATTCTTACCTGTTGAGCAGAGTTGAGACGAGTCGAGGTGAGAGGAGTCGAGGTGAGATGAGTCGAGGTGAGATGAGTCGAGGTGAGATGAGTCGACTTGAGATGAGATTCCTACCTGTCGAATGGTAGAGAAGAGATCAGTCGAGTAGAGTCAAGATAAGTTGAGTTGAGATTCTTACCTGTTGAGAAGAGTTGTGTCGAGGTGAGATGAGATGAGTCGAGGTGAGATAAGTCGAGGTGAGATGAGTCGAGGTGAGATGAGTCGAGGTGAGATGAGGTGAGATGAGTCGAGGTGAGATGAGTCGAGATGAGATTCCTACCTGTCGAATAGTAGAGATGAAATCAGTCGAGTAGAGTCAATATAAGTTGAGTTGAGATTCTTACCTGTTGAGTAGAGTCGAGGTGAGATGAGTCGAGGTGAGATGAGTCGAGGTGAGATGAGTCGAGATTCCTACCTGTTGAATAGTAGAGATGAGATCAGTCGAGTAGAGTCAAGATAAGCTGAGTTGAGATTCTTATCTGTTGAGTAGAGTTTTGACGAGTCGAGGTGAGAGGAGTCAAGGTGAGATGAGTCGAGGTGAGATGAGTCGAGATTCCGACCTGTTGAGTAGTCAAGAGGAGTTGAGATTTCTACCTGTCGAGTAGAGTTGAGATGAGTCAAGATGAGATGACTCGAGACGAGATTCTTACCTGTTGAGTAGAGTTGAGTCGAGGTGAGATGAGTCGAGTCGAGATTCCTACCTGTCGAATAGTAGAGATGAGATCAGTAGAGTAGAGTCAAGATAAGTTGAGTTGAGATTCTTACCTGTTGAGTAGAGTCGAGACGAGTCGAGGTGAGATGAGTCGAGATGAGATGAGATTCTTACCTGTTGAGTAGAGTCGAGACGAGTTGAGGTGAGATGAGTAGAGTCGAGACGAGTCAAGGTGAGATGAGTCGAGGTGAGATGAGTCGAGGTGAGATGAGTCGAGATTCCTACCTGTCGAATAGTAGAGATGAGATCAGTCGAGTAGAGTCAAGATAAGTTGAGTTGAGATTCTTACCTGTTGAGTAGAGTAGAGACGAGTCGAGGTGAGATGAGTCGAGTCGAGTCGAGATGAGATTCCTACCTGTCGAATAGTAGAGATGAGATCAGTCGAGTAGAGTCAAGATAAGTTGAGATGAGATTCTCACCTGTTGAGTAGAGTTGAGATGAAATGAGATTCCAACCTGTCCAGTAGAATCAAGATGAGTTGCAATTCCCACCTGTCGAGTAGATTCGAGTTAAGTTGAGATGAGATTCTTACCTGTTGAGTAGAGTTGAGCTGAGTCAAGATGAGCTGAGTCGAGTTGAGATGACATTCTTACCTGTCGAGTAGAGTCAAGATGAGTCGAAATGAGATTATTACCTGTTGAGTAGTTGAGATGAGTCGAGATGAGAAGAAATTCCTACCTGTCAAGTAGAGTAGAGATGAGTTGAGATGAGTCGAAATGAGATGAGTCGAGATTCCGACCTGTTGAGTAGTCAAGAGCAGTTTATATTCCTACCTGTCGAGTAGAGTTGAGATGAGTCAAGATGAGATGAGTCGAGATGAGATTCTAACCTGTTGAGTAGAGTCGAGACGAGTCGAGGTGAGATGAGGTGAGATGAGTCGAGTCAAGTCGAGATTCCTACCTGTCGAATAGTAGAGATGAGATCAGTCGAGTAGAGTCAAGATAAGTTGAGTTGAGATTCTTACCTGTTGAGTAGAGTCGAGTCGAGGTGAGATGAGTCGAGTCGAGATGAGATTCCTTCCTGTCGAGTAGCATTGAGATGAGATTCCTACCTGTCCAGTAGAGTCGAGATGAGATGAGTCTAGATGAGGAGTCTAGATGAGATGAGATTCTTACCTGTTGAGTAGAGTCGAGATGAGATGAGTCGAGATGCGATGAGATTCCTACCTGTCAAGTTGAGATGAGTCGAGATGAGGTTCCTATCTGTCCAGTAGAGTCGAGATGAGATGAGATGAGTCGAGATGAGATGAAATTTCTACCTGTCGAGTAGAGTCGAGATGAGTCGAGATGAGTCGAAATGAGATGAGTCGAGATTCCGACCTGTTGAGTAGTCAAGAGGAGTTGAGATTCCTACCTGTCGGGTAGAGTTGGGATGAGTCAAGATGAGATGAGTCGTGATGAGATGAGTCGAGATGAGATGAGTCGAGATGAGATTCTTACCTGTTGAGTAGTAGAGTCGAGGTGAGATGAGTAGAGGTGAGATGAGTCGAGGTGAGATGAGTCGAGGTGAGATGAGTCGAGTCGAGATTCCTACCTGTCGAATAGTAGAGATGAGATCAGTCGAGTAGAGTCAAGATGAGTCGAGGTGAGATTCTCACCTGCTGAGTAGAGTCGAGTTGAGATGAGATGAGTCGAGATTAGATTCTTAACTGTTGAGTAGAGTCGAGTCGAGGTGAGATGAGTCGAGGTGAGATGAGTCGAGGTGAGATGAGTCGAGTCGAGATTCCTAACTGTCGAATAGTAGAGATGAGATCAGTCGAGTAGAGTCAAGATAAGTTGAGTTGAGATTCTTACCTGTTGAGTTGAGTTGAGGTGAGATGAGATGAGTCGAGATGAGATGAGTCGAGGTGAGATGAGGTGAGATGAGTCGAGGTGAGATGAGTCGAGGTGAGATTCCTACCTGTCGAATAGTAGAGATGAGATCAGTCGAGTAGAGTCAAGATAAGTTGAGTTGAGATTCTTACCTGTTGAGTAGAGTCGAGGTGAGATGAGTTGAGGGGAGATGAGTTGAGTTGAGGTGAGATGAGTCGAGGTGAGATGAGTCGAGATTCCTACCTGTCGAATAGTAGAGATGATATCAGTCGAGTAGAGTCAAGATAAGCTGAGTTGAGATTCTTACCTGTTGAGCAGAGTTGAGACGAGTCGAGGTGAGGTGAGAGGAGTCGAGGTGAGAGGAGTCGAGGTGAGAGGAGTCGAGGTGAGATGAGTCGAGGTGAGAGGAGTCGAGGTGAGATGAGTCGAGGTGAGAGTCCTACCTGTCGAATAGTAGAGATGAGATCAGTCGAGTAGAATCAAGATAAGTTGAGTTGAGATTCTTACCTGTTGAGTAGAGTTTTGTCGAGGTGAGATGAGATGAGTCGAGGTGAGATGAGTCGAGGTGAGTTGAGTCGAGATGAGATGAGTCGAGATGAGATTCCTACCTGTTGAATAGTAGAGATGAGATCAGTCGAGTAGAGTCAAGATAAGCTGAATTGAGATTCTTACCTGTTGAGCAGAGTTGAGACGAGTCGAGGTGAGAGGAGTCGAGGTGAGATGAGTCGAGGTAAGATGAGTCGAGGTGAGATGAGTCGAGGTGAAATTCCTACCTGTCGAATAGTAGAGATGAGAATAGTTGAGTAGAATCAAGATAAGTTGAGTTGAGATTCTTACCTGTTGAGTAGAGTTGTGTCGAGGTGAGGTGAGATGAGTCGAGGTGAGATGAGTCGAGGTGAGATGAGTCGAGATGAGATGAGTCGAGATGAGATTCCTACCTGTCGAATAGTAGAAATGAGATCAGTCGAGTAGAGTCAAGATAAGTTGAGATGAGATTCTTACCTGTTGAGTAGAGTTGAGTCGAGATGAGATGAGTCGAGGTGAGATGAGTCGAGGTGAGATGAGGTGAGATGAGTCGAGGTGAGATGAGATGAGTTGAGATGAGATTCCTACCTGTCGAATAGTAGAGATGAGATCAGTCGAGTAGAGTCAAGATAAGTTGAGTTGAGATTCTTACCTGTTGAGTAGAGTCGAGGTGAGATGAGTCGAGGTGAGATGAGTCGAGGTGAGATGAGTCGAGGTGAGATGAGTCGAGATTCCTACCTGTCGAATAGTAGAGATGAGATCAATCGAGTAGAGTCAAGATAAGCTGAGTTGAGATTATGACCTGTTGAGTAGAGTTGAGAGGAGTCGAGGTGAGATGAGTCGAGGTGAGATGAGTTGAGGTGAGATTCCTACCTGTCGAATAGTAGAGATGAGATCAGTCGAGTAGAGTCAAGATAAGTTGAGTTGAGATTCTTACCTGTTGAGTTGAGTTGAGGTGAGGTGAGATGAGATGAGTCGAGGTGAGATGAAATTCCTACCTGTTGAGTAGAGTCGACATGAGTCGAGATGAGTCGAGATGAGTCGAAATGAGATGAGTCGAGATTCCGACCTGTTGAGTAGTCAAGAGGAGTTGAGATTCCTACCTGTCGGGTAGAGTTGAGATGAGTCAAGATGAGATGAGTCGAGATGAGATTCTTACCTGTTGAGTAGAGTCGAATCGAGGTGAGATGGGTCGAGGTGAGATGAGTCGAGGTGAGATGAGTCGAGGTGAGATGAGTCGACTTGAGATGAGATTCCTACCTGTCGAATGGTAGAGAAGAGATCAGTCGAGTAGAGTCAAGATAAGTTGAGTTGAGATTCTTACCTGTTGAGTAGAGTTGTGTCGAGGTGAGATGAGATGAGTCGAGGTGAGATAAGTCGAGGTGAGATGAGTCGAGGTGAGATGAGTCGAGGTGAGATGAGGTGAGATGAGTCGAGGTGAGATGAGTCGAGATGAGATTCCTACCTGTCGAATAGTAGAGATGAAATCAGTCGAGTAGAGTCAATATAAGTTGAGTTGAGATTCTTACCTGTTGAGTAGAGTCGAGGTGAGATGAGTCGAGGTGAGATGAGTCGAGGTGAGATGAGTCGAGATTCCTACCTGTTGAATAGTAGAGATGAGATCAGTCGAGTAGAGTCAAGATAAACTGAGTTGAGATTCTTAACTGTTGAGTAGAGTTTTGACGAGTCGAGGTGAGAGGAGTCAAGGTGAGATGAGTCGAGGTGAGATGAGTCGAGATTCCGACCTGTTGAGTAGTCAAGAGGAGTTGAGATTTCTACCTGTCGAGTAGAGTTGAGATGAGTCAAGATGAGATGACTCGAGATGAGATTCTTACCTGTTGAGTAGAGTTGAGTCGAGGTGAGATGAGTCGAGTCGAGATTCCTACCTGTCGAATAGTAGAGATGAGATCAGTAGAGTAGAGTCAAGATAAGTTGAGTTGAGATTCTTACCTGTTGAGTAGAGTCGAGACGAGTCGAGGTGAGATGAGTCGAGATGAGATGAGATTCTTACCTGTTGAGTAGAGTCGAGACGAGTTGAGGTGAGATGAGTAGTCGAGACGAGTCAAGGTGAGATGAGTCGAGGTGAGATGAGTCGAGGTGAGATGAGTCGAGATTCCTACCTGTCGAATAGTAGAGATGAGATCAGTCGAGTAGAGTCAAGATAAGTTGAGTTGAGATTCTTACCTGTTGAGTAGAGTAGAGACGAGTCGAGGTGAGATGAGTCGAGTCGAGTCGAGATGAGATTCCTACCTGTCGAATAGTAGAGATGAGATCAGTCGAGTAGAGTCAAGATAAGTTGAGATGAGATTCTCACCTGTTGAGTAGAGTTGAGATGAAATGAGATTCCAACCTGTCCAGTAGAATCAAGATGAGTTGCAATTCCCACCTGTCGAGTAGATTCGAGTTAAGTTGAGATGAGATTCTTACCTGTTGAGTAGAGTTGAGCTGAGTCAAGATGAGCTGAGTCGAGTTGAGATGACATTCTTACCTGTCGAGTAGAGTCAAGATGAGTCGAAATGAGATTATTACCTGTTGAGTAGTTGAGATGAGTCGAGATGAGAAGAAATTCCTACCTGTCAAGTAGAGTAGAGATGAGTTGAGATGAGTCGAAATGAGATGAGTCGAGATTCCGACCTGTTGAGTAGTCAAGAGCAGTTTATATTCCTACCTGTCGAGTAGAGTTGAGATGAGTCAAGATGAGATGAGTCGAGATGAGATTCTAACCTGTTGAGTAGAGTCGAGACGAGTCGAGGTGAGATGAGGTGAGATGAGTCGAGTCAAGTCGAGATTCCTACCTGTCGAATAGTAGAGATGAGATCAGTCGAGTAGAGTCAAGATAAGTTGAGTTGAGATTCTTACCTGTTGAGTAGAGTCGAGTCGAGGTGAGATGAGTCGAGTCGAGATGAGATTCCTTCCTGTCGAGTAGCGTTGAGATGAGATTCCTACCTGTCCAGTAGAGTCGAGATGAGATGAGTCTAGATGAGGAGTCTAGATGAGATGAGATTCTTACCTGTTGAGTAGAGTCGAGATGAGATGAGTCGAGATGCGATGAGATTCCTACCTGTCAAGTTGAGATGAGTCGAGATGAGGTTCCTATCTGTCCAGTAGAGTCGAGATGAGATGAGATGAGTCGAGATGAGATGAAATTCCTACCTGTCGAGTAGAGTCGAGATGAGTCGAGATGAGTCGAAATGAGATGAGTCGAGATTCCGACCTGTTGAGTAGTCAAGAGGAGTTGAGATTCCTACCTGTCGGGTAGAGTTGGGATGAGTCAAGATGAGATGAGTCGTGATGAGATGAGTCGAGATGAGATGAGTCGAGATGAGATTCTTACCTGTTGAGTAGTAGAGTCGAGGTGAGATGAGTAGAGGTGAGATGAGTCGAGGTGAGATGAGTCGAGGTGAGATGAGTCGAGTCGAGATTCCTACCTGTCGAATAGTAGAGATGAGATCAGTCGAGTAGAGTCAAGATGAGTCGAGGTGAGATTCTCACCTGCTGAGTAGAGTCGAGTTGAGATGAGATGAGTCGAGATTAGATTCTTACCTGTTGAGTAGAGTCGAGTCGAGGTGAGATGAGTCGAGGTGAGATGAGTCGAGGTGAGATGAGTCGAGTCGAGATTCCTAACTGTCGAATAGTAGAGATGAGATCAGTCGAGTAGAGTCAAGATAAGTTGAGTTGAGATTCTTACCTGTTGAGTTGAGTTGAGGTGAGATGAGATGAGTCGAGATGAGATGAGTCGAGGTGAGATGAGGTGAGATGAGTCGAGGTGAGATGAGTCGAGGTGAGATTCCTACCTGTCGAATAGTAGAGATGAGATCAGTCGAGTAGAGTCAAGATAAGTTGATTTGAGATTCTTACCTGTTGAGTAGAGTCGAGGTGAGATGAGTTGAGGGGAGATGAGTTGAGGTGAGATGAGTCGAGGTGAGATGAGTCGAGATTCCTACCTGTCGAATAGTAGAGATGATATCAGTCGAGTAGAGTCAAGATAAGCTGAGTTGAGATTCTTACCTGTTGAGCAGAGTTGAGACGAGTCGAGGTGAGGTGAGAGGAGTCGAGGTGAGAGGAGTCGAGGTGAGAGGAGTCGAGGTGAGATGAGTCGAGGTGAGAGGAGTCGAGGTGAGATGAGTCGAGGTGAGAGGAGTCGAGGTGAGATGAGTCGAGGTGAGAGTCCTACCTGTCGAATAGTAGAGATGAGATCAGTCGAGTAGAATCAAGATAAGTTGAGTTGAGATTCTTACCTGTTGAGTAGAGTTTTGTCGAGGTGAGATGAGATGAGTCGAGGTGAGATGAGTCGAGGTGAGTTGAGTCGAGATGAGATGAGTCGAGATGAGATTCCTACCTGTTGAATAGTAGAGATGAGATCAGTCGAGTAGAGTCAAGATAAGCTGAGTTGAGATTCTTACCTGTTGAGCAGAGTTGAGACGAGTCGAGGTGAGAGGAGTCGAGGTGAGATGAGTCGAGGTAAGATGAGTCGAGGTGAGATGAGTCGAGGTGAAATTCCTACCTGTCGAATAGTAGAGATGAGAATAGTTGAGTAGAATCAAGATAAGTTGAGTTGAGATTCTTACCTGTTGAGTAGAGTTGTGTCGAGGTGAGATGAGATGAGTCGAGGTGAGATGAGTCGAGGTGAGATGAGTCGAGGTGAGATGAGTCGAGATGAGATGAGTCGAGATGAGATTCCTACCTGTCGAATAGTAGAAATGAGATCAGTCGAGTAGAGTCAAGATAAGTTGAGATGAGATTCTTACCTGTTGAGTAGAGTTGAGTCGAGATGAGATGAGTCGAGGTGAGATGAGTCGAGGTGAGATGAGGTGAGATGAGTCGAGGTGAGATGAGATGAGTCGAGATGAGATTCCTACCTGTCGAATAGTAGAGATGAGATCAGTCGAGTAGAGTCAAGATAAGTTGAGTTGAGATTCTTACCTGTTGAGTAGAGTCGAGGTGAGATGAGTCGAGGTGAGATGAGTCGAGGTGAGATGAGTCGAGGTGAGATGAGTCGAGGTGAGATGAGTCGAGATTCCTACCTGTCGAATAGTAGAGATGAGATCAATCGAGTAGAGTCAAGATAAGCTGAGGTGAGATTCTGACCTGTTGAGTAGAGTTGAGAGGAGTCGAGGTGAGATGAGTCGAGGTGAGATGAGTCGAGGTGAGATTCCTACCTGTCGAATAGTAGAGATGAGATCAGTCGAGTAGAGTCAAGATAAGTTGAGTTGAGATTCTTACCTGTTGAGTAGAGTTGAGTCGAGGTGAGATGAGATGAGATGAGTCGAGATGAGATTCCTACCTGTCGAATAGTAGAGATGAGATCAGTCGATTAGAATCAAGATAAGTTGAGTTGAGATTCTTACCTGTTGAGTAGAGTTGTGTCGAGGTGAGATGAGATGAGTCGAGGTGAGATGAGTCGAGGTGAGATGAGTCGAGGTGAGATGAGTCGAGGTGAGATGAGTCGAGATGAGATTCCTACCTGTCGAATAGTAGAAATGAGATCAGTCGAGTAGAGTCAAGATAAGTTGAGATGAGATTCTTACCTGTTGAGTAGAGTTGAGTCGAGATGAGATGAGTCGAGATGAGATGAGTCGAGATGAGATGAGTCGAGGTGAGATGAGATGAGTCGAGGTGAGATGAGGTGAGATGAGTCGAGGTGAGATGAGTCGAGATGAGATTCCTACCTGTCGAATAGTAGAGATGAGATCAGTCGAGTAGAGTCAAGATAAGTTGAGTTGAGATTCTTACCTGTTGAGTAGAGTCGAGGTGAGATGAGTCGAGGTGAGATGAGTCGAGGTGAGATGAGTCGAGATTCCTACCTGTCGAATAGTAGAGATGAGATCAATCGAGTAGAGTCAAGATAAGCTGAGTTGAGATTCTGACCTGTTGAGTAGAGTTGAGAGGAGTCGAGGTGAGATGAGTCGAGGTGAGATGAGTCGAGGTGAGATGAGTCGAGATGAGATGAGTCGAGGTGAGATTCCTACCTGTCGAATAGTAGAGATGAGATCAGTCGAGTAGAGTCAAGATAAGTTGAGTTGAGATTCTTACCTGTTGAGTAGAGTCGAGGTGAGATGAGTCGAGATGAGATTCCTACCTGTCGAATAGTAGAGATGAGATCAGTCGAGTAGAGTCAAGATAAGTTGAGTTGAGATTCTTACCTGTTGAGTTGAGTTGAGGTGAGATGAGATGAGTCGAGGTGAGATGAGTCGAGGTGAGATGAGTCGAGGTGAGATGAAATTCCTACCTGTCGAGTAGAGTCGAGATGAGTCGAAATGAGATGAGTCGAGATTCCGACCTGTTGAGTAGTCAAGAGGAGTTGAGATTCCTACCTGTCGGGTAGAGTTGAGATGAGTCAAGATGAGATGAGTCGAGATGAGATGAGTCGAGATGAGATTCTTACCTGTTGAGTAGAGTCAAATCGAGGTGAGATGAGTCGAGGTGAGATGAGTCGAGTCGAGATTCCTACCTGTCGAATAGTAGAGATGACATCAGTCGAGTAGAGTCAAGATAAGTTGAGTTGAGATTCTTACCTGTTGAGTTGAGTTGAGTTGAGGTGAGATGAGATGAGTCGAGATGAGATGAGTCGAGATGAGATGAGTCGAGATGAGATGAGTCGAGATGAGATGAGTCGAGATGAGATGAGGTGAGATGAGTCGAGGTGAGATGAGTCGAGGTGAGATGAGTCGAGGTAAGATGAGTCGAGGTGAGATTTCTACCTGTCGAATAGTAGAGATGAGATCAGTCGAGTAGAGTCAAGATAAGTTGAGTTGAGATTCTTACCTGTTGAGTAGAGTCGAGGTGAGATGAGTCGAGGTGAGATGAGTCGAGGTGAGATGAGTCGAGGTGAGATGAGTCGAGGTGAGATGAGTCGAGGTTCCTACCTGTCGAATAGTAGAGATGAGATCAGTCGAGTAGAGTCAAGATAAGCTGAGTTGAGATTCTTACCTGTTGAGCAGAGTTGAGACGAGTCGAGGTGAGAGGAGTCGAGGTGAGATGAGTCGAGGTGAGATGAGTCGAGGTGAGATGAGTCGAGGTGAGATGAGTCGAGGTGAGATGAGTCGAGGTGAGATGAGTCGAGGTGAGATTCCTACCTGTCGAATAGTAGAGATGAGATCAGTCGAGTAGAATCAAGATAAGTTGAGTTGAGATTCTTACCTGTTGAGTAGAGTTGTGTCGAGGTGAGATGAGATGAGTAGAGGTGAGAAGAGTCGAGGTGAGATGAGTCGAGATGAGATTCCTACCTGTCAAATAGTAGAAATGAGATGAGTCGAGTAGAGTCAAGATAAGTTGAGATGAGATTCTTACCTGTTGAGTAGAGTTGAGTCGAGGTGAGATGAGATGAGTCGAGGTGAGATGAGGTGAGATGAGTCGAGGTGAGATGAGTCGAGGTGAGATGAGTCGAGAAGAGATTCCTACCTGTCGAATAGTAGAGATGAGATCAGTCGAGTAGAGTCAAGATAAGTTGAGTTGAGATTCTTACCTGTTGAGTAGAGTCGAGGTGAGATGAGTAGAGTTGAGATGAGTCGAGGTGAGATGAGTCGAAGTGAGATGAGTCGAGGTGAGATTCCTACCTGTCGAATAGTAGAGATGAGATCAGTCGAGTAGAGTCAAGATAAGTTGAGTTGAGATTCTTACCTGTTGAGTAGAGTTGAGTAGAGGTGAGATGAGATGAGTCGAGATGAGATTCCTACCTGTCGAATAGTAGAGATGAGATCAGTCGAGTAGAGTCAAGATAAGTTGAGTTGAGATTCTTACCTGTTGAGTACTGTTCAGATGAGTCGAGATGAGATGAGTCGAGGTGAGATGAGGTGAGATGAGTCGAGGTGAGATGAGTCGAGGTGAGATTCCTACCTGTCGAATAGTAGAGATGAGATCAGTCGAGTAGAGTCAAGATAAGTTGAGATTCTTACCTGTTGAGTAGAGTTGAGATGAGATTCCAACCTGTCCAGTAGAATCAAGATGAGTTGCAATTCCCACCCGTCGAGTAGATTCAAGTTAAGTTGAGATGAGATTCTTACCTGTTGAGTAGAGTTGAGCTGAGTCAAGATGAGCTGAGTTGAGTCGAGTTGAGATGAGATTCTTACCTGTTGAGTAGAGTCAAGATGAGTCGAAATGAGATTCTTACCTGTTGAGTAGAGTTGAGATGAGTCGAAATGAGAAGAAATTCCTACCTGTCGAGTCGAGATGAGTTGAGATGAGTCGAAATGAGATGAGTCGAGATTCCGACCTGTTGAGTAGTCAAGAGGAGTTGAGATTCATACCTGTCGAGTAGAGTTGAGATGAGTCAAGATGAGATGAGTCGAGATGAGATGAGATGAGTCGAGATGAGATTCTTACCTGTTGAGTAGCGTCGAGACGAGTCGAGGTGAGCTGAGTCGAGGTGAGCTGAGTCGAGGTGAGCTGAGTCGAGTCGAGATTCCTACCTGTCGAATAGTAGAGATGAGATCAGTAGAGTAGAGTCAAGATAAGTTGAGTTGAGATTCTTACCTGTTGAGTAGAGTCGAGACGAGTCGAGGGGAGATGAGTAGAGTCGAGACGAGTCAAGGTGAGATGAGTCGAGGTGAGATGAGTCGAGTTGAGATGAGTCGAATAGTAGAGATGAGATCAGTCGAGTAGAGTCAAGATAAGTTTAGTTGAGATTCTTACCTGTTGAGTAGAGTCGAGACGAGTCGAGGTGAGATGAGTCGAGGTGAGATGAGTCGAGTTGAGTCGAGATGAGATTCCTACCTGTCGAATAGTAGAGATGAGATCAGTCGAGTAGAGTCAAGATAAGTTGAGATGAGATGCTCACCTGTTGAGTAGAGTTGAGATGAAATGAGATTCTTACCTGTTGAGTAGAGTCAAGACGAGTCGAGGTGAGATGAGTAGAGTCGAGACGAGTCAAGGTGAGATGAGTCGAGTTGAGATGAGTCGAGGTGAGATGAGTCGAGGTGAGATGAGTCGAGATTCCTACCTGTCGAATAGTAGAGATGAGATCAGTCGAGTAGAGTCAAGATAAGTTGAGATGAGATTCTCACCTGTTGAGTAGAGTTGAGATGAAATGAGATTCCAACCTGTCCAGTAGAATCAAGATGAGTTGCAATTCCCACCTGTCGAGTAGATTCGAGTTAAGTTGAGATGAGATTCTTACCTGTTGAGTAGAGTTGAGCTGAGTCAAGATGAGCTGAGTCGAGTTGAGATGAGATTCTTACCTGTCGAGTAGAGTCAAGATGAGTCGAAATGAGATTATTACCTGTTGAGTAGTTGAGATGAGTCGAGATGAGAAGAAATTCCTACCTGTCGAGTAGAGTCGAGATGAGTTGAGATGAGTCGAAATTAGATGAGTCGAGATTCCGACCTGTTGAGCAGTCAAGAGGAGTTTAGATTCCTACCTGTCGAGTAGAATTGAGATGAGTCAAGATGAGATGAGTCGAGATGAGATTCTTACCTGTTGAGTAGAGTCGAGACGAGTCGAGCTGAGATGAGGTGAGATGAGTCGAGTCAAGTTGAGATTCCTACCTGTCGAATAGTAGAGATGAGATTAGTCGAGTAGAGTCAAGATAAGTTGAGTTGAGATTCTGACCTGTTGAGTAGAGTCGAGGTGAGAAGAGTCGAGTCGAGATGAGTCGAGATGAGATTCCTTCCTGTCGAGTAGCGTTGAGATGAGATTCCTACCTGTCCAGTAGAGTCGAGATGAGATGAGTCTAGATGAGGAGTCTAGATGAGATGAGATTCTTACTGGTTGAGTAGAGATGAGATGAGTCGAGATGAGATGAGTCTAGATGAGATGAGATTCTTACTTGTTGAGTAGAGTCGAGATGAGATGAGTCGAGATGAGATGAGTCGAGATGAGATGAGATTCCTACCTGTCAAGTTGAGATGAATCGAGATGAGGTTCCTATCTGTCCAGTAGAGTCGAGATGAGATGAGATGAGATGAGTCGAGATGAGATGAAATTCCTACCTGTCGAGTAGAGTCGAGATGAGTCGAAATGAGATGAGTCGAGATTCCGACCTGTTGAGTAGTCAAGAGGAGTTGAGATTCCTACCTGTCGGGTAGAGGTGAGATGAGTCAAGATGAGATGAGTTTAGATGAGATTCTTACCTGTTGAGTAGAGTCGAGGTGAGATGAGTCGAGGTGAGATGAGTCGAGGTGAGATGAGTCGAGTAGAGATTCCTACCTGTCGAATAGTAGAGATGAGATCAGTCGAGTATAGTTAAGATGAGTTGAGTTGAGATTCTTACCTGTTGAGTAGAGTCGAGACGAGTCGAGGTGAGATGAGTCGAGATGAGATGAGATTCTTACCTGTTGAGAAGAGTCGAGGTGAGATGAGTCGAGTCGAGATTCCTACCTGTCGAATAGTAGAGATGAGATCAGTCGATTAGAGTCAAGATAAGTTGAGTTGAGATTCTTACCTGTTGAGTAGAGTCGAGACGAGTCGAGGTGAGATGAGTCGAGATGAGATGAGATTCTTACCTGTTGAGTAGAGTCGAGACGAGTCGAGATGAGATGAGTAGAGTCGAGACGAGTCAAGGTGAGATGAGTCGAGGTGAGATGAGTCGAGGTGATATGAGTCAAGATTCCTAGCTGTCGAAGAGTAGAGATGAGATCAGTCGAGTAGAGTCAAGATAAGTTGAGTTGAGATTCTTACCTGTTGAGTAGAGTCGAGGTGAGATGAGTCGAGGTGAGATGAGTCGAGGTGAGATGAGTCGAGATTCCTACCTGTCGAATAGTAGTGATGAGATCAATCGAGTAGAGTCAAGATAAGCTGAGTTGAGATTCTGACCTGTTGAGTAGAGTTGAGAGGAGTCGAGGTGAGATGAGTCGAGGTGAGATTCCTACCTGTCGAATAGTAGATATGAGATCAGTCGAGTAGAGTCAAGATAAGTTGAGTTGAGATTCTTACCTGTTGAGTAGAGTTGAGTCGAGGTGAGATGAGATGAGTCGAGATGAGATTCCTACCTGTCGAATAGTAGAGATGAGATCAGTCGAGTAGAGTCAAGATAAGTTGAGTTGAGATTCTTACCTGTTGAGTTGAGTTGAGGTGAGATGAGATGAGTCGAGGTGAGATGAGTCGATGTGAGATGATTCGAGGTGAGATGAGTCGAGTTGAGATTAAATTCCTACCTGTCGAGTAGAGTCGAGATGAGTCGGAATGAGATGAGTCGAGATTCCGACCAGTTGAGTAGTCAAGAGGAGTTGAGATTCCTACCTGTTGGGTAGAGTTGAGATGAGTCAAGATGAGATGAGTCGAGATGAGATTCTTACCTGTTGAGTATAGTGGAATCGAGGTGAGATGAGTCGAGGTGAGATGAGTCGAGGTGAGATGAGTCAAGGTGAGATGAGTCGAGGTGAGATTCCTACCTGTCGAATAGTAGAGATGAGATCAGTCGAGTAGAATCAAGATAAGTTGAGTTGAGATTCTTACCTGTTGAGTAGAGTTGTGTCGAGGTGAGATGAGATGAGTCGAGGTGAGATGAGTCGAGATGAGATGAGTCGAGATGAGATGAGTCGAGATGAGATTCCTACCTGTCGAATAGTAGAAATGAGATCAGTCGAGTAGAGTCAAGATAAGTTGAGATGAGATTCTTACCTGTTGAGTAGAGTTGAGTCGAGATGAGATGAGTCGAGGTGACATGAGTCGAGGTGAGATGAATCGAGGTGAGATGAGGTGAGATGAGTCGAGATGAGATTCCTACCTGTCGAATAGTAGAGATGAGATCAGTCGAGTAGAGTCAAGATAAGTTGAGTTGAGATTCTTACCTGTTGAGTAGAGTCGAGGTGAGATGAGTCGAGGTGAGATGAGTCGAGATTCCTACCTGTCGAATAGTAGAGATGAGATCAATCGAGTAGAATCAAGATAAGCTGAGTTGAGATTCTGACCTGTTGAGTAGAGTTGAGATGAGTCGAGGTGAGATGAGTCGAGGTGAGATGAGTCGAGGTGAGATTCCTACCTGTCGAATAGTAGAGATGAGATCAGTCGAGTAGAGTCAAGATAAGTTGAGTTGAGATTCTTACCTGTTGAGTAGAGTCGAGGTGAGATGAGTCGAGGTGAGATGAGTCGAGATGAGATTCCTACCTGTCGAATAGTAGAGATGAGATCAGTCGAGTAGAGTCAAGATAAGTTGAGTTGAGATTCTTACCTGTTGAGTTGAGTTGAGGTGAGATGAGATGAGTCGAGGTGAGATGAGTCGAGGTGAGATGAAATTCCTACCTGTCGAGTAGAGTCGAGATGAGTCGAAATGAGATGAGTCGAGATTCCGACCTGTTGAGTAGTCAAGAGGAGTTGAGATTCCTACCTGTCGGGTAGAGTTGAGATGAGTCAAGATGAGATGAGTCGAGATGAGATTCTTACCTGTTGAGTAGAGTCGAATCGAGGTGAGATGAGTCGAGGTGAGATGAGTAGAGGTGAGATGAGTCGAGTCGAGATTCCTACCTGTCGAATAGTAGAGATGAGATCAGTCGAGTAGAGTCAAGATAAGTTGAGTTGAGATTCTTACCTGTTGAGTTGAGTTGAGGTGAGATGAGATGAGTCGAGATGAGATGAGTCGAGATGAGATGAGTCGAGATGAGATGAGTCGAGGTGAGATGAGGTGAGATGAGGTGAGATGAGTCGAGGTGAGATGAGTCGAGGTGAGATGAGTCGAGGTGAGATTCCTACCTGTCGAATAGTAGAGATGAGATCAGTCGAGTAGAGTCAAGATAAGTTGAGTTGAGATTCATACCTGTTGAGTAGAGTCGAGGTGAGATGAGTCGAGGTGAGATGAGACGAGGTGAGATGAGTCGAGGTGAGATGAGTCGAGATTCCTACCTGTCGAATAGTAGAGATGAGATCAGTCGAGTAGAGTCAAGATAAGCTGAGTTGAGATTCTTACCTGTTGAGCAGAGTTGAGACGAGTCGAGGTGAGAGGAGTCGAGGTGAGATGAGTCGAGGTGAGATGAGTCGAGGTGAGAGGAGTCGAGGTGAGATGAGTCGAGGTGAGATGAGTCAAGGTGAGATGAGTCGAGGTGAGATGAGTCGAGGTGAGATGAGTCGAGGTGAGATTCCTACCTGTCGAATAGTAGAGATGAGATCAGTCGAGTAGAATCAAGATAAGTTGAGTTGAGATTCTTACCTGTTGAGTAGAGTTGTGTCGAGGTGAGATGAGATGAGAAGAGGTGAGAGAGTCGAGGTGAGATGAGTCGAGGTGAGATGAGTCGAGATGAGATTCCTACCTGTCAAATAGTAGAAATGAGATCAGTCGAGTAGAGTCAAGATAAGTTGAGATGAGATTCTTACCTGTTGAGTAGAGTTGAGTCGAGGTGAGATGAGATGAGTCGAGGTGAGATGAGTCGAGGTGAGATGAGGTGCGATGAGTCGAGGTGAGATGAGTCGAGATGAGATTCCTACCTGTCGAATAGTAGAGATGAGAAAAGTCGAGTAGAGTCAAGATAAGTTGAGTTGAGATTCTTACCTGTTGAGTAGAGTCGAGGTGAGATGAGTCGAGGTGAGATGAGTCGAGGTGAGATGAGTCGAGGTGAGATGAGTCGAGGTGAGATGAGTCGAGGTGAGATGAGTCGAGGTGAGATGAGTCGAGATTCCTACCTGTCGAATAGTAGAGATGAGATCAGTCGAGTAGAGTCAAGATAAGCTGAGTTGAGATTCTGACCTGTTGAGTAGAGTTGAGATGAGTCGAGGTGAGATGAGTCGAGGTGAGATGAGTCGAGGTGAGATGAGTCGAGGTGAGATTCCTACCTGTCGAATAGTAGAGATGAGATCAGTCGAGTAGAGTCAAGATAAGTTGAGTTGAGATTCTTGCCTGTTGAGTAGAGTTGAGTCGAGGTGAGATGAGATGAGTCGAGATGAGATTCCTACCTGTCGAATAGTAGAGATGAGATCAGTCGAGTAGAGTCAAGATAAGTTGAGTTGAGATTCTTACCTGTTGAGTAGTGTTCAGATGAGTCGAAATGAGATGAGTCGAGGTGAGATGAGGTGAGATGAGTCGAGGTGAGATGAGTCGAGGTGAGATTCCTACCTGTCGAATAGTAGAGATGAGATCAGTCGAGTAAAGTCAAGATAAGTTGAGATTCTTACCTGTTGAGTAGAGTTGAGATGAGATTCCAACCTGTCCAGTAGAATCAAGATGAGTTGCAATTCCCACCCGTCGAGTAGATTCGAGTTAAGTTGAGATGAGATTCTTACCTGTTGAGTAGAGTTGAGCTGAGTCAAGATGAGCTGAGTTGAGTCGAGTTGAGATGAGATTCTTACCTGTTGAGTAGAGTCAAGATGAGTCGAAATGAGATTCTTACCTGTTGAGTAGAGTTGAGATGAGTCGAGATGAGAAGAAATTCCTACCTGTCGAGTCGAGATGAGTTGAGATGAGTCGAAATGAGATGAGTCGAGATTCCGACCTGTTGAGTAGTCAAGAGGAGTTGAGATTCCTACCTGTCGAGTAGAGTTGAGATGAGTCAAGATGAGATGAGTCGAGATGAGATGAGTCGAGATGAGATTCTTACCTGTTGAGTAGCGTCGAGACGAGTCGAGGTGAGCTGAGTCGAGGTGAGCTGAGTCGAGGTGAGCTGAGTCGAGTCGAGATTCCTACCTGTCGAATAGTAGAGATGAGATCAGTAGAGTAGAGTCAAGATAAGTTGAGTTGAGATTCTTACCTGTTGAGTAGAGTCGAGATGAGTCGAGGGGAGATTAGTCGAGATGAGATGAGATTCTTACCTGTTGAGTAGAGTCAAGACGAGTCGAGGTGAGATGAGTAGAGTTGAGACGAGTCAAGGTGAGATGAGTCGAGGTGAGATGAGTCGAGGTGAGATGAGTTGAGGTGAGATGAGTCGAGGTGAGATGAGTCGAGGTGAGATGAGTCGAGATTCCTACCTGTCGAATAGTAGAGATGAGATCAGTCGAGTAGAGTCAAGATAAGTTTAGTTGAGATTCTTACCTGTTGAGTAGAGTCGAGACGAGTCGAGGTGAGATGAGTCGAGGTGAGATGAGTCGAGTTGAGTCTAGATGAGATTCCTACCTGTCGAATAGTAGAGATGAGATCAGTCGAGTAGAGTCAAGATAAGTTGAGATGAGATTCTCACCTGTTGAGTAGAGTTGAGATGAAATGAGCTTCCAACCTGTCCAGTAGAATCAAGATGAGTTGCAATTCCCACCTGTCGAGTAGATTCGAGTTAAGTTGAGATGAGATTCTTACCTGTTGAGTAGAGTTGAGCTGAGTCAAGATGAGCTGAGTCGAGTTGAGATGAGATTCTTACCTGTCGAGTAGAGTCAAGATGAGTCGAAATGAGATTATTACCTGTTGAGTAGTTGAGATGAGTCGAGATGAGAAGAAATTCCTACCTGTCGAGTAGAGTCGAGATGAGTTGAGATGAGTCTAAATGAGATGAGTCGAGATTCCGACCTGTTGAGTAGTCAAGAGGAGTTTAGATTCCTACCTGTCGAGTAGATTTGAGATGAGTCAAGATGAGATGAGTCGAGATGAGATTCTTACCTGTTGAGTAGAGTCGAGACGAGTCGAGCTGAGATGAGGTGAGATGAGTCGAGTCAAGTCGAGATTCCTACCTGTCGAATAGTAGAGATGAGATCAGTCGAGTAGAGTCAAGATAAGTTGAGTTGAGATTCTTACCTGTTGAGTAGAGTTGAGTCGAGGTGAGAAGAGTCGAGTCGAGATGAGTCGAGATGAGATTCCTTCCTGTCGATTAGCGTTGAGATGAGATTCCTACCTGTCCAGTAGAGTCGAGATGAGATGAGTCTAGATGAGGAGTCTAGGTGAGATGAGATTCTTACCTGTTGAGTAGAGATGAGATGAGTCGAGATGAGATGAGTCTAGATGAGATGAGATTCTTACTTGTTGAGTAGAGTCGAGATGAGATGAGTCGAGATGAGATGAGATTCCTACCTGTCAAGTTGAGATGAATCGAGATGAGGTTCCTATCTGTCCAGTAGAGTCGAGATGAGATGAGATGAGTCGAGATGAGTCGAGATGAGATGAAATTCCTACCTGTCGAGTAGAGTCGAGATGAGTCGAAATGAGATGAGTCGAGATTCCGACCTGTTGAGTAGTCAAGAGGAGTTGAGATTCCTACCTGTCGGGTAGAGGTGAGATGAGTCAAGATGAGATGAGTTGAGATGAGATTCTTACCTGTTGAGTAGAGTCGAGGTGAGATGAGTCGAGTCGAGATTCCTACCTGTCGAATAGTAGAGATGAGATCAGTCGAGTAGAGTCAAGATGAGTTGAGTTGAGATTCTTACCTGTTGAGTAGAGTCGAGACGAGTCGAGGTGAGATGAGTCGAGATGAGATTCTTACCTGTTGAGTAGAGTCGAGTCGAGGTGAGATGAGTCGAGTCGAGATTCCTACCTGTCGAATAGTAGAGATGAGATCAGTCGATTAGAGTCAAGATAATTTGAGTTGAGATTCTTACCTGTTGAGTAGAGTCGAGACGAGTCGAGGTGAGATGAGTCGAGATGAGATGAGATTCTTACCTGTTGAGTAGAGTCGAGTCGAGACGAGTCGAGGTGAGATGAGTAGAGTCGAGACGAGTCAAGGTGAGATGAGTCGAGGTGAGATGAGTCGAGATTCCTACCTGTCGAAGAGTAGAGATGAGATCAGTCGAGTAGAGTCAAGATAAGTTGAGTTGAGATTCTTACCTGTTGAGTAGAGGTGAGATGAGTCGAGGTGAGATGAGTCGAGTCGAGATGAGATTACTACCTGTCGAATAGTAGAGATGAGATCAGTCGAGTAGAGTCAAGATAAGTTGAGATGAGATTCTCACCTGTTGAGTAGAGTTGAGATGAAATGAGATTCAAACCTGTCCAGTAGAATCAAGATGAGTTGCAATTCCCACCTGTCGAGTAGATTCGAGTTAAGTCGAGATGAGATTCTCTCCTGTTGAGTAGATTTGAGCTGAGTCAAGATGAGCTGAGTCGAGTTGAGATGAGATTCTTACCTGTCGAATAGTAGAGATGAGATCAGTCGAGTAGAGTCAAGATAAGTTGAGTTGAGATTCTTATCTGTTGAGTAGAGTCGAGACGAGTCGAGGTGAGATGAGTCGAGGTGAGATGAGTCGAGTCGAGTCGAGTCGAGATGAGATTCCTACCTGTCGAATAGTAGAGATGAGATCAGTCGAGTAGAGTCAAGATAAGTTGAGATGAGATTCTCACCTGTTGAGTAGAGTTGAGATGAAATGAGATTCCAACCTGTCCAGTAGAATCAAGATGAGTTGCAATTCCCACCTGTCGAGTAGATTCGAGTTAAGTTGAGATGAGATTCTTACCTGTTGAGTAGAGTTGAGCTGAGTCAAGATGAGCTGAGTCGAGTTGAGATGACATTCTTACCTGTCGAGTAGAGTCAAGATGAGTCGAAATGAGATTATTACCTGTTGAGTAGTTGAGATGAGTCGAGATGAGAAGAAATTCCTACCTGTCAAGTAGAGTAGAGATGAGTTGAGATGAGTCGAAATGAGATGAGTCGAGATTCCGACCTGTTGAGTAGTCAAGAGGAGTTTATATTCCTACCTGTCGAGTAGAGTTGAGATGAGTCAAGATGAGATGAGTCGAGATGAGATTCTTACCTGTTGAGTAGAGTCGAGGCGAGTCGAGGTGAGATGAGATGAGTCGAGTCAAGTCGAGATTCCTACCTGTCGAATAGTAGAGATGAGATCAGTCGAGTAGAGTCAAGATAAGTTGAGTTGAGATTCTTACCTGTTGAGTAGAGTCGAGTCGAGGTGAGATGAGTCGAGTTGAGATGAGATTCCTTCCTGTCGAGTAGCGTTGAGATGAGATTCCTACCTGTCCAGTAGAGTCGAGATGAGATGAGTCTAGATGAGGAGTCTAGATGAGATGAGATTCTTACCTGTTGAGTAGAGTCGAGATGAGATGAGTCGAGATGAGATGAGTCGAGATGAGATGAGATTCTTACTTGCTGAGTAGAGTCGAGATGAGATGAGTCGAGATGAGATGAGATTCCTACCTGTCAAGTTGAGATGAGTCGAGATGAGGTTCCTATCTGTCCAGTAGAGTCGAGATGAGATGAGATGAGTCGAGATGAGTCGAGATGAGATGAAATTCCTACCTGTCGAGTAGAGTCGAGATGAGTCGAGATGATTCGAAATGAGATGAGTCGAGATTCCGACCTGTTGAGTAGTCAAGAGGAGTTGAGATTCCTACCTGTCGGGTAGAGTTGGGATGAATCAAGATGAGATGTGTCGAGATGAGATGAGTCGAGATGAGATGAGATTCTTACCTGTTGAGTAGTAGAGTCGAGGTGAGATGAGTCGAGGTGAGATGAGTCGAGGTGAGATGAGTCGAGTCGAGATTCCTACCTGTCGAATAGTAGAGATGAGATCAGTCGAGTAGAGTCAAGATGAGTCGAGGTGAGATTCTCAACGGCTGAGTAGAGTTGAGTTGAGATGAGATGAGATGAGATGAGATGAGATGAGATGAGTCGAGATGAGATTCTTACCTGTTGAGTAGATTCGAGTCTAGGTGAGATGAGTCGAGGTGAGATGAGTCGAGGTGAGATGAGTCGAGGTGAGATGAGTCGAGTCGAGATTCCTACCTGTCGAATTGAAGAGATGAGATCAGTCGAGTAGAGTCAAGATAAGTTGAGTTGAGATTCTTACCTGTTGAGTTGAGTTGAGGTGAGATGAGATGAGTCGAGATGAGATGAGTCGAGTTGAGATGAGGTGAGATGAGTCGAGGTGAGATGAGTCGAGGTGAGATGAGTCGAGGTGAGATTCCTACCTGTCGAATAGTAGAGATGAGATCAGTCGAGTAGAGTCAAGATAAGTTGAGTTGAGATTCTTACCTGTTGAGTAGAGTTGAGTCGAGGTGAGATGAGATGAGTCGAGATGAGATTCCTACCTGTCGAATAGTAGAGATGAGATCAGTCGAGTAGAGTCAAGATAAGTTGAGTTGAGATTCTTAACTGTTGAGTAGTGTTCAGATGAGTCGAGATGAGATGAGTCGAGGTGAGATGAGGTGAGATGACTCGAGGTGAGATGAGTCGAGGTGAGATTCCTACCTGTCGAATAGTAGAGAGGAGATCAGTCGAGTAGAGTCAAGATAAGTTGAGATTCTTACCTGATGAGTAGAGTTGAGATGAGATTCCAACCTGTCCAGTAAAATCAAGATGAGTTGCAATTCCCACCTGTCGAGTAGATTCGAGTTAAGTTGAGATGAGATTCTTACCTGTTGAGTAGAGTTGAGCTGAGTCAAGATGAGCTGAGTTGAGTCGAGTTGAGATGAGATTCTTACCTGTTGAGTAGAGTCAAGATGAGTCGAAATGAGATTCTTACCTGTTGAGTAGAGTTGAGATGAGTCGAGATGAGAAGAAATTCCTACCTGTCGAGTCGAGATGAGTTGAGATGAGTCGAAATGAGATGAGTCGAGATTCCAACCTGTTGAGTAGTCAAGAGGAGTTGAGATTCCTACCTGTCGAGTAGAGTTGAGATGAGTCAAGATGAGATGAGTCGAGATGAGATGAGTCGAGATGAGATTCTTACCTGAAGAGTAGCGTTGAGACGAGTCGAGATGAGCTGAGTCGAGGTGAGCAGAGTCGAGGTGAGCAGAGTCGAGGTGAGCTGAGTCGAGTCGAGATTCCTACCTGTCGAATAGTAGAGATGAGATCAGTAGAGTAGAGTCAAGATAAGTTGAGTTGAGATTCTTACCTGTTGAGTAGAGTCGAGATGAGTCGAGGGGAGATGAGTCGAGATGAGATGAGATTCTTACCTGTTGAGTAGAGTCGAGACGAGTCGAGGTGAGATGAGTAGAGTCGAGACGAGTCAAGGTGAGATGAGTCAAGGTGAGATGAGTCGAGGTGAGATGAGTCGAGGTGAGATGAGTCGAGGTGAGATGAGTCGAGATTCCTACCTGTCGAATAGTAGAGATGAGATCAGTCGAGTAGAGTCATGATAAGTTGAGTTGAGATTCTTACCTGTTGAGTAGAGTCGAGGTGAGATGAGTCGAGGTGAGATGAGTCGAGGTGAGATGAGTCGAGGTGAGATGAGTCGAGGTGAGATGAGTCGAGGTGAGATGAGTCGAGATTCCTACCTGTCGAATAGTAGAGATGAGATCAGTCGAGTAGAGTCAAGATAAGCTGAGTTGAGATTCTTACCTGTTGAGCAGAGTTGAGACGAGTCGAGGTGAGAGGAGTCGAGGTGAGAGGAGTCGAGGTGAGATGAGTCGAGGTGAGATGAGTCGAGGTGAGATGAGTCGAGGTGAGATGAGTCGAGGTGAGAGTCCTACCTGTCGAATAGTAGAGATGAGATCAGTCGAGTAGAATCAAGATAAGTTGAGTTGAGATTCTTACCTGTTGAGTAGAGTTGTGTCGAGGTGAGATGAGATGAGTCGAGGTGAGATGAGTCGAGGTGAGATGAGTCGAGGTGAGATGAGTCGAGGTGAGATGAGTCGAGGTGAGATGAGTCGAGGTGAGATTCCTACCTGTCGAATAGTAGAAATGAGATCAGTCGAGTAGAGTCAAGATAAGTTGAGATGAGATTCTTACCTGTTGAGTAGAGTTGAGTCGAGATGAGATGAGTCGAGATGAGATGAGTCGAGGTGAGATGAGTCGAGATGAGATGAGTCGAGATGAGATGAGTCGAGGTGAGATGAGTCGAGGTGAGATGAGTCGAGGTGAGATGAGTCGAGGTGAGATGAGTCGAGATGAGTCGAGATGAGATTCCTACCTGTCGAATAGTAGAGATGAGATCAGTCGAGTAGAGTCAAGATAAGTTGAGTTGAGATTCTTACCTGTTGAGTAGAGTCGAGGTGAGATGAGTCGAGGTGAGATGAGTCGAGGTGAGATGAGTCGAGGTGAGATGAGTCGAGATTCCTACCTGTCGAATAGTAGAGATGAGATCAATCGAGTAGAGTCAAGATAAGCTGAGTTGAGATTCTGACCTGTTGAGTAGAGTTGAGAGGAGTCGAGGTGAGATGAGTCGAGGTGAGATGAGTCGAGGTGAGATTCCTACCTGTCGAATAGTAGAGATGAGATCAATCGAGTAGAGTCAAGATAAGCTGAGTTGAGATTCTGACCTGTTGAGTAGAGTTGAGAGGAGTCGAGCTGAGATGAGTCGAGGTGAGATGAGTCGAGGTGAGATGAGTCGAGGTGAGATGAGTCGAGGTGAGATGAGTCGAGGTGAGATGAAATTCCTACCTGTCGAGTAGAGTCGAGATGAGTCGAGATGAGTCGAAATGAGATGAGTCGAGATTCCGACCTGTTGAGTAGTCAAGAGGAGTTGAGATTCCTACCTGTCGGGTAGAGTTGAGATGACTCGAGATGAGATGAGTCGAGATGAGATGAGTCGAGATGAGATTCTTACCTGTTGAGTAGAGTAGAGTCAAGGTGAGATGAGTCGAGGTGAGATGAGTCGAGTCGAGATTCCTATCTGTCGAATAGTAGAGATGAGATCAGTCGAGTAGAGTCAAGATAAGTTGAGTTGAGATTCTTACCTGTTGAGTTGAGTTGAGGTGAGATGAGATGCGTCGAGATGAGATGAGTCGAGGTGAGATGAGGTGAGATGAGTCGAGGTGAGATGAGTCGAGGTGAGATTCCTACCTGTCGAATAGTAGAGATGAGATCAGTCGAGTAGAGTCAAGATAAGTTGAGTTGAGATTCTTACCTGTTGAGTAGAGTCGAGGTGAGATGAGTCGAGGTGAGATGAGTCGAGGTGAGATGAGTCGAGATTCCTACCTGTCGAATAGTAGAGATGAGATCAGTCGAGTAGAGTCAAGATAAGCTGAGTTGAGATTCTTACCTGTTGAGCAGAGTTGAGACGAGTCGAGGTGAGAGGAGTCAAGGTGAGATGAGTCGAGGTGAGATGAGTCGAGGTGAGATGAGTCGAGGTGAGATTCCTACCTGTCGAATAGTAGAGAGGAGATCAGTCGAGTAGAATCAAGATAAGTTGAGTTGAGATTCTTACCTGTTGAGTAGAGTTGTGTCGAGGTGAGATGAGATGAGTCGAGGTGAGATGAGTCGAGGTGAGATGAGTCGAGGTGAGATGAGTCGAGATGAGATGAGTCGAGATGAGATTCCTACCTGTCGAATAGTAGAAATGAGATCAGTCGAGTAGAGTCAAGATAAGTTGAGATGAGATTCTTACCTGTTGAGTAGAGTTGAGTCGAGGTGAGATGAGATGAGTCGAGGTGAGATGAGATGAGATGAGATGAGTTGAGGTGAGATGAGTCGAGATGAGATTCCTACCTGTCGAATAGAAGAGATGAGATCAGTCGAGTAGAGTCAAGATAAGTTGAGTTGAGATTCTTACCTGTTGAGTAGAGTCGAGGTGAGATGAGTCGAGGTGAGATGAGTCAACCTCAGATGAGTCGAGATTCCTACCTGTCGAATAGTGGAGATGAGATCAATCAAGTAGAGTCAAGATAAGCTGAGTTGAGATTCTGACCTGTTGAGTAGAGTTGAGAGGAGTCGAGGTGAGATGAGTCGAGGTGAGATGAGTCGAGGTGAGATTCCTACCTGTCGAATAGTAGAGATGAGATCAGTCGAGTAGAGTCAAGATAAGTTGAGTTGAGATTCTTACCTGTTGAGTCGAGGTGAGATGAGATGAGTCGAGATGAGATTCCTACCTGTCGAATAGTAGAGATGAGATCAGTCGAGTAGAATCAAGATAAGTTGAGTTGAGATTCTTACCTGTTGAGTAGAGTTGTGTCGAGGTGAGATGAGATGAGTCGAGGTGAGATGAGATGAGTCGAAGTGAGATGAGATGAGTCGAGGTGAGATGAGTCGAGGTGAGATTCCTAGCTGTCGAATAGTAGAAATGAGATCAGTCGAGTAGAGTCAAGATAAGTTGAGTTGAGATTCTTACCTGTTGAGTTGAGTTGAGGTGAGATGAGATGAATCGAGGTGAGATGAGTCGAGATGAGTCGAGGTGAGATGAGTCGAGGTGAGATGAAATTACTACCTGTAGAGTAGAGTCGAGATGCGTCGAAATGAGATGAGTCTAGATTCCGACCTGTTGAGTAGTCAAGAGGAGTTGAGATTCCTACCTGTCGGGTAGAGTTGAGATGTGTCAAGATGAGATCAGTCGAGATGAGATGAGTCGAGATGAGATTCTTACCTGTTGAGTAGAGTCGAGTCGAGGTGAGATGAGTTGAGGTGAGATGAGTCGAGGTGAGATGAGTCGAGGTGAGATTCCTACCTGTCGAATAGTAGAGATGCGATCAGTCGAGTAGAATCAAGATAAGTTGAGTTGAGATTCTTACCTGTTGAGTAGAGTTGTGTCGAGGTGAGATGAGATGAGTCGAGGTGAGATGAGTCGAGGTGAGATGAGTCGAGGTGAGATTCCTACCTGTCGAATAGTAGAAATGAGATCAGTCGAGTAGAGTCAAGATAAGTTGAGATGAGATTCTTACCTGTTGAGTAGAGTTGAGTCGAGATGAGATGAGTCGAGGTGAGATGAGTCGAGGTGAGATGAGTCGTGGTGAGATGAGTCGTGGTGAGATGAGTCGTGGTGAGATGAGTCGAGATGAGATTCCTACCTGTCGAATAGTAGAGATGAGATCAGTCGAGTAGAGTCAAGATAAGTTGAGTTGAGATTCTTACCTGTTGAGTAGAGTCGAGGTGAGATGAGTCGAGGTGAGATGAGTCGAGATTCCTACCTGTCGAATAGTAGAGATGAGATCAATTGAGTAGAGTCAAGATAAGCTGAGTTGAGATTCTGACCTGTTGAGTAGAGTTGAGAGGAGTCGAAGTGAGATGAGTCGAGGTGAGATGAGTCGAGGTGAGATGAGTCGAGGTGAGATGAGTCGAGGTGAGATTCCTACCTGTCGAGTAGTAGAGATGAGATCAGTCGAGTAGAGTCAAGATAAGTTGAGTTGAGATTCTTACCTGTTGAGTAGAGTTGAGTCGAGGTGAGATGAGATGAGTCGAGATGAGATTCCTACCTGTCGAATAGTAGAGATGAGATCAGTCGAGTAGAGTCAAGATATGTTGAGTTGAGATTCTTACCTGTTGAGATGAGATGAGTCGAGTTGAGATGAGTCGAGGTGAGATGAGTCGAGGTGAGATGAGATGAGTCGAGGTGAGATGAGTCGAGGTGAGATGAGTCGAGGTGAGATTAATTCCTACCTGTCGAGTAGAGTCGAGATGAGTCGAAATGAGATGAGTCGAGATTCCGACCTGTTGAGTAGTCAAGAGGAGTTGAGATTCCTACCTGTCGGGTAGAGTTGAGATGAGTCGAGATGAGATGAGTCGAGATGAGATTCTTTCCTGTTGAGTAGAGTCGAATCGAGGTGAGATGAGTCGAGGTGAGATGAGTCGAGGTGAGATGAGTCGAGTCGAGATACCTACCTGTCGAATAGTAGAGATGAGATCAGTCGAGTAGAGTCAAGATGAGTCGAGGTGAGATTCTCACCTGTTGAGTAGAGTCGAGTTGAGATGAGATGAGATGAGATGAGATGAGATGAGTCGAGATGAGATGAGTCAAGATGAGATTCTTACCTGTTGAGTAGAGTCGAGTCAAGGTGAGATGAGTCGAGGTGAGATGAGTCGAGTCGAGATTCCTACCTGTCGAATAGTAGAGATGAGATCAGTCGAGTAGAGTCAAGATAAGTTGAGTTGAGATTCTTACCTGTTGAGTTGAGTTGAGGTGAGATGAGATGAGTCGAGATGAGATGAGTCGAGATGAGATGAGTCGAGGTGAGCTGAGGTGAGATGAGTCGAGGTGAGATGAGTCGAGATTCCTACCTGTCGAATAGTAGAGATGAGATCAGTCGAGTAGAGTCAAGATAAGCTGAGTTGAGATTCTTACCTGTTGAGCAGAGTTGTGTCGAGGTGAGATGAGATGAGTCGAGGTGAGAGGAGTCGTGGTGAGATGAGTCGAGGTGAGATGAGTCGAGGTGAGATGAGTCGAGGTGAGATGAGTCGAGGTGAGATGAGTCGAGGTGAGATGAGTCGAGGTGAGATTCCTACCTGTCGAATAGTAGAGATGAGATCAGTCGAGTAGAATCAAGATAAGTTGAGTTGAGATTCTTACCTGTTGAGTAGAGTTGTGTCGAGGTGAGATGAGATGAGTCGAGGTGAGATGAGTCGAGATGAGATGAGTCGAGATGAGATTCCTACCTGTCGAATAGTAGAAATTAGATCAGTCGAGTAGAGTCAAGATAAGTTGAGATGAGATTCTTACCTGTTGAGTAGAGTTGAGTCGAGGTGAGATGAGATGAGTCGAGGTGAGATGAGTCAAGGTGAGATGAGGTGAGATGAGTCGAGGTGAGATGAGTCGAGATGAGATTCCTACCTGTCGAATAGTAGAGATGAGATCAGTCGAGTAGAGTCAAGATAAGTTGAGTTGAGATTCTTACCTGTTGAGTAGAGTCGAGGTGAGATGAGTCGAGGTGAGATGAGTCGAGGTGAGATGAGTCGAGATTCCTACCTGTCGAATAGTAGAGATGAGATCAGTCGAGTAGAGTCAAGATAAGCTGAGTTGAGATTCTGACCTGTTGAGTAGAGTTGAGAGGAGTCGAGGTGAGATGAGTCGAGGTGAGATGAGTTGAGGTGAGATGAGTCGAGGTGAGATGAGTCGAGGTGAGATGAGTCGAGGTGAGATGAGTCGAGGTGAGATGAGTCGAGGTGAGATGAGTCGAGGTGAGATTCCTACCTGTCGAATAGTAGAGATGAGATCAGTCGAGTAGAGTCAAGATAAGTTGAGTTGAGATTCTTACCTGTTGAGTAGAGTTGAGTCGAGGTGAGATGAGATGAGTCGAGATGAGATTCCTACCTGTCGAATAGTAGAGATGAGATCAGTCGAGTAGAGTCAAGATAAGTTGAGTTGAGATTCTTGCCTGTTGAGTAGTGTTCAGATGAGTCGAGATGAGATGAGTCGAGATGAGATGAGTCGAGATGAGATGAGGTGAGATGAGTCGAAGTGAGATGAGTCGAGGTGAGATGAGTCGAGGTGAGATGAGTCGAGGTGAGATGAGTCGAGGTGAGATGAGTCGAGGTGAGATTCCTACCTGTCGAATAGTAGAGATGAGATCAGTCGAGTAGAGTCAAGATAAGTTGAGATTCTTACCTGTTGAGTAGAGTTGAGATGAGATGAGATTCCAACCTGTCCAGTAGAATCAAGATGAGTTGCAATTCCCACCTGTCGAGTAGATTCGAGTTAAGTTGAGATGAGATTCTTACCTGTTGAGTAGAGTTGAGCTGAGTCAAGATGAGCTGAGTTGAGTCGAGTTGAGATGAGATTCTTACCTGTTGAGTAGAGTCAAGATGAGTCGAAATGAGATTCTTACCTGTTGAGTAGAGTTGAGATGAGTTGAGATGAGTTGAGATGAGAAGAAATTCCTACCTGTGGAGTTGAGATGAGTCGAAATGAGATGAGTCGAGATTCCGACCTGTTGAGTAGTCAAGAGGAGTTGAGATTCCTACCTGTCGAGTAGAGTTGAGATGAGTCAAGATGAGATGAGTCGAGATGAGATGAGTCGAGATGAGATTCTTACCTGTTGAGTAGCGTCGAGACGAGTTGAGGTGAGCTGAGTTGAGGTGAGCTGAGTCGAGGTGAGCTGAGTCGAGGTGAGCTGAGTCGAGTCGAGATTCCTACCTGTCGAATAGTAGAGATGAGATCAGTCGAATAGAGTCAAGATAAGTTGAGTTGAGATTCTTACCTGTTGAGTAGAGTCGAGACAAGTCGAGGTGAGACGAGTCGAGGTGAAATGAGTAGAGTCAAGATGAGTCGAGATGAGATTCCTACCTGTCGAATAGTAGAGATGAGATCAGTCGAGTAGAGTCAAGATAAGTTGAGTTGAGATTCTTACCTGTTGAGTAGAGTTGAGATGAGTTGAGATTCCAACCTGTCCAGTAGAATCAAGATGAGTTGCAATTCCCACCTGTCGATTAGATTCAAGTTAAGTTTTGATGAGATTCTTACCTGTTAAGTAGAGTTGAGATGAGTCGAGTCGAGTCGAGATGAGATTCTTACCTGTCGAGTAGAGTCAAGATGAGTCGAAATGAGACTCTTACCTGTTGAGTAGAGTTTAGATGACATGAGTCGAGATGAGTCGAGATGAGATAAGATTCCTACCTGTCCAGTAGACTCGAAATGAGATGAGTCAAGATGAATCGAGATGAGATTCCTACCTGTCCAGTAGAGTTGAGATGAGTCTAGATGAAATAAGATGAGATTCTTACCAGTTGAGTAGTCGAGATGAGATGAGTCGAGATGAGACGAGTCGAGATGAGATGAGATTCCTACCTGTCAAGTAGTGTAGAGATGAGATGAGTCGAGATGACATGAGTCGAGATGAGTGCAGGAAGTTGGCTCTGTATGTACTATTTCAAAGTAAGAAATAGCATGCACAGAGTCCAAGCGTTCCCCTTAGAGGTAAGATAGTGGCAAAAAGAGATAATTTTAATGCTCTATTTTGTGGTAGGGTGGTTGAGCAGTAGGCTTATCAGAGGGTAGTCTTAAACATTTGTTGAACACACACAGGCAATAAATGAGGAACACACACTCAAAGACAATTCCAGGCCAATAGGTTTTTATATAGAAAAATATATTTTCTTATTTTAGGAACCTCAGGTTCAAGATTTACAATCAATACTTCAAATGAAAGGCACTTCACTTAGGTACCATAGGAACTTTGAATCAGCAAAATAGCATTTACAGTTTTTACAAAAATGGCAATAAGCTGTTTTAAAACTATACAGTACAAATTTCAATAGTTCCTGGGGGAGGTAAGTATTTGTTAGTTTTGCAGGTAAGTAAACCACCTACAGGGTTCAAAGTTGGGTCCAAGGTATCCCACCGTTGGGGGTTCAGGGCAACCCCAAAGTTACCACACCAGCAGCTCAGGGCCGGTCAGGTGCAGAGGTCAAAGTGGTGCCCCAAACGCATAGGCTTCAATGGAGAAGGGGGTGCCCCGGTTCCGGTCTGCCAGCAGGTAAGTACCCGCAACTTCGGAGGGCAGACCAGGGGGGTTTTGTAGGGCACAGGGGGGGGACACAAGTCAGCACAAAAAGTAAACCCTCAGCGGCACGGGGGCGGCCGGGTGCAGAGTGCAAACAGGCGTCGGGTTTGCAATAGAGTTCAATGGGAGACCCAGGGGTCTCTACAGCGAATCAGGCAGTGTAGGAGGCTGGACTGGCTTGTAGTGAGTACCAAGGGGTACTTGCACCTTGCACCAGGCCCAGTTATCCCTTATTAGTGTATAGGGTGTCTAGCAGCTTAGGCTGATAGATAATGGTAGCTTAGCAGAGCAGCTTAGGCTGAACTAGGAGACGTGTGAAGCTACTACAGTACCACTTAGTGTCATATGCACAATATCATAAGAAAACACAATACACAGTTATACTAAAAATAAAGGTACTTTATTTTTATGACAATATGCCAAAGTATCTTAGAGTGTACCCTCAGTGAGAGGATAGGAAATATACACAAGATATATATACACAATAGCAAAAATATGCAGTATAGTCTTAGAAAACAGTGCAAACAATGTATAGTTACAATAGGATGCAATGGGGAAACATAGGGATAGGGGCAACACAAACCATATACTCCAGAAGTGGAATGCGAACCACGAATGGACCCCAAACCTATGTGACCTTGTAGAGGGTCGCTGGGACTATTAGAAAATAGTGAGAGTTAGAAAAATAACCCTCCCCAAGACCCTGAAAAGTGAGTGCAAAGTGCACTAAAGTTCCCCTAAGGACAAAATAGTCGTGTTAGAGGAATAATACAGGAAAGACACAAACCAGCAATGCAACAACTGTGGATTTCCAATCTAGGGTACCTGTGGAACAAGGGGACCAAGTCCAAAAGTCACAAGCAAGTCGGAGATGGGCAGATGCCCAGGAAATGCCAGCTGTGGGTGCAAAGAAGCTTCGACTGGACAGAAGAAGCTGAGGTTTCTGCAGAAACGAAAAGGGCTAGAGACTTTCCCTTTGGTGGACGTATCCCTCTCGCCGTGGAGAGTCGTGCAGAAGTATTTTCCTGCCGAAAGGACGCCAACAAGCCTTGTTAGTTGCAAATCGTGCGTTTGGCGTTTTTGGACGCTGCTGGGGCCCAGGAAGGACCAGGAGGTCGCAAATTTGATCTGAAGAGAGAGGGGACGTCGAGCAAGACAAAGAGCCCTCACTGAAGCAGGTATCACCCGGAGAAGTGCCAGAAACAGGCACTACGAGGATGCGTGAAACAGTGCTCGCCGAAGTTGCACAAAGGAGTCCCACGTCGCCGGAGACCAACTTAGAAAGTCGTGCAATGCAGGTTAGAGTGCCGTGGACCCAGGCTTGGCTGTGCACAAAGGATTTCCGCTGGAAGTGCACAGGGGCCGGAGTAGCTGCAAAGTCGCGGTTCCCAGCAATGCAGCCCAGCGAGGTGAGGCAAGGACTTACCTCCACCAAACTTGGGCTGAAGAGTCACTGGACTGTGGGGGTCACTTGGACAGAGTCGCTGGATTCAAGGGACCTCGCTCGTCATGCTGAGAGGAGACCCAAGGGACCGGTGATGCAGCTTTTTGGTGCCTGCGGTTGCAGGGGGAAGATTCCGTCGACCCACGGGAGATTTCTTCGGAGCTTCTGGTGCAGAGAGGAGGCAGGCTACCCCCACAGCATGCACAAGCAGGAAAACAGTCGAGAAGGCGGCAGGATAAGCGTTACAGAGTTGCAGTAGTCGTCTTTGCTACTATGTTGCAGGTTTGCAGGCTTCCAGCGCGGTCAGCAGTCGTTTCCTTATCAGAAGGTGAAGAGAGAGATGCAGAGGAACTCGGCTGAGCTCATGCATTCGTTATCTAAAGTTTCCCCAGAGACAGAGACCCTAAATAGCCAGAAAAGAGGGTTTCGCTACTTAGGAGAGAGGATAGGCTACTAACACCTGAAGGAGCCTATCAGCAGGAGTCTCTGACGTCACCTGGTGGCACTGGCCACTCAGAGCAGTCCAGTGTGCCTGCAGCACCTCTGTTTTCCAAGATGGCAGAGGTCTGGAGCACACTGGAGGAGCTCTGGACACCTCCCAGGGGAGGTGCAGGTCAGGGGAGTGGTCACTCCCCTTTCCTTTGTCCAGTTTCGCGCCAGAGCAGGGGCTAAGGGGTCCCTGAACCGGTGTAGACTGGCTTATGCAGATTTGGGCACATCTGTGCCCAACAAAGCATTTCCAGAGGCTGGGGGAGGCTACTCCTCCCCTGCCTTCACACCATTTTCCAAAGGGAGAGGGTGTCACACCCTCTCTCAGAGGAAGTTCTTTGTTCTGCCATCCTGGGTCAGGCCTGGCTGGACCCCAGGAGGGCAGCTGCCTGTCTGAGGGGTTGGCATGAAGAGGTCGCTCCCAGCCTTCTTTTACAAGAGCTAGTGGTCCCCTGACAGGATGGCCAAACAGAAGTTCAAAGGGTGAAAACTCTACTCCCTTCTGAGACACCTCTCTGTAGGCGAAAAGCAGACATGCAAGAGGACATTCCATCTCCTTTTGAGCTTTTCGGGGATCCCCATTATCATGCCTTTCAATGTCTTGTTAAATCTTTCTACAAGACCATTGGTTTGTGGATGGTACGGTGTGGTGAATTTGTAAGTCACCCCACACTCATTCCACATGTGTTTCAGGTATGCTAAGAGTTGGTACCCCTGTCAGACACCACCTGCTTAGGAAATCCCACTCTGGTAACAATACCTATGAGTGCTTTAGCTACTGCCGGGGCAGTAGTGGACCTAAAGGGAATTGCTTCAGGGTACCTAGTGGCATGATCCACTACCACTAGGATATACTGGTTCCCTGAGGCTCTGGGAGGTTCTAGTGGACCCACTATTTCCACACCCACTATTTCCACACCCACTCTTTCAAAGGTGACCCCCACCACTGGAAGTGGAATGAGGGGGGCCTTTGGGTGTCTACCTGTCTTACCACTGGCTGGACAGGTGGCACAGGAGACACAACACTCCTTTACTTTCTGGGACATGTTGGGCCAATAGAAATGGCTGACTAACCTCTCCCAAGTCTTGGTTTGTCCCAAATGCCCAGCAAGTGGAATATCATGAGCTAAGGTCAGAATGAACTTCCTAAACTCCTGAGGCACTACCACTCTCCTAGTGGCACCAGGTTTGGATCTCTTGCCTCAGTGTAAAGGAGTCCATTTTCCCAATACACCCTGTGGGTTCTGCTGACATTTCTTTGGTTTCCTCAGCAGCTTGCTGCCTTAGGCCTTCAAGAGAGGGACATGATTCTTGTCCCTTGCACAGTTGTTCCCTTGTGGGTCCCCCTGGGCCCAAGAGCTCAACCTGATAAGGTTCTAACTCCATAGGCTCAGTTCCCTCAGGAGATAGAACTTCTTCCTGAGAAGAGAGGTTTGTTTTATTTTTCTGTGCTGAAGCTGGTTCCTCAGTCTTCTTTTGTTTTCTCTTGGAAGGTTGGGCCATTATTCCAGACTCCAACACTTCTTTTTCACCCTGAGCCTTGCACAGTGCCCTTGTCTTGACACACACCAGTTTAGTGATACCCAGCATGGCTGCATGGATTTTGAGTTCTACCTCAGCCCACGCCGAGGACTCCAGATCATTTCCAAGCAGACAGTCTACTGGTATAGCAGAAGAGACTACCACCTGTTTCAGGCCAGTGACCCCTCCCCGTTCTAAAGTTACCATAGCCATGGGATTTACTTTAGTCTGATTGTCAGCGTTGGTGACTGGATATGTTTGTCCTGTCAAGTATTGTCCTGGGGAAACCAGTTTATCTGTCAACATTGTGACACTGGCACCTGTATCCCTCAGGCCTTCTACACTTGTCCCATTAATTAAGAGTTGCTGCCTGTATTTTTGCCTGTTAGGCGGCCAGGCAGCCAGTGTGGCCAAGTCCACCCCACCCTTAGAGACTAATGTAGCTTCAGTGTGGACCCTGATTTCTTCTGGGCACACTGTTGATCCCACCTGGAGACTGGCTATTCCAGTGCTAACTGGAGTAGTGGTAGAAGTGGAACCTTTCTCGGGACATGCCTTGTCTCAGTTTGGTCTCCCTGATGATTACAGCTACGACACCAGGCCTTTTTGGGATCAAAGTTTTTACCCTTGTCCCCAAATGAGGATTGTGAAGAGCCTTTAAACCCCACCCTCCTGAGCAGGTTTTTGGGGCCCTGTAAAAGACTCTACCTTTTTGCTTGTATGTCTCAACACTCTTCCCCTGGAGAGTCTTTGTGACCCCTTTCTTTTGGTCACCCCCTGTGGAAGTCTTGGTCACCCTTGTCTTGACCCAGTGGTCTGCCTTCTTTCCCAATTCTAGGGGAGAAATTGCACCTAGGTCTACCAAATGCTGATGCAGTTTATCATTTAAAAAAATACATAAAAGGTGTTCCTTCATAAACAAATTATACAGCCCTTCATAATCATTTACACCACTGCCATTAATCCAACCATCCAGTGTTTTGACTGAGAAGTCAACAAAATCAACCCAGGTCTGGCTCGAGGATTTCTGAGCCCCCCCTGAACCTAATCCTGTACTCCTCAGTTGAGAATCCAAAGCCCTCAATCAGGGTAGCCTTCATGAGGTCATAGGATTCTGCATCTTTACCAGAGAGTGTGAGGAGTCGATCCCACACTTTCCAGTGAACATTTCCCAAAGGAGTGCACCCCAGTGAGATTTGTTTACTTTTCTGGTCGCACAAGCCCGCTCAAAAGCTGTGAACCATTTGGTGATGTCATCACCATCTTCATATTTTGTCACAATCCCTTTGGGGGATTTTTAGCATGTCAGTATTCTCTCTCACCCTATTTAATTTGATGCCACCATTGATGGGAGCTAAACCCATCTCTGGGCTTTCCCTCTCTATGGCTAGGAGCTGTCTCTCCAAAACCAATCTTTTGGCCATCCTGGCTAACAGGAGGTCTTCTTCATTGAGGCTGCTCTCAATGCTTCCAGAGTTGCTGGACTCCCCTGTTGGAGAAGCAGCATCTCTGACTATCACTTGTGGAGTTAGGGTTTGAGGGACCCTGGTCTCCCTAACTAGGACAGGAGGGAGGGCGTTATCCTCCAGGTAACTAGTTTCCCCCTCTGTAAGGTTGTCTTCAGAGGGGTGGTCTCTAGCAAACTCTGACAAAAGCTCCTGGAACTGTACTTTGGTAGGATTTGATCCAGTTTTTATATTTTTTATTTTACAGAGTCTCCTTAACTCGGACATCCTAAGATGCAGGTAAGGGGTGAGGTTGAGTTCCACCACCATCTCATCTGTGCTAGACATTATTTCTCTAAAAGATGGGATACTTTTTAAGAATCTAAAACTATCTCTAGAACTTAATCCAAACTTTTACAAAACTTTTAAACTCTAAATGAAATGCTAACAGGGACTAGCAAGGCCCTAGCAGGACTTTTAAAAATTTAGAAAAATAGTTCAAATTGCAAAAATCAGTTTCTAATGACAATTTTTGGAATGTAGTCATGTGATCAGGTATTGGCTGAGTAGTCTAGCAAATACAAAGTCTTAGACCCCACCGCTGATCCACCAATGTAGAAAGTTGGCTCTGTATATACTATTTCAAAGTAAGAAATAGTGTGCACAGATTCCAAGGGTTCCCCTTAGCGGTAAGATAGTGGCATAAGTAGATAATTCCAATGCTCTATTTTGTGGTAGTGTGGTCAAGCAGTAGGCTATCAGAGGGTAGTGTTAAGCATTTGTTGAACACACACAGGCAATAAATGAGGGACACACACTCAGACAATTCCAGGCCAATAGGTTTTTACATAGAAAAATATATTTTCTTAATTTATTTTAAGAACCACAGGTTCAAGATTTACATTCAATACTTTAAATGCAAGGTACTTCACTTAGATACTTAAGGAACTTTGAATGAACACAATATCATGTACAGTCTTTGTAAAAATGGCAATAATCTATTTAAAAAGTGGACACAGTGGAAAAATCAACAGTTCCTGGGGGAGGTAAGTGAAGGTTAGTTTTGAAGGTAAGTAAAGCACTTACAAGTCTCAAACTTGGGGCATAGGCAGCCCACCGTTGGGATTCAAGGCAACCCCCTAAGTTACTGCACCAGCAGCTCAGGGCAGGTCAGGTGCAGAGGTCAAAAAGGTGCCCATGGAGAAGAGGGGAGCCCCGGGTTCCAGTCTGCTAGCAGATAAGTACCTGCATCCTCAGGGTCAGACCAGGGGGGTTTTGTAGGGCACTGGGGGGGGACACAAGAAGGCACAGAAAGTACACCCTCAGCGGCACAGGGGTGGCCGGGTGCAGTGTGCAAACGGGCGTCTGGTTCTGTATAGAAAGCAATAGAGAGACCCGGGGGTCACTTCAACGATGCGGGCAGGCACGGGGGGCTCCTTGGGGCAGCCACCACCTGGGCTAGGCAGAGGGTCGCCTGGTGGTTGCTCTTGCACTGGAGTTCAGTTCCTTCAGGTCCTGGGGGCTGCGGGTGCAGTGTTGGTTCCAGGCGTCTGGTCCCTTGTTACATGCAGTCGCGGTCAGGGGGAGCCTCTGGATTCCCTCTGCAGGAGTCACTGTGGGGGCTCAGGGGGGTTGTCTCTGGTTACTCACGGACTCGCAGTCGCCGGGGAGTCCTCCCTGAGGTGTTGGTTTTCTGCAGGTCAAGCCGGGGGTGTCGGGTGAAGTCTCACGCTTCTGGCGGGAAACGTGAAGTCTTTGGAAGTTCCTTCTTTGTTGCCAAAAAGTAGCTGGTTTTGAACAGAGCCGCTGTTCACAGGAGTTTCTTGGTCCTTGAGTGCAGGGCAGTCCTCGGGTGCAGGGCAGTCCTCTGAGGCGTCAGAGGTCGCTGGTCCCGGTTGGATGCGTCGCTGTTGCAGTTTTCTTCAAAGCTGGGAGACAGGCTGGTAGGGCTGGGGCCCAGGCAGTTGCCGTCTCCGTCTTCTCTGCAGGGCTTCAGATCAGCAGTCCTTTGTTAAGGTTGCAGAAATCTAGTTTCCTAGGTTCTGGGGAGCCCCTAAATACTGAATTTAGGTGTGTGTTTAGGCCTGGGAGGGCAGTAGACAATGGCTACTCTCCTGGAGGGTGGCTACACCCTCTTTGTGCCTCCTCCCTGTGGGGAGGGGGGCACATCCCTAATCCTATTTGGGGAATCCTCCACTCTCAAGATAGAGGATTTCTAAAAGCCAGAGTCACCTCAGCTTAGGACACCTTAGGGGTTGTCCTGACTGGTGGGTGGATCCTCCTTTTTCTAATTATCTCCTCCAGCCTTGCCGCCACAAAAGTGGGGGCAGTGGCCAGAGGGGCGGGCATCTCCACTAGCTGGGATGCCCTGTAATGCTGTAACAAAGGGGTGAGCCTTTGAGGCTCACCGCCAGGTGTTACAGTTCTTGCAGGAGGAGGTGAGACGAACCTCCACCCAGTACAGGCTTTGTTCCTGGCCAGAGAGTGACAAAGGTACTCTCCCCATGTGGCCAGCAACATGTCTGGTGTGTGGCAGGCTGGCAGAAACTAGTCCGCTTACACTGGAAGTCGGGTTGGTATTCAGGGGGCACCTCTAAGGTGCCCTCTGGGTGTACGTTACAATAAATTGCACACTGGCATCAGTGTACATTTATTGTGCTGAGAAGTTAAATACCAAACTTCCCAGTTTTCAGTGTAGCCATTATGGAACTGTGGAGTTTGTGTCTGACAAACTCCCAGACCATATACTCTTAGGGCTACCCTACACTTACAATGTCTAAGGTTTTGCTTGGACACTGTAGGGGCATAGTGCTCATGCACATATCACCTGTGGTATAGTGCACCCTGCCTTAGGGCTGTAAAGCCTGCTAGAGGGGTGACTTATCTATGCCATGGGCAGTGTGAGGTTGGCATGGCACCCTGAGGGGAGTGCCATGTTGACTTAGTCATTTTCTCCCCACCAGCACACACAAGCTGGCAAGCAGTGTGTCTGTGCTGAGTGAGGGGTCTCCAGGGTGGCATAAGATATGCTGCAGCCCTTAGAGACCTTTCCTGGCATCAGGGCCCTTGGTACCAGGGGTACCAGTTACAAGGGACTTACCTGGATGCCAGGGTGTGCCTATTGTGGAGACAAAGGTACAGGTTAGGGAAAGAACACTGGTGCCGGGGCCTGGTTAGCAGGCCTCCGCACACTTTATATCATAACTTGGCATCGGCAAAGGCAAAAAGTCAGGGGGTAACCATGCCAAGGAGGCATTTCCATACAAGCGGCATATAGGTATTGACCTATATGTAGTACACGCGTGTAATGGTGTCCCCTGTAAGAAGTTGGTTCTATATATACTATTTCTAAGTAAGAAATAGTATGCAGAGTCTAAGGGTTCCCCATAGCGGTAAGATAGTGACAAAAATAGATAATTCTAATGTTCTATTTTGTGGTGGTGTGGTCGAGCAGTAGGCTTATCAGAGGGTAGTGTTAAGCATTTGTTGTACACACAGGCAATAAATGAGGGACACACACTCAAAGACTTACTCCAGGCCAATAGGTTCTTAAAATAAAATAAGAAAATATATTTTTCACTATAAAAGAATCACAGGTTCAAGATTTACAGTTATACTTTAAATGTAAGGTACTTCACTTAGATACTTTAGGAACTTTGAATGAAAGCAATATCACATGCAGTCTTTGTAAAAATGGCAATAAGTTATTTTCAAAGTGGACACTGCACAAATCAACAGTTCCTTGGGGGAGGTAAGTAAACGTTAGTTTTGAAAGTAAGTAAAACACTTACAAGTCTCAAGTTTGGGGCATAAGCCCCCACCATTGGGGGCTCAAGGCAACCCCAAAGTTATCACACCAGCAGCTCAGGGCCGGTCAGGTGCAGAGGTCAAAGAGTTGCCCAAAACACATAGGCGCCTATGGAGAACAGGCGTGCTCCGGTTCCAGTCTGCCAGCAGGTAAGCACTTGCGTCCTTGGGGGGCAGACCAAGGGGTTTTTGTAGAGCACCGGGGGGGGGGGAACACAAGAAGGCACAGAAAGTACACCCTCAGTGGCACAGGGGCAGCCAGGTGCAGAGTGCAAACAGGCTTGGGTTTTAGATTGAAAACAGTGGAGAGACCCAGGGGTCACTTCAACGATGCAGGCAGGCACAGGGGGCTCCTTGGGGCAGCCACTGCCTGGGCTAGGCAGAGGGTCGCTCTTGCACTGGAGTTCGGTTCCTTGAGGTCCTGGGGCTGCGGGTGCAGTGTTGGTTCCAGGCGTTGGGTCCCTTGTTACAGGCAGTGGCGGTCAGGGGGAGACTCAGGATTCTCTCTGTAGGCGTCGCTGTGGGGGCTCAGGGTGGTCGTCTCTGGTTACTCACAGGCTCGCAGTCGCCGGGAAGTCCTCCCTGAAGTGTTGGTTTTCTGCAGGCCGAGCCAGGGGTGTCGGGTGCAGAGTGGGAAGTCTCATGCTTCCAGCGGGAAACGTGACGTTTTTAAAGTTGTTGAATAGTTGCAAGTTTGTTGCAGATTGTTGAGCAGAGCCGCTGCTCACTGGAGTTTCTTGGTCCTGGGGGGTCAGTGCAGTCCTCTGAGGCTTCAGAGGTCACTGGTCCCTGTCGGATATGTCGCTGGAGCAGGTTTTCGAAGTTGGAGACAGACCGGTAGGGCTGGGGCCAAATCAGCTGTTGTCTTCCTCCTTCTCTGCAAGCTTGTAGGTCAGCAGTCCTTTCTTCAGGTTGCAGGAATCTGATTTCCTGGGATCTGGGGAGCCCCTAAATACTGAATTTACGGGTGTGTTTGGGTCTGGGAGGGCAGTAGCCAATGGCCACTGTTCTTGAGGGTGGCTACACTAGCTGGGATGCCTTGGGCGCTGTAACAAAGGGGGTGAGCCTTTGAGGCTCACAGCCAGGTGTTACAGTTCCTACAGGGGGAGGTGAGAAGCACCTTCACCCAGTACAGGCTTTGTTCCTGGCCACATAGTAACAAAGGCCGTCTCCCCATGTAGCCAGCAACATGCCTGGTGTGTGGCAGGCTGGCAGGAACTGGTCAGCCTACACTAGAAGTCGGGTATGTTTTCAGGGGGCATCTCTAAGATGCCCTCTGGGTGTATTTTACAATAAATCACACACTGGCATCAGTGTGCATTGATTGTGCTGAGACGTTTGATACCAAACTTCCCAGTTTTCAGTGTAGCCATTATGGTGCTGTGGAGTTCGTGTTTGACAGACTCCCAGACCATATACTCTTATGGCTACCCTGCACTTAGTGTCTATGGTTTTGCTTAGATACTGTAGGAGCATAGTGCACATGATATATGCCCTCACCTGTGGTATAGTGCACCCTGCCTTAGGGCTGTAAGGCCTGCTAGAGGGGTGACTTACCTATGCCACAGGCAGTGTGAGGTTGGCATGGCACTCTGAGGGGAGTGCCATGTCGACAGTCATTTTCTCCCCACCAGCACACACAAGCTGGCGAGCAGTGTGTCTGTGCTTAGTGAGGGGCCCATAGAGTGGCATGAGACATACTGCAGCCCTTATAGACCTTCCCTGGCATAAGGGCGCTTGGTACCAGTTACAAGGGACTTACCTGGATGCCAGGGTTGTGCCAATTGTGGAGACAGATGTACAGTTTAGGGAAAGAAGACTGGTGCTGGGGCCTGGTTAGCAGGGTCTCAGCACACTTCCAAATCATAACTTGGCATCAGCAAAGGCAAGTCAGGGGGTAACCATGCCAAGGAGACATTTCCTTACACTATCCCCATGAAATTGTGATTCCCCCCCCCCACAAAAAAAATCCCACCCCCCAATCCCCACCAGTTTAAAACTAGGGCCCCTACTTAGAACTTGACAAGGTGAAGGCAGCCAAAATATGATATATTTAGAGGGTTGCTGCAAACATAGCAATCAAAATATGAAGACTGTCTAGGATCGAGAACCACATCTCAGTGCTTGTGTGATTAAGTATAAGAATCCAAAACTGAAGTCAGTTGCACCTCAAAAAATGTGGCTGAATACCTAGAAGAGATAAATGAATTCCTGCGTTGTGTAAATTAGTTCCAGCACATCCAGAAAGAGTGACACTCTCTCTCACGCAGTCAATATCTTCTTGAAGAAAAAAGCTCATTCACAGACTAAGTTGATACATATATATATATTTTCAGTTTTATATAGCACAACCTTGGACTGAAGGTAATAGGGCGCTCTACATGAGCAATAGTTACATTACACCAGGTCACATACATTTTTTTTTTTTTATGCACAGGGATATTAAGTGATTTCCCTAGGATCACAGGAGGATGAACGGATACTGAGACTAAGCCAGGTCTGAACCCGCTTTGCACTTCAGAGAAGGTGCATTCAGGCCCATGCTGTAGACAGCGAAAGCTGCAGTTTCAGGCCTCTTGTGCACCATCTTGCTCCTTGTGCAATGCACATGGGGCAGACTGGTGCCCAAGGGGCCTCAAACCGCAGGTTTTGCTGCCTATGGTCAGGGTCGTAGGCAGAGAAAGCTGCTGTTTCAGGCCTCTTGTGCACCGGCCTGCCCCTGCTGTGTGCACACAGAAGAGATGCTGACATGAGGGTCTTACCTGGGTCCTCATTTTCAGCGGCCTGGCTCTCTGCCCCGCTCTATCCCAGGCTGCTAAGGATGGGAGGCTTGGATCCATAGCAGATGCCGATGCAGCCCCTTGCAGTGGCTTCACACTGACATGACCTCTTTGGGCTGAGTGCGCACTGCAGCCCAGTTATGGGCACACAGAGCAAGTGCACACTGTCTGCGCTTGCACTATGTGGCTCATAACTGAGCATGAGTCGAGTTGCTGCATTGAGCCTGGTCAAAGGCAGACTTAAGCTCTATTAATATTATTTGAATACAATGTGAAAACAAAATTCTAAACTTTTGCGGGGAAGGAAATACTAGAGACCAGCTTTTAATCTGTGGGATTACCACAGGCCTCTCTAACCTGGCCTGTCTTTGATAGGGACCTCAGAGGAAAAGGTTGGAGAAAGGATGAGAGATCAAGAAAATGTATTGTGGAGAAAGAGACAAGACGGAGAATAGTGACAGAGCAAGAAGGTGTGAATATAGAGGAAAGAAAGGTGTGGGGAAGAACTAAAAGGAGAATGTGATAGATGGGAAAGAGGAGTGTGTGAAATGGGAGATGGCAAAATGAGTGATGTGCAAACCAGCAGCTAGCAGTGATATTAAGGGAAACTTTGCTGCACATTTGACTATTATTTTTACCCTATTTTTCATCAGATAGCTGACTGTCTCCATGTGTGGGCGACGCCAATTCTGGTTGATCTTGCAGGTACCAAAAAACGTTTCACTTAATATTGTCCCCTCCAGTGCCAGCTTTATTTCCTCATAGAACAAGTAGCTCTTCACAGCACCATTATGCTTCCCTTGTTCATAGTGGATAGCATCAGTACAATCCTAATATCCATTTAGTACAGGCTCAACATGAAATCTAGTGCAAACTTTTATCGCTGACAAAAGTTCTTTGAAGCAGGTGCTAAATCATTTGAAATGGGTATATTGGTGAAATTGTGAGTGCTACTGCCCCTCTCACTGCAGTAGCATTCTGACAATTGTTGTGTATGCACACTCATTTACTTAGTATGCTGTTAGAGATGCTTCTGAAATATAATAAAACTTCTGAAGCGGCAACACTGAGTCATGCTGTTACCACAACTGTAGGAAGCTGGCTCTTTATATATCAAAATGGGATATATCTTGCAAAGAGGCCAGGTGTTCCTTTACTAGTGGACGGGGGCTTGCTCTAGCAATCCCAAGGTGCTCTCTTGGGGGTAGTGTGGTTGAGCAGCCTTAAGCTTATCAGAGAGAAGTGGTAGATATTTACCATAAGCAAACAGTCAATAAATGACACACGATTCAAGAAGGAGATCCACACCAATTTACAATAATTATATTTATATGTCTAGGCACTAAAATCAATACACTCTGGTAAGTAACTTTTTGCAAAAAATATTTGTAGATTTCAAAAGTCGACATTACTGCATCTGAAAATTGCACAGTTATCCTATGGAGAGAAACAAGTACTGCATTCAGGTATAATACAGTGACTTACCAGGCCAATCTCCTGGACTTTAGTTAAGTATTGTGCAAGGTTCCGGACCACACCAAGAGGTCACGCCAGGTGGTACTGGGGCGGCTGGGTACAGAGGTATAGTATGGTGTAAAGTTCTCAGTGGTGATCGATCCAGTCCAAAAGATGCTGCAGGTGAGGACTGGGGTTTCCATCAGGAGGGACCAACAGGTGGGTTCCAATCTTAAAACGACAACCTGCATGTGCTAAATGTAGAGGTTCCTGAGGAACTCGGTGCACTCAGTCAAAATTGCACCAAATACTAGGCAAAAAGTGGGGATGACATATCAAAAAGGGAGATTTTCCTACAACAACTCCTGCTTATTCATAGCCTGGAGTCCTGTGCTATAACTTAGTTTTACTTTCATTGCCTGTATGTCTTAATCCTGCTATGTCCTGTAGCTTCCCTCCACAAACTTAAGGGGCCAGAGCATGTGTGGGACGGCGGGGCTCAGGTGCAACAGTGACTCAGATAGCCAATCAGCTAAGTCCAGTCCCTGTGGCAGGGGGAAAGGCAGCTGCTGCTCTATTTAGAATCTCCTTGGATACAGACAGGCTGAATCCACACTTCCAAGTTAGCAGAGTCTACTTTTCAGGTAAGGGAGAGAGTATTTAAAAAACAAACACTGGAATACTGCAGGGCACGCACTCTGAAATCGGGCTTTTTTAAAGGCACAAAACAGGGGGGCAAACAGTTTTTAAACACAATTTAAATCATAGAAACAGATTAAAACAGTCCCCTAAAAACACACTCTGCAAGATGTGTGTAGCCTTTTTACTTAGAAGATAAAAGAGGGAGGGGGGTTATTTAGCACAAACTAGCAAGGCAATTCACACAGTCACAGCAAAAATGAATTTAAAAAAAAAAACACCACTTTAAAAGAGGCCAGGCTGCCTGAAACCCAGAGAGTCCATGGTAAAACAGACACAGGTAGCTGAAATAAACACTTTTGAACAAATAATTCTATTTACCCAGAAAATTCTCAGGGCTCCTTACCAAGGTCTTTTTGCAATCCTTGAACACTGGGCTCTATCAGGAAACAGGGAAGATGCTGAGGCTCACAAAATGGAGGTGACTGCCTTGGGCTTCCCTCCACAAACTAAAGGGGCCAGAGCAGGTGTGGGGGAATGGGGCTCAGGGGCAACAGGGACTCAGAGAGCCAATCAGCTAAGTCCAGTCCCTGTGGGCAGGGGTAAAGGCAGCTGCTGCTCTAATCAGAATCTCCTTGGATACAGACAGGCTGAATCCACACTTCCAAGCTAGCAGAGTCTACTTTCCACGTAAGGGAGAGATTGATTTTTAAGCAAACACTGGAGGGGGCGTGGCAAAGGGCGTCAAGATGGTGGTCGCACTTTTGTAGTGCTCAGGACCCCTCCGTCATCTGCCTCTCATAAAATCGCTATCCGTTCACATCAACACCGTGAAAGCTTCAACGGGGTTCCTTTATCGTGCCCTGTCTCGAGTAGCGGGTTCCCGGCCCTCCCAGCCCCGTGAGACAGAGGTTTTGGCTGCCCAGCGTTCGACCGCTGCTTCCCCCGATCAAGATGGTGGCTGAGGGACAGACCAGAGGCGTGGCCCGCTGCGGAGGAAAGGTGGCGATGGCCCGGACAGCCTGGAGGCAGGGCTGCGGACTCCGAGCCAGAGAAGGTGCGGGTCGCGGCCGGGGCCGCTGTGACTGGGAGAAATCAAGGTAGGCCCGGGACGGCAGTGCCGTGATTCTCTGGTCCCCCTGATTTTCCCCCCCTTCCCGTGGTGACCGAGGGCTGGTAAGGGGGTCGGGGCGCTCCGTGGGCCGGAGGCCTGGGTGCTCAGCCGCGAATTGTGCTGGGCCTGGCAGGCCCAGCGCCCGATATTAGGAGGAGGACCTGCAGACCGCTAGGAGGGCCGCCTGAGCGGACAGGTGCTCGCCGGGGCACGGGGACCCCTGCTGATGCTGCTATAGGCTGGGACGCGGGGCCGGGATGGAGGGCCTACCACAGGTGTGATCAACCGGAGGACCGAACCGGTAGGCTCGTTGCCCACCTTCCCCCCGAGATAAGAGACTCCATGGCAGCGAGAGGCCCCCCGGCTGGAGCCCGGGAGAGGGTTTTGGATCCTGGGGCTGGCTGCAGTCCGGGGCCTAGACATTACATCGCCTCGAGGGCGGCCAACTACGGACCGTGTTGCAGTGACGCGCTCCCCACTGGTCTCCCCGGGAGAGAGGAAAGAAGAAATTAAGTAGCAGTAACAAGCAGCAACCACTAACGTGAGCTGGGACAAACACTGGGATACCGAGATGTGAATCTGGACCTTCGGGCCCCGTGAGCAGAGAGGGGCCCTATCTCCGTCCTTCGGACCACAGTGGGGTGCAATCTGAAGGTGACACATTAGGGATTACAAGGAGTGCCTCCCTTTTCACCCTTTCCTTATTCTCTGACCGCCCCTCTTCTGGACGTCAGGCATCCTTACCGGCTGGCCGGGGAGGAGTCCCGGGACCATATCGAGTGAATAATAATGCCGCCGGGGTAAAGGACATAGAAGGGGATAGGACAATAACAAAACAAAACAGTAGGATGAAATAAACTCTGCAAAACCATGTTCCCCCAATCCCCCTGGAAGTATCTAATAGATTCATAAATTAGGATATACCACAGGGGGAATCAGATTAGATCTCCCATCAGGCCCTACAATAGGGCAAAACGAAATTGACCGATTACTGCAACCCTAGACAGGTTAGAACCGCACCCAACATCATGGGCAAAGACAAAGCGATCAAACAAACAACGGCACAAAGTCGTATGACCAATTCACCACAGGTACAGTGGGCACACGGTCGGAAGGCCCAACTCACAAACATCGTCCAGCGACCTGGCGGAGATCCTTCAGGCGATTCAGGCCTCCCAGACAGCAGTCGAATCAAAAATTGGGGATGTCGGAGTGGATGTCGCCCTGATCCGTTAAGATCTCCGCAATGCAGTATCCCGAATCACAGAGGCCGAGTCGAGAATCTTCACGGCAGAAGATGAAATAACAACTCTAAAAACCCAAATCTCAATGCTGACCAAACGTACCTCAGATCTACACAAGAAGGCTAAAGACGCCAAAAACAGATCTCGACGTAACAATCTTCACCTAGTGGGTCTTCCCAAGCTCACTGCAGAATCATCATTGGATAAGTTCCTAGAGGAGTGGTTCCGGTCCTGGTTGCCAGCAGACCACTTCACGCCATGGTTCACAATCGAACAAGCCCATAGCTCGCTGCACGCAAGGTCTCCACCCGGCTCCCCACCCATGGCAGTAATAATCTGCCTCTTCAACTTCAAAGACAGAGACCTGGTCCTGAGGGAGGCTCGCTCCAGGGGGGACCTCCTCTGCAATAGAACGAAAGTACTCCTTTTCCCAGATTACACATTAGAGGTACAGCAACAACGCCGAACGTTCATGGAAGTGAAACAAAAGCTTAGATCAATGGACATCCAGTATCATCTCCTGTTTCCAGCCAGACTCCGGGTGATCTATAATAATAAAACCTACTTCTTTGAGCAGCCAACCGCGGCATGGACCTGGCTAATGGGAGAAACCCCACTAGATATGCACAGAACAGGACCCCGGCCAACGCTTAAGACAACACCAGCTCACCCAAGGGGGCAACAACCGATGCGCAGTCAGCGCACACGCTCTCGGAAACGAAGAGGAAGACATAGATCAAGCTCGGACTCCCCTCCCGGGTCTCATCGATCGGAACCCAGACACCCACAATCAAAAGAGAATTTCAAAGCCACCCTGACAAGCCTGAAACTACAGGACACAACCAAGATCCAGCTAGAGACACAAGAAGACTCTGACTTGTCCCGTAGTCCAATCCTGTGACTGCATAGGTGGAACTTATTCTGGGAAAGACTTAAGACAATGAACACAGAAATAGAACCGTTATGCCTAACTTGATCACACATCGAGTATTATACATTTATGCATGATCCGATACTAGGGAGGGGTCCACCGCCACCAAAACCACAGCCTTACCACTCAAAAGCCATCTCACCAGTTTTAGAAGTGAGGGGCTACGTATATGGGCGACAGATGCTTCTGGAGCGAAGTATGGGGTGGGGAGGGAGTTGGGGGGCAAGGAGGTTCCGGCCTCGTTCTAAAGGCCAATGCTAGAATTTGTGTGCGAAGGCAAGATTCATATTTTTTTTTAATTGAAGCACAGGGCAGGATGCTTAATTACTCAACAGATATAATAGAGTCTGAGAATCGGCAGCAGGAAGATAGAAAGATAAGTCCTTCAGAGTCGCAAAAACTAGGAGCAAAATGTTGGCTCAACAACTGTAAAATTCCACCTACAATCACACACCCCCCACAAATCAAGTACAAATTATGTCATGGAACATCAACGGGCTCCTAGACAAAATTAAACGTACTGCAGAATTCACCTTCATACATAGATACCATCAAGAAATACTCATGTTGCAGGAAACCAACCTTTTGGGGGATAAATACCCATTCCTGATTCGTCGACGATTTGATAGAGTGTACCATGCGGGATAAACACGTGGGTCACGAGGAGTAGCCATATTATTGCATTGTACCTTCCCTATGACACACATCCAAGTACGGAGAGACCAACAGGGGCGGTTTGTAGCAATTACCGGTAAGGTAGAAAGGTTCACGTTTAATATAATAAGTATTTACGCCCCTCCCTCCCTGGTCAGCTCAACCCTCCAGCCACTCCCAAAACTTCTCTCTGACCTACCCCCGGGCAGACTATACTAGGTGGCGACTTCAACGCAACCCTGGACCCGACCTTAGATGTAGACGGCCCACTCACCACATATAGACGTACACTGGCAACCAAAATTAAAGGGTGGTTATCTGCCACAGGATTATGTGACGCCTGGCGGATATGGCATCAGAGGCAGAGACAATTCACCCACACCTCAGCAGCCCATGGCTCTAAATCCAGAATAGACCTGATTCTTCTTCCAAGCACAGATTGTACAACCCTCTCACACGTCAATATTCTAGCCAGAGGAGTCTCTGACCATGACCCTCTCCAGGTCATACTAGGCCCGGCCCGCCCCTGGCGTCGCCCCATGTGGCGGCTAAACGCATGGTATCTCCAAGATGAACACTTTAAGGAACAATTACGTCAGGCACAAGCAGAATACTTCCACTTAAACGAGGGCTCAGTAACCTCGGAGGGCGCTCTATCGGCGGCAGGGAAGGCGGTATTAAGAGGTATGGCTAAAAATCTGATACGTAATCAGGAACGTGCCAAAGCACTACATATCACACAGCTAGAGCTCCGAGCAATAAACCTCGAAAGAGACAACGTAATAAACCCAAGCGAGAAACTGATGCGACAACTCCTCCTAATCTGAGAGGAGATATGGGGTCAATCCCTGGAGGCCGCGAAACATTTATGGAGGGCCAGCACTGGAAGGATATATGGCTGGGGGGACAAGACCGGGAAGATGCTGTATTGGTTGATCTCCTGCAATCAGGCCTCCAAGATCGTCCCTGAAATTTATGACGGGGATGGGGCCCTGGTTGCGGGTCATACCGAAATTGTGAATGCTTTTGCCAATTATTATCATACACTGTACCATGCGTCTACACAAATAGATTCACATCAAACACATCAACTACTTCAGGAGATACCCCTCCCACAATTACCTATGATAGAAGCACAGCTTTTAGAGGAACCCATTAGAGGAGAAGAAATTGGGGCAGCAATCTCGACATTAAACGCTGGCAAGACGCCTGGTCCCGGTGAGTTCCCCCCAGAATATTATAAGGTGTTTAGTGAAGACCTGACCCCGTCTCCTACTCCATTTCGCAGAAATAGGAAAAGGCGGATCCTTTCCTCCTAAACTAGATACAGCCATGATTGTGGTGCTCCCCAAAACCCAGCCCCCTTCGCCTCACTGCGCAGATTACAGACCAATATCATCGATTAACACAGAAATTAAAATGTTCACCTCTATCCTTGCAACTCGCATCAAAAGGGTCCTGCCGCAGCTAATCCATCCTGACCAATGTGGGTTTATGGCAACCCGCAGTACACAACACTGTATCCGCCTGCTACACGTAGCCTTGGCGGAGAGACGCCGGTTGCCCCAAATCCTGGCCCTCTTGCTCATAGATTTTGAAAAGGCTTTTGATTCGGTTGACTGGGGATTCCTTCTACTGGTGCTCCGACGGGCAGGCATAGAAAAACATCTTTGCCACCTAATTAAAGCATTATACACTAACCCTACGGCCTGTGTACAGGTTAATGGGACCATATCCCACAGGTTCGAGATACTCCACAGGGATGTCCCCTATCCCCTCTTTTGTTTACCCTGTCCATTGAGCCTCTAGCCCAGATGATCAGAGCAGGCTCAGTATACCGAGGATGGAAATGGGGTCCATCTCATGAAGACAGGATAGCTCTATATGCAGATGATGTTCTGCTAAATTTGGAGGAACCCAGTATAACGGGTCCAAGGAGCCTTTGCCTTCTAAGGAAATACGAACTAATCTCAGGTTGAACTCCACCAAATCAATCATGATCCCGCTAGCAAACACACGTGATTGCTTCGACTGGCAAAATACCATACCCATACGCAAATTACGTTTTAAATACCTAGGGATCTGGGTAACCCTTTTGCCCGAATTAACATGGGCCAAAAATCTATCTTCTCTGCTAACAAGAATCAAAGCGGACATGCAGAGATGGCAAACCCTCCCCTTGAATGTGATGGGGCGGGTGTCCATATACAAAATGATGATCTTGCCAAGACTCCTATACATATTCCAAAATGTTCCCATCCTCATCCCCCATTTCTGGTTCAATAATCTCAAAACCATCACCGGAAGATTTCTATGGAGAGGTAATAGACATTGAATAGCGATACAACATTGCCGGAGAGGAATGTATGATGGAGGTTTGGGTGCGTCAGATCCCTATCGACATTACCTGGCTACCCAATTGATAGTGGTCCATGACTGGTTTAATGGGGGCTGGGAAGACCCGGCGTATAAGACAGAATTGACACTCCTGGGGTTTCCACAGGTTCTTGACATGCTGTATGGAGCATCGCTTCCTCGTGACATGGAGGAAACAACCAAAGTGGTCTTCCTGGCATGGCGAGCCGCGTTACGCCACACTCACTGGAATACCGTTATCACCCTCCAGACTCCGCTATGGAAAAGGAAATGGATGTATGCCTCCACCACGCTGGAGGGATTCGCAACATGGGACCTAATAGGCATTTCCCTGGTTGGGGACATATGGAAAGGGAAGTCCATGAAATTGTTCCAAGACCTACAAGCAGAATTTCAATTAAACCAGACACAGTTCTTTAGATACCTTCAACTAAGACACGCACTGCAAACCCATCTGCCCACCACAAGCCCTATACTGGACTTTAACCCACTGGAAGCCAAAATACTCATGGGAAATATGGAGGGGAAAGGAATTTCTCAACTTTACAAAACACTCCTGATAACTTAGTCATTTTTAGGACTAAGTGGGAATCATGACTCGGACCCCTAGAAGAAACGGAATGGATGGAAGCCTTGATGGCGCCCAAGGTATTGGCAATATCTGCGAGGTTCCGCATGATACAATTCTATTATTTATATGGGGCCTATCTGACACCATCGAAACTACACAAAATGGGAGCCTGCCCTTCTGCAAAATGCCCAAGATGCCCGAATGAACCAGCAGACTTCTTTCACATGGTATGGACCTGTCAAAAAATACAAAAGTACTGGGAAGGGGTGATCCGAGATTTAGGAAGGGCACTGGGTCAAGAAATACAAACATCAGCTAAGCTAATCCTATTGGAGGTAAAGGAAGAAATGGGAGGAACACATGCTAAACTAACACTGACAGCTATGGCATTATTAGTCGCTAATAGAGATATTGCTGCAGCGTGGACGTCCCCATAAGGCCAGTTGATCCAGAAATGGAGGAAGGGTGTGGATTGGTGTGCCAATCAGGAGAAACTGGTATTTGAGCCTAGATGGTGCCCACACAAATTTGAAAAGATATGGGGACGATGGCTAGAATTGATGACATAAACCACATACGTAATAAGATACTTAATGTTTCAAGGGGACACTACGGTGGCTAGATCTGCTGATAGCACCACAATCCATTATTGTTGATGGCTAACAACAATACTAAAACAATGATAAGATGTACAAATTCTATGCGTCCTTGCCTTGTACTTGAACCTGCTTTTTCCTTCCTTTTCTATATATGTCTGAAAAACAATAAACATTTGTTTAGAGAAAAAAAAACACTGGAATACTGCTGGGTGCGCACTCTGAAATTGGGCTTTTTTAAAGGCAAAAAACAGGGGGGCAGACAGATTTTAAACACAATTTAATTCGAAGAAATAGATTAAACCGGTTTCCTAAAAACACACTCTGCAAGATGTATGTAGCCTTTTTACGTAGAAGAAAAAATGGGGGGGGGTGATGTGCCACAAACTAGCAAGGCAATTAACACAGTCACAATAAAAACAAATAAATAAAAAACACCACTTTAAAAGAGGCCAGGCTGCCAGAAACGCAGAGAGTCCACAGTAAAACAGACACAGGTAGCTTAAATAAACACTTTCGAACAAATAATTCTATATACCCAGACAAATCTCAGGGCTCCTTACCTAGGTCTTTTTGCAATCCTTGAACACTGGGCTGTATCAGGAAACAGGGAAGATGCTGAGGATCACAAACTGGAGGTGGCTGTTTTGGCCTTCTCTCCACAAACTTAAGGGGCCAAAGCCGGTGTGGGGGGGGTGGCGCTGAGGTGCAACAGGGACTCAGAGAGCCAATCAGCTAAGTCCAGTCCCTGTGGGCAGAGGGAAAGGCAGCTGCTGCTCTATTCAGAATCTCCTTCGATACAGACAGGCGGAATCCACACTTCCAAGTTGACAGAGTCTACTTTTCAGGTAAGGGAGAGATTGTTTAAAAAACAAACACCGGAATACTGCTGGGCGCGCACTCTGAAATAGGGGTCTTTAAAGGTAGAAAACAGGGGGGCAGACAGTTTTTAAACACAATTTAAATCACAGAAACAGATTAAAACAGTCTCCTAAAAACACACCCTGCAAAATGTATGTAGCCTTTCACTTAGAAGGAAAGGGGGGGGGTTATGTGCCACAAACTAGCAAGGCAATTCACACAGTTACAGCAAAAACACATTTTAAAAAACACCACTTTAAAAGAGGCCAGGCTGCCTGAAACACAGAGAGTCCACAGTAAAACAGAAACAGGTAGCTGAAATAAACACTTTTGAACAAATAATACTATTCACCCAGAAAAATCCCAGGGCTCCTTATCTAGGTCTTTTTGCAATCCTTGAACACTGGGCTGTATCAGGACACAGGGAAGATGCTGAGGCTCGCAAAATGGAGGTGGCTATCTTGGGCTTCCCTCCACAAACTTAAGGGGCCAGAGCAGTTGGGGGGGCGGGGAGTCGGTGCAACAGGGACTCAGAGAGTTAATCAGCTACGTCCAGTCCCTGTGGGCAGGGGGAAAGGAAACTGCTGCTCTATTCACAAACTCCATGGATTTAGACAGGCTGAATCCACACTTCCAAGCTAGCAGAGTCTACTTTCCAGGGAAGGGAGAGATTGTTTAAAAAACAAACACTGGAATACTGCTGGGCACGCACTCTGAATTTGGGATTTTTTAAAGACAAAAAACAGGAGGGTAGACAGTTTTTAAACACAATTTAAATCACAGGAACAGATTTAAACAGTTTCCTAAAAACACACTCTGCAAGATGTATGTAGCCTTTTCACTTAGAAGGAAAGGGGGGGGGGGTTATGTGCCACAAACTAGCAAGGCAATTCACACAGTTACAGCAAAAACACATTTTAAAAAACACCACTTTAAAAGAGGCCAGGCTGCCTGAAACACAGAGAGTCCACAGTAAAACAGAAACAGGTAGCTGAAATAAACACTTTTGAACAAATAATACTATTCACCCAGAAAAATCCCAGGGCTCCTTATCTAGGTCTTTTTGCAATCCTTGAACACTGGGCTGTATCAGGACACAGGGAAGATGCTGCAGCTCACAAAATGGAGGTGGCTGTCTTGGGCTTTCCTCCACAAACTTCAGGGGCCAGAGCAGTTGTGGGGGGACGGGGGACGGGTGCAACAGGGACTCAGAGCCAATCAGCTAAGTCCAGTCCCTGTGGGCAGGGGGAAAGGCAGCTGCTGCTCTATTCAGAATCTCCTTGAATACAAACAAGCTGAATCCACACTTCCCAGCAAGCAGAGTCTACTTTCCAAGTAAGGGAGAGATTGTTTGAAAAACAAACAATGGAATACTGCTGGGCGCGCACTCTGAAATCAGGGATTTTTAAAGGCAAAGATCAGGGTGGCAGACAGTTTTTAAACACAATTTCAATCACAGAAACAGATTGAAACAGTGCCCTAAAAACACACTCTGCAAGATGTATATAACCGTTTTACTTAGAAGAAAAAAGGTGGGGGTATGTGCCACAAACTAGCAAGGCAAATCACACAGTCACAACAAAAACGAATTGTAAAAAAAAATCCACTTTAAAAGACACCAGGCTGCCTGAAACATAGAGAGTCCACAGTAAAACAGAAACAGGTAGCTGAAATAAACACTTTTGAACAAATAATACTATTTACCCAGAAAAATCTCAGGGCTCCTTACCTAGGTCTTTTTGCAATCCTTGAGCACTGGGCTGTATCAGGAAACAGGGAAGATGCTAAGGATCACAAACTGGAGGTGGCTGTCTTGGCCTTCTCTCCACAAACTTAAGGGGCCAAAGCCGGTGTGGGGGGGGTGGGGCTGAGTTGCAACAGGGACTCAGAGAGCCAATCAGCTAAGTCCAGTCCCTGTGGGCAGAGGGAAAGGCAGCTGCTGCTCTATTCAGAATCTCCTTGGATACAGACAGGTGGAATCCACACTTCCAAGTTGGCAGAGTCTACTTTTCAGGTAAGGGAGAGATTGTTTAAAAAACAAACAATGGAATACTGCTGGGCGTGCACTCTGAAATAGGGGTTTTTAAAGGTAGAAAACAGGGGGGCAGACAGTTTTTAAACACAATTTAAATCACAGAAACAGATTAAAACAGTCTCATAAAAACACAGCCTGCAAAATGTATGTAGCCTTTTTACTTAGAAGAAAAAAGGGGAAATATGTGCAACAAACTAGCAAGGCAATTCACAGTCACTGCAAAAACTAATTTGAAAAAAACACCACTTTAAAAGAGGCCAGGCTGCCTGAAACACAGAGAGTCCACAGCAAAACAGACACAGGTAGCTGAAAGAAACACTACTGAACAAATAATACTATTTACCCAGAAAAATCTCAGGGCTCCTTACCTAGGTCTTTTTGCAATCCTTGAACACTGGGCTGTATCAGGACAGAGGGAAGATGCTGAGGCTCGCAAAATGGAGGTGGCTATCTTGGGCTTCCCTCCACAAACTTAAGGGGCCAGAGCAGTTGGGGGGGCGGGGCGTCAGTGCAACAGGGACTCAGAGAGTTAATCAGCTACGTCCAGTCCCTGTGGGCAGGGGGAAAGGAAACTGCTGCTCTATTCACAAACTCCATGGATTCAGACAGGCTGCATCCACACTTCCAAGCTGGCAAAGTCTACTTTCCAGGTAAGGGAGAGATTGTTTAAAAAACTAACACTGGAATACTGCTGGGCACGCACTCTGAATTTTTGCTTTTTTAAAGACAAAAAACAGGGGGGGTAGACAGTTTTTAAACAGAATTTAAATCGCAGAACCAGATTAAAACAGTCTCCTAAAAACACACTCTGAAAGACGTATATAGCCTTTTTACTTATCAGAAAAAAGGGGGGGGGGAGTTATGTGCCACAAACTAGCAATGCAATTCACACAGTCACAGCAAAAATGAATTAAAAAAAAAAACACCACTTTAAAAGAAGCCAGTCTGCCTGAAACACAGAGAGTCTACAGTAAAACAGACACAGGTAGCTGAAATAAACACTTTTGAAGAAATAATACTATTTACCCAGAAAAATCTCAGGGCTCCTTACCTAGGTCTTTTTGCAATGCTTGAAAACTGGGCTGTATCAGGACACAGGGAAGATGCTGAGGCTCACAAAATGGAGATGGCTGTCTTGGGCTTCCCTCCACAAACTTAAGGGGCCAGAGCAGTTGTGGGGGGCGGGGCTGAGGTGCAACAGGGACTCAGAGAGTTTATCAGTTACGTCCAGTCCCTGTGGGCAAGAGGAAAGGCATCTGCTGCTCTATTCAGAATCTCCTTGGATACAGACAGGCTAAATCCACACTTCCAAGCTATCAGAGTCTACTTTCAAGGTAAGGGAGAGATTGTTTAAAAAACAAACACTGGAATACTGCTGGGCGTGCACTCTGAAATCTGGCTTTTTTAAAGGTAGAAAACAGGGGGGCAAGACAGTTTTTAAACCCAATTTAAATCACAGAAACAGATTTAAACAGTCTCCTAAAAACATACTCTGCAAGATGTATGTAGCCTTTTTGCTTATAAGAAAAAAGGGAGGGGGGTTAGGTGCAAAAACTAGCAAGGCAATTCACACAGTCACGGAAAAGACACATTTAAAAAAAAACACCACTTTAAAAGAGACCAGGCTGACTGAAACATAGAGTCCACAGTTAAACAGACACAGGTAGCTGAAATAAACACTTTTGAACAAATTATACTATTTACCCAGAAAAATCTCAGGGCTCCTTACCTAGGTCTATATGCAATCCTTGAAAACTGGGCTGTATCAGGACACAGGGAAGATGCTGAGGCTCACAAAATGGAGATGGCTGTCTTGGGCTTCCCTCCACAAACTTAAGGGGCCAGAGTAGATGTGGGGGGCGGGACTCAGGTGCAACCGGGACTCAGGGAGCCAATCAGCTACGTCCAGTCCCTGTGGGCAGGGGGAAAGGAAACTGCTGCTCTATTCATAAACTCCATGGATTCAGACAGGCTGAATCCACACTTCCAAGCTAGCAGAGTCTACTTTCCAGGTAAGGGAGAGATTGTTTAAAAAACAAACACTGGAATACTGCTGGGCGCATTCTGAAATCAGGCTTTTTTAAAGGCAAAAAACAGGGGTCAGACAGTTGTTAAACACAATTTAAATCACAGAAACAGATTAAAACAGTTTCCTAAAAACACACTCTGCAAGATGTATGTAGCCTTTTCACTTAGAAGAAAAGGAGGGGGGGTTATGTGCCACAAACTAGCAAGGCAATTCACACAATTGCAGCAAAAACACATTTTAAAAAACACCACTTTAAAAGAGGCCAGGCTGCCTGAAACACAGAGAGTCCACAGTAAAACAGAAACAGGTAGCTGAAATAAATACTTTTGATCAAATAATACTATTCACCCAGAAAAATCCAGGGCTCCTTACCTAGGTCTTTTTGCAATCCTTGAACACTGGGCTGTATCAGGACACAGGGAAGATGCTGCGGCTCACAAAATGGAGGTGGCTGTCTTGGGCTTCCCTCCACAAACTTCAGGGGCCAGAGCAGTTGTGGGGGGACGGGGCTCAGGTGCAACAGGGACTCAGAGCCAATCAGCTAAGTCCAGTCCCTGTGGGCAGGGGGAAAGGCAGCTGCTGCTCTATTCAGAATCTCCTAGGATACAGACAGGCTGAATCCACACTTCCAATCTAGCAGGGTCTACTTTCCAGGTAAGGGAGAGATTGTTTCAAAAACAAACAATGGAATACTTCTGAGCGCGCACTCTGAAATCGGAGAATTTTAAAGGCAAAAATCAGGTGGGCAGACAGTTTTTAAACAGAATTTAAATCACAGAACCAGATTAAAACAGTCTCCTAAAAACACACTCTGCAAGATGTATATAGCCTTTTTACTTATAAGAAAAAAGGGGGGGGGGGAGTTATGTGCCACAAACTAGCAATGCAATTCACACAGTCACAGCAAAAATGAATTAAAAAAATAAACACCACTTTAAAAGAGGCCAGTCTGCCTAAAACACAGAGAGTCTACAGTAAAACAGAAACAGGTAACTGAAATAAACACTTTTGAACAAATAATACTATTTACCCAGAAAAATCTCAGGGCTCCTTACCTAGGTCTTTTTGCAATCCTTGAACACTGGGCTGTATCAGGAAACAGGGAAGATGCTGAGGATCTCAAACTGGAGGTGGCTGTCTTGGCCTTCTCTCCACAAACTTAAGGGGCCAAAGCCGGTGTGGGGGGGTGGGGCTGAGGTGCATCAGGGACTCAGAGAGCCAATCAGCTAAGTCCAGTCCCTGTGGGCAGAGGGAAAGGCAGCTGCTGCTCTATTCAGAATCTCCTTGGATACAGACAGGCGGAATCCACACTTCCAAGTTGGCAGAGTCTACTTTTCAGGTAAGGGAGAGATTGTTTAAAAAACAAACACTGGAATACTGCTGGGCGCGCACTCTGAAATAGGGGTTTTTAAAGGTAGAAAACAGGGGGGCAGACAGTTTTTAAACACAATTTAAATCACAGAAACAGATTAAAACAGTCTCCTAAAAACACACCCTGCAAAATGTATGTAGCCTTTTTACTTAGAAGAAAAAAGGGTAAGTATGTGCAACAAACTAGGAAGGCAATTCACAGTCACGGCAAAGACACATTTAAAAAAAAAACACCACTTTAAAAGAGACCAGGCTGACTGAAACATAGAGTCCACAGTTAAACAGACACAGGTAGCTGAAATAAACACTTTTGAACAAATTATACTATTTACCCAGAAAAATCTCAGGGCTCCTTACCTAGGTCTTTTTGCAATCCTTGAAAACTGGGCTGTATCAGGACACAGGGAAGATGCTGAGGCTAACAAAATGGAGAGGGCTGTCTTGGGCTTCCCTCCACAAACTTAAGGGGCCAATGTAGATGTGGGGGGCGGGACTCAGGTGCAACCGGGACTCAGGGAGCCAATCAGCTACATCCAATCCCTGTGGGCAGGGGGAAAGGAAACTGCTGCTCTATTCACAAACTCCATGGATTCAGACAGGCTGAATCCACACTTCCAAGCTAGCAGAGTCTACTTTCCAGGTAAGGGAGAGATTGTTTAAAAAACAAACACTGGAATACTGCTGGGCGCGCACTCTGAAATCAGGCTTTTTTAAAGGCAAAAAAAGGGGGGCAGACAGTTGTTAAACACAATTTAAATCACAGAAACAGATTAAAACAGTCTCCTAGAAAGACACTCTGCAAGATGTATGTAGCCTTTTTACTTAGAAGAAAAGGGGGGGGGGGCTATGTGCCACAAACTAGCAAGGCAATTCACACAGTCACAACAAAAACAAATTGTAAAAAAAAATCCACTTTAAAAGACGCCAGGCTGCCTGAAACACAGAGAGTCCACAGTAAAATAGAAACAGGTAGCTGAAATAAACACTTTTGAACAAATAATACTATTCACCCAGAAAAATCTCAGGGCTCCTTACCTAGGTCTTTTTGCAATCCTTGAACACTGGGCTGTATCAGGACAGAGGGAAAATGCTGAGGCTCACAAAATGGAGATGGCTGTCTTGGGCTTTCCCCCACAAACTTAAGGGGTCAGAGCAGGTGTGGGGGGACGGGGCTCAGGTGCAACAGGGACTCAGAGAGCCAATCAGCTAAGTCCAGTCCCTGTAGGCAGGGGGAAAGACAGCTGCTTCTCTATTCAGAACCTCCTTGGATACAGACAGGCTGGATCCACACTTCCAAGATAGCAAAGTCTACTTTCCAAATAAGGGAGAGATTGTTTCAAAAACTAACACTGGAATACTGCTGGGCGTGCACTCTGAAATCTGGCTTTTTTAAAGGTAGAAAACGGGGGGGCAGACAGTTTTTAAACACAATTTAAATCACAGAAACAGATTTAAACAGTATCCTAAAAACACACTCTGCAAGATGAATGTAGCCTTTTTGCTTATAAGAAAAAAGGGAGGGGGGGTTAGGTGCAAAAACTAGCAAGCCAATTCACACAGTCACGGCAAAAACACATTTAAAAAAAACACCACTTTAAAAGAGACCAGGCTGCCTGAAACACGGAGAGTCCACAGTTAAACAGACACAGGTAGCTGATATAAACACTTTTGAACAAATTATACTATATACCCAGAAAAATCTTAGGGCTCCTTACCTAGGTCTTTTTACAATCCTTGAACACTGGGCTGTATCAGGACACAGGGAAGATGCTGAGGCTCACAAAATGGAGGTGGCTGTCTTGGGCTTCCCTCCACAAACTTAAGGGGCCAGAGTAGATGAGGGGGGGGGCGGGACTCAGGTGCAACCGGGACTCAGGGAGCCAATCAGATACGTCCAGTCCCTGTGGCAGGGTGAAAGGAAACTGCTGCTCTATTCAGAAAATCCTTGGATTCAGACAGGCTGAATCCACACTTCCAAGCTAGCAGAGTCTAATTTCCATGTAAGGGAGAGAGTGTTTAAAAAACAAACACTGGAATACTGCTAAGCGCGCACCCTAAATCTAGCTTTTTTAAAGGTAGAAAGCAGGGGGGCAGACAGTTTTTAAACACAATTTAAATCACAGAAACAGATTTAAACAGTCTCCTAAAAACACACTATGCATGATGTATGTAGCATTTTTACTTATAAGACAAAAGGGGGGGGGTAGGTGCCACAAAGTAGCAAGGCAATTCACACAGTCACGGCAAAAACAAATTAAAAAAAAAACACTTTAAAAGAGTCCAGGCTGCCTGAAACACAGAGAGTCAACAGTTAAACAGACACAGGTAGCTGAAATAAACACTTTTGAACAAATAATACTATTTACCCAGAAAATTCTCAGGGCTCCTTACCTAGGTCTTTTTGCAATCCTTGAACACTGGGCTGTATCAGGACACAGGGAAGATGCTGAGGCTCGCAAAATGGAGGTTGCTGCCTTTGGCTTCCCTCCACAAACTTAAGGGGCCAGACCAGGAGTGGGGGGCGGGGTTCAGGTGCAACAGGGACTCAGAGAGCCAATCAGCTAAGTCCAGTCCCTGTGGGCAGGGGGAAAGGCAGCTGCTGGTCTATTCAGAATCTCCTTGAATACAAACAAGCTGAATCCACACTTCCAAGCAAGCAGAGTCTACTTTCCAAGTAAGGGAGAGATTGTTTCGAAAAGAAACAATGGAATACTGCTGGGCGTGCACTCTGAAATCAGGGATTTTTAAAGGCAAAGATCAGGGTGGCAGACAGTTTTTAAACACAATTTCAATCACAGAAACTGATTAAAACAGTCTACTAAAAACACACTCTGCAAGATGTATATAACCTTTTTACTTAGAAGAAAAAAGGTGGTGGTATGTGCCACAAACTAGCAAGGCAATTCACTCAGTCACTGCAAAAATCGAATTTTAAAAAAACACCACTTTAAAAGAGACCAGGCTGCCTGAAACACAGAGACTCCACAGTTAAACAGACACAGGTAGCTGAAATAAACACTTTTGACAAATAGTAATATTTACCCAGAAAAATCTCAGGGCTCCTTACCTAGGTCTTTTTGCAATCCTTGAACACTGGGCTGTATCAGGACACAGGGAAGATGCTGAGGCTCACAAAATGGAAGTGGCTGTCTTGAGATTCCCTCCACAAACATAAGGGGCCAGAGCATGTGTGGGACGGCGGGGCTCAGGTGCAACAGGGACTCAGAGAGCCAATCTGCTAAGTCCAGTCCCTGTGGCAGGGGGAAAGGCAGCCGCTGCTCCATTCAGAATCTCCTTGAATACAGACAGGATGAATCCACACTTCCAAGCTAGCAGAGTCTACTTTCCAGGTAAGGGAGAGATTGTTTAAAAAACAAACACTGGAATACTGCTGGGCGTGCACTCTGAAATCTGACTTTTTTAAAGGTAGAAAACAGGGGGGCAGACAGTTTTTAAACACAATTTAAATCATAGAAACAGATTAAAACAGTCTCCTAAAAACACACCCTGCAAAATGTATGTAGCCTTTTTACTTAGAAGAAAAAAGGGGAAGTATGTGCAACAAACTAGCAAGGCAATTCACAGCCAAGGCAAAAACTAATTTGAAAAAAACACTACTATAAAAGAGGCCAGGCTGCCTGAAACACAGAGAGTCCACAGCAAAACAGACACAGGTAGCTGAAAGAAACACTACTGAACAAATAATACTATTCACTCAGAAAAATCTCAGGGCTGCTTACCTAGGCCTTTTTTCAAACCTTCAGCACTGGGCTGTATCAGGACACAGGGGAGATTCTGAGGCTCACAACATGGAGGTGGTTGTCTTTGACTTCCCTCCACAAACTTAAGGGGCCAGAGCAGGTGTGGGGGGATTGGGCTTAGGTGCAACAGGGACTCAGAGAGCCAATCAGCTAAGTCCAGTCCCTGTAGGCAGGGGGGAAGGCATCTGCTGCTCTATTCAGAATCTCCTTGGATACAGACAGACTGAATCAACACTTTCAAGCTAGCAGAGTCCACGTTCCAGGTAAGGGAGAGATTGTTTTTAAAAAACAAACACTGGAATACTGCTCGGCGCGCACTCTGAACTTGGGCTTTTTTAAAGGCAAAAAACAGAGGGGCAAACAGTTTTTAAACACAAATCAAATCACAGAAACAGATTAAAACAGTCTCCTAAAAACACACTCTGCAAGATGTATGTAGCCTTTTTACTTAGAAGAAGAAAGGGGGGGTTTATGTGCCATAAACTAGCAAGGAAATTCACACAGTCACAGCAAAAACAAATTAAAAATTTTTTTTTTTAAAAGAGGCCAGGCTGCCTGAAACACAGAGAGTCAACAATAAAACAGAAACAGGTAGCTGTACTAAACACTTTTGAACAAATAATACTATTTACCCAGAAAAATCTCAGGGCTCCTTACCTAGGTCTTTTTGCAATCCTTGAACACTGGGCTGTAAAAGGACACAGGGAAGATGCTGAGGCTCACAAAACGGAGGTGGCTGTCTTGGGCTTCCCTCCACAAACTTAAGGGGCCAGAGCAGTTGTGGGGGGATGGGGCTCAGGTGCAACAGGGACTCAGAGAGCCAATCAGCTAAATCCAGTCCCTGTGGGCAGAGGGAAAGGCAGCTGCTGCTATATTCAGAATCTCCTTGGATTCAGACAGACTGAATCCACACTTCCAAGCAGGCAGAGTCTACTTTTCAGGTAAGGGAGAGATTGCTTAAAAAACAAACACTGGAATACTGCTGGGCGCGCACTCTGAAATCGGGCTTTTTTAAAGGCAATACTGGAATACTGCTGGGCACGCACTCTGAAATTGGGCTTTTTTAAAGGCAAAAAACAGAGGGGCACACAGTTTTTAAACACAATTCAAATAAAAAAAACAGATTAAAACAGTCTCCTAAAACAAAATCTGCAAGATGTATGTAGCCTTTTTACTTAAAAGAAAAAAGGGGGGGGGGGGCGTTATGTGCCACAAACTAGCAAGGCAATTCACACAGTCACGGCAAAAACGGATTTGAAAAAAAACACCACTTTAAAAAAGGCCAGGCTGCCTTAAACACAGAGAGTCCACAGTAAAACAGACACAGGTAGCTGAAATAAACTATGTCGAGTCCCTGTGGACAGGGGGAAAGGCAGCTGCGGCTCTTTTCAGAATCTCCTTGGATACAGACAGGCTGAATCCACACTTCCAAGCTAGCAGAGTCTACTTTCCACATAAGGGAGAGATTGTTTAAAAAATAAACACTAGAGGAGGCGTGTTCAGGGCGACAAGATGGCGGCCGCACTTTTGTAGTGCTCAGGACCACTCCGTCATCCGCCTCTCATAAAATCACTATCCGTACACATCAACACCGTGAACGCTTCATCGGGGTTCCTTTATTGTGCCCTGTCTCGTGTGGCGGGTTCCCGGCCCTCACGGCCCGGTGAAACCGAGGTTTTGGCTGCCAAGCGTTCGACCACTGTTTCCCCTGATCAAGATGACGGCTGAGGGACGGACCTGAGGCACGGCCTGCTGCGACGAAAAGGCGGCGGCAGCCTGGATGGCCTGGAGGCAGGGCTGCGGCCCCTGAGCCAGAGAAGTTGCGGGTCGCGGCCAGGGCTGCTGTGACTGGGAGAAATCAAGGTAGGCCCCGGGCCGGCAGCACCATGATTCTCTGATCCCCCTGATTTCCCCCCCCCTTCCCGTGGTGACCGAGGGCTGAGAAGGGGGGCGTTCCGTGGGCCGGAGGCCGGGATGCTTGGCCGCGAATTGTGTGGGGACCTGGTCCTGCGGGAGGCTCGCTCCAGGGGAGACGACCTCTGCAATGGAACAAAAGTACTCCTTTTCCCGGATTACACATTAGAGGTACAGCAACAACGCCGCTCGTTCATGGAAGTGAAACAAAAGCTTAGATCAATGGACATCCAGTATAGTCTCCTGTTTCCAGCCAGCCTCCGGGTGATCTATAATAATAAAACCTACTTCTTTGAGCAGCCGACCGCGGCATGGACCTGGCTAACGGACAAAACCCCACTAGATATGCACAGAACAGGATCACAGCCACCGCTTAAGACAATACCAGCTCACCCAAGGGGGAAACAACCGTTGCGCAGTCAGCGCACACATTCTCGGAAACGAAGAGGAAGACATAGATCCAGCTCAGACTCCCTTCCCGGGGCTCATCGATCGGAACCCAGACACCCACAATCAAAAGAGAATTCCAAAGCCACCCTGACAAGCCTGAAACCACAGGACACAACCAAGATCCAGCTAGAGACACAAGAAGACTCTGACTTGTCCAGTAGCCCAATCCTGTGACTGCATAGGTGGAACTTATTCTGGGAAAGACTTAAGACAATGAACACAGAAATAGAAGCGTTATGCCTAACGTTATCACACATCGAGTATTATACATTTATGCAAGATCCGATACTAGGGAGGGGTCCACCGCCACAATACCACAGCCTTACCACTCAAAAGCCATCTCACCAGTTTTAGAAGTAAGGGGCTATGTATATGGGCGACAGATGCTTCTGGGGGGAAGTATGGAGTGGGGAGGGAGTTGGTTTGCAAGGGGGTTACAGCCTCGTTCTAAAGGCCAATGTTAGAATTTGTATGCGAAGGCAAGATTCATATTTTTTTTTAATTGAGGCACAGGGCAGGATGCTTAATGACTCAACAGATATAATAGAGTCTGAGAATCGGCAGCAGGAAGATAGAAAGATAAGTCCTTCAGAGTCGCATAAACTAGGAGCAAAATGTTGGCTCAACAACTGTAAAATTCCACCTACAATCACACACCCCCCATTAATCAAGTACAAATTATGTCATGGAACATCAACGGGCTTCTAGACAAAATTAAACGTACTGCAGTATTCACCTTCATACATAGATACCATCCAGAAATACTCATGTTGCAGGAAACCCACCTTTTGGGGGATAAATACCCATTCCTGATTCGTCGACGATTTGATAGAGTGTACCATTCGGGATACAAAAGTGGGTCACGAGGAGTAGCCATATTATTGCATTGTACATTCCCTATGACACACATCCAAATACGGAGAGACCAACAGGGGCGGTTTGTAGCCATTACCGGTAAGGTAGTAAGGTTCACGTTTAATATAATAAGTATCTACACCCCTCTCTCCCTGGTCAGCTCAACCCTCCAGGCACTCACAAAACTTCTCTCTGACCTAACACCTGGGCACACTATACTAGGTGGCGACTTCAACGCAACCCCGGACCTGACCTTAGATGTAGACGGCCCACTCACCACATATAGACGTACACTGGCAACCAAAATTAAAGGGTGGTTATCTGCCACGGACTATGTGACGCCTGGCGGATATAGCATCCGAGGCAGAGACAATTCACCCACACCTCAGTAAACCCATGGATCCCAATCCAGAATAGACCTGATGCTTCTTCCGACACAGATTGTACAACCCTCTCACACATCAAGATTCTAGCCAGAGGAGTCTCTGACCATGCCCCTCTCCGGCTCATACTAGGCCCGGCCCGTCCCCGGCGTCCCCCCATGTGGCGGCTAAATGCATGGTATCTCCAAGATGAACACTTTAAGGAACAATTACGTCAGGCACAAGCAGAATACTTCCACTTAAACGAAGGCTCAGTAACCTCGGAGGGCGCTCTATGGGTGGCAGGGAAAGCAGTATTGAGAGGTATGGCTAAAAATCTGATAAGTAATCAGGAAAGTGCCAAAGCGCTACATATCACACAGCTAGAGCTCCGAGCAATAAACCTCGAAAGAGACAGCGTAATAAACCCAAGCGAGAAACTAATGCGACAACTCCTCCTAGTCTGAGAGGAGATACGGGGTCAATCCCTGGAGGCCGCAAAACATTTATGGAGGTCCAGCACTGGAAGGATATATGGCTGGGGGGACAAGACCGGGAAGATGCTGTGTTGGTTGATCTCCCGCAATCAGGCCTCCAAGATCGTCCCTGAAATTTATGACGGGGATGGGGCCCTGGTTACGGGTCATACCGAAATTGTGAATGCTTTTGCCAATTATTATCATACACTGTACCAAGCGTTCACACAAATAGATTCACATCAAACACATCAACTACTTCAGGAGATCCCCCTCCCACAGTTACCTATGATAGAAGCACAGCTTTTAGAGGAACCCATTAGAGGGGAAGAAATTGGGGTGGCAATCTCGACATTACCGCTGGCAAGACGCCTGGTCCCGGTGGGTTCCCCCCAGAATATTATAAGGTGTGAGAAGACCTGACCCCACGTCTCCTACGCCATTTCGCAGAAAAAGGAAAAGGTGGATCCTTTCCTCCTGAACTAGATACAGCCATGATTGTGGTGCTCCCCAAAACCCAGCCCCCTTCGCCTCACTGCGCAGATTACAGACCAATATCATCGATTAACACAGAAATTAAAATGTTCGCCTCTATCCTTGTCACTCGCATCAAAAGGGTCCTGCTGCAGTGAATCCATCCTGACCAATGTGGGTTTATGGCAACCCGCAGTACACAACACTGTATCCGCCGGCTACACGTAGCCTTGGCGGAGAGACGCCGGTTGCCCCAAATCCTGGCCCTCTTGCTCACAGATTTTTAAAAGGCTTTTGATTCGGTTGACTGGGGATTCCTTCTACTGGTGCTCCGACGGGCAGGCATAGAAAAACAACTTTGCCACCTAATTAAAGCATTATACACTAACCCTCCGGCCTGTGTACAGGTTAATGGGACCATATCCCACAGGTTCGACATCCGCAGAGGTACTCCACAGGGAGGTCCCCTATTCCCTCTTTCGTTTACCCTGGCCATTGAGCCTCTAGCTCAGATGATCAGAGCGGGCTCAGTATACCGAGGATGGAAATGGGGTCCATCTCATGAAGACAGGATAGCTCTATATGCAGATGATGTTCTGCTATATTTGGAGGAACCCAGTATAACGGGTCCAAGGAGCCTTTGCCTTCTAAGGAAATACAAACTAATCTCAGGTTGAACTCCACCAAATCAATCATGATCCCCCTAGCAAACACATGTGATTGCTTCGACTGGCAAAATACCATACCCATACGCAAATTAAGTTTTAAATACCTAGGGATCTGGGTAACACTTTTGTCCGAATTAACATGGGCTAAAAATCTATCTCCTCTGCTAACAAGAATCAAAACAGACATGCAGAGATGCCAAACCCTCCCCTTGAATGTGATGGGGCGGGTGGCCCTATACAAAATGATGATCTTGCCAAGACTCCTATTCATATTACAAAATGTTCCCATCCTCATCCCCCACTCCTGGTTCAAAAATCTTGAAAGCATCACCGGAAGATTTCTTTGGAGAGGTAATAGACATCGAGTAGCGATACAACATTGCCGGAGAGGAATGTATGATGGAGGTTTGGGTGCGTCAGATCCCTATCTGTATTACCTGGCTACCCAATTGATAGTGGTCCATGAATGGTTTAATGGGGGCTGGGAAGTCCCGGCGTATAAGACAGAATTGACACTCCTGGGGTTTCCACAGGTTCTTGACATGCTGTATGGAGCATCGCTTCCTCGTGACATGGAGGAAACAACCAAAGTGGTTTTCCTGGCATGGCGAGCCGCGTTACGCCACACTCACTGGAACACCGTTATCACCGTCCAGACTCCGCTATGGAGAAGGAAATGGATGTATGCCTCCGCCACGCTGGACGGATTCGCAACATGGGACCTAGTAGGCATTTCCCTGGTTGGGGACATATGGAAAGGGAGGGCCATGAAATCGTTCCAAGACCTACAAGCTGAATTTCAATTAAACCAGACACAGTTCTTTAGATACCTTCAACTAAGACACGCACTGCAAACCCATCTGCCCACCACAAGCCCTATACTGGACTTTAACCCACTGAAAGCCAAAATACTCATGGGAAATATGGAGGGGAGAGGCATTTCTCAACTTTACAAAACACTAATCAACAACACTCCTGATAACTTAGTCATTTTTAGGACTAAGTGGGGATCATGACTCGGACCCCTAGAAGAAACGGAATGGATGGAAGCCTTGATGGCGCCCAAGGTATTCTATTATTTATATGGGGCCTATCTGACACCATCGAAACTACACAAAATGGGAGCCCGCCCTTCTCCCAAATGCCCAAGATGCCCGAATGAACCAGCAGACTTCTTTCACATGGTATGGACCTGTCAAAAAATACAAAAGTACTGGGAATGGGTGATCCAAGATATAGGAAGGGCACTGGGTCAAGAAATACAAACATCAGCTAAGCTAATCCTATTGGAGGTAAAGGAAGAAATGGGAGGAACACATGCTAAACTAACACTGACAGCTATGGCATTATTAGTCACTAATAGAGATATCGCTGCAGCGTGGACGTCCCCATAAGGCCAGTTGATCCAGAAATGGAGGAAGGGTGTGGATTGGTGTGCAAATCAGGAGAAACTGGTATTTGAGCCTAGAGGGTGCCCACACAAATTCGAAAAGATATGGGGACGATGGCTAGAATTGATGACATAAACCAGATACGTAATAAGATACTTAATGTTTCAAGGGGACACTAAGGTGGCTAGATCTGCTGATAGCACCACAACCCATTATTGTTGATGGCTAACAACGATACTAAAGCAATGATAAGATGTACAAATCCCATGCGTCCTTGCCTTGTACTTGAACCTGTTTTTTCCTTCATTTTCTATATATGTCTGAAAAACAATAAAAATGTGTTTATAAAAAAAGAAAAACACTGGAATACTGCTGGGCGCGCACTCTGAAATTGGGCTTTTTTAAAGGCAAAAAACAGGGGGGCAGACAGATTTTAAACACAATTTAAATCGAAGAAATAGATTAAACCTGTCTCCTAAAAACACACTCTGCAAGATGTATGTAGCCTTTTTACCTAGAAGAAAAAATGAGGGGGGGGGTTATGTGCCACAAACTAGCAAGGCAATTAACACAGTCACAGCAAAAACAAATAAATAAAAAACACCACTTTAAAAGAGGCCAGGCTGCCAGAAAGGTAGAGAGTCCACAGTAAAACAGACACAGGTAGCTGAAATAAACACTTTTGAACAAATAATTCTATTTACCCAGACAAATCTCAGGGCTCTATACCTAGGTCTTTTTGCAATCCTTGAACAATGGGCTGTATCAGGACACAGGGAAGATGATGAAGCTCACCAAATGGAGGTGGCAGTCTTGGGCTTCCATCCACAACTTAAGGGGCCAGAGCAGGTGTCGGGGGGCTGCGCTCAGGTGCAACAGGGACTCAGTTAGCCAATCAGCTAAGTCCAGTCCCTGTGGGCAGGGGGGAAAGGCAGCTGCTGCTCTATTCAGAATCTCCTTGGATACAGACAGAATGAATCCACAATTCCAAGCTAGCAGAGTCTACTTTCCAGGTAAGGGAGAGATTGTTTAAAAAAAAAACACTGGAATACTGCTGGGCACGCACTCTTAAATCGTGCTTTTTTAAAGGGAAAAAACAGGGGGGCACACAGTTTTTAAACACAATTTAAATCACAGAAGCAGATTAAAACAGTCTCCTAAAAACACACTCTGCAAGATGTATGTTGCCTTTTTACTTAGAAGAAAAAAGGGGAGGGGTGGTTATGTGCCACAAACTAGCAAGGCAATTCACAGAGTCACGTCAAAAACAAATTTTTAAAAAACCACCACTTTAAAAGAGGCCAGGCTGCCTGAAACACAGAGATTTACCCTGAATAATCTCAGGGCTCCTTACCTAGGTCTTTTTGCAATCCTTGTACACTGGACTGTATCAGGACATAGGGAAGATGCTGCGGCCCACAAAATGGAGGTGATTGTCGTGGGCTTACCACCACAAACTTAAGGGGCCACAGCAGGTATGGGGTCGGGGCTCAGGTGCAACAGGGACTCAGAGAGCCAATCAGCTAAGTCCAGTCCCTGTGGGCAGGGGGAAAGGCAGCAGCTGCTATATTCAGAATCTCATTGGATACAGACAGGCTGAATTCACACTTCCAAAATAGCAGAGTCTACCTTCCAGGTAAGGGAGAGATTGTTTAAAAAACAAAGGGAGCACCGGGGAAACACTGGAGAGCACTTTGGGGCACAGCTCCTAATGAGAAAAGGACAGAGCGTGTCAAAAGTACCCGAGTCCCACATCCTCACAGCTGAGCACCCTTCATCGCCAAAACCCTGAGAACCCTCTTTCCCTGCATGCACCCCTAAAGAAACCCAGATAAATGCCCCACAACAAACTTAACTTTGGTATCTCCTCTGTTTGTTTTCCGGTAACCGCGGGAGACAAGAGGACCCGACGACCGCCGAGCCTAAATGAAGAGTAAAGACAAGACGATTAACAGCGAACAGAGGAATCCACAAGACGTACGAACTACACAATACCTGTACAGCACTTGAATTGTACTAGATCACAAACTAAATAAAAAAATCATTCACCATATCTAAGTCTCTGACCCCTCTGTACCACCAGGAGCCTACCACAGTGGTGTCATAAGTTGGATCCTTACCCTGAGAGGCTGCTGGGCGGTAACCACAATGGGGGAAAAAGCTACGCTAGAAGACATGATTAAACAACTGGCGGAGGTCCAACGCCATCTACAACTAGTCTGGGAGGCACACCAGCGTGAGGCAAAAGAAGACAGAGAAGCCCTACAAACAGCCCTAAAAAGCCAAGCTACGATCATGGTAACAACCAGCTCGTACATGAGACTGCGCTGCGGAAACTAACCGACACCATAGCAGCCAGCAAGGTACACCCTACTGTCTCGATCTCTGTCTTACAAAAGTTCCACGAAGGAGAAGATCCAGACTCCTTCTTCACAAACTTCGAACGTGTAGCCTCTTCAGCCCAATGGCCTGAAGAACGGTGGGGACAGTATATTGCACCACTCCTCACGGGAATTTTATAGGCGGCCTACCAGGCTGCTAATCCAGGAGGCACCACACCATACAAGGATATCAAGAGAAGTATCCTAGAAAGGGTTGGTCATGACACTGAATACTACAGAATTACGTTCAGAAAAGTGAAATGGGGACAGAGTGAAGATCCCCACACTTTTTACTTTAGGGTTAAAGATTTGGGACTAAAACGGTTAGGACCCCTAGGAACAACCCGAGAAGACGTAATAAAAACAATTATTCTGGAACAGTATCTAGAGTCCCTTCCGAATAGCACCCGGAATTGGATAAGACAACATCCTAAGGTCGACACGGAGCTCGCCATAGACCTGGCCTGTGCCTATCACCGATCTACGGATGTTAAACGCATAAACCCCAGAACCACCATAAGACCAACCCGACCCCCCTTAAGTATTCCCCATGACATCCACTGTAAGAAACCGGACCCCATAAACATGGAGAGAGTAGCCCTATGCAACAAACCCAGTGTTTTAGTTGTGGGGAGTGGGGACACATTGCGAGGGTATGTCCCAGAAAAAACGATGGGTCCGAACCCATGGAAATCGGGGTCACCCGACGTAGGGTATTATGTACAGGCAAGGGACATTCTAAGTTCAAACAGGTCATCAAAATAAATGGAAACCCTATAGACGCCTTAATTGATTCGGGTTGTAGTCAATCCGTAATACGAAGAGACTTATTGGACCCTACAGATCCAACCCCAAACCAGTGGGTCACTATTTGCTGTATTCACGGGGACAAGGAACAATATCCACTAGCGTTGGTCGAAATAGAATGGGGCGAGTATCACGATTTCCTCCCAGTGGGGATTATGGACAGGCTGATTGAAGACTGTATTATCAGGACAGATTATATCCGGTTCTATGACCTCCTAGATCAAACCCGAGAACCCCAGCAATCCCCGGACTGGTGGACAGAAGCACCCTTTTCTAACAGTGTTATTGAGAGTCCTCCGAGTCGCATAAAACTAACCCGGAGGGAGAAAAGACAAGGGAAACTAAAATATCAGGAGTCCAGAGAGGAGTCAAATCACGACAAACTGGTAGCAGGAGCCAGTGAGACAACCGTCTCCTTTAGAACCAGTCAGAGGCAAGACCCTATTCTCTGTCATGCCTGGAACATGGCACAAAACGGAATTCACAAACAAGGTGGGTCCTTATTTTTTAATACAGAAGAATCTTCTGTATAGAACTACCACATCTGCAAAGGGAGAAAAAAAAACAACAACTGGTTGTACCTGAACCTTATCGAAATCAGGTCCTCTTCTTAGCTCATAACCAACCAGGGGGTGGCCACTACGGTAGAGAAAAGACTGAGGAGTATCTCCTATGGAGCCTCTATTGGCCAGGGGTCTATGCTCACATCAGGAGATACTGTTTACAATGTCCCAGGTGTCAATTGACGGAACCAAGAATGCCCAAGAAAGTTCCGTTACAAACCCTACCCATTATTGAGGTGCCTATTAGCCGCATAGGTATGGATTTAGTCGGACCCCTCCTCCCATCATCCAGAGGTCATACCTACATTCTGGTATTGGTTGACTACGCTACAAGATATCCAGAAGCAATTCCCTTATCCAGCATGACTACGAAAACGGTAGCTCAAGCCATGATCATTTTTTTTTCAAGGATAGGATTTCCCCAAGAGATCCTCACTGATCAAGGTACTCCTTTTATGTCAAACCTTATGAAACAGATTTGCAAACTATTAGGGATCACTCAGATAAAAAAATCTGTATACCACCCCAAAATGGACAGTTTAGTGGAACGCTACAACCGTACCATAAAAACCCTATTGAGCAAAGTAGTAGATGACTCCGGAAAAGACTGGGACCAGAAGTTAATTCTGGTCCTTTATGCCATCCGGACTCATGAACAATCCTCCACAGGACATAGTACTTTTGAATTAGTCTTTGGAAGACAACCACGTAGTCTCCTAGATATGGCCGCAGAAACATGGGAAGAGGAGGGAGAGGAAGGGAAACCCTTACTAGAATATGTCCATAACCTGAAAACACAGTTACAAACTATATGGGAGGCTGTGCGAAAACATCTCGAGAAGGCACAAACAAATCAAAAGACATATTACGACCAGGGAACTAAATTACGATCTTTCCACCCTAATGACCAAGTTCTCATAATGCGACCAACATCTGAGCATAAACTTATAGCTAAATGGCAAGGACCCTATAGAGTAATAAGAGCAGTTTCTCCCATCACCTACCTCATCGAACTGAGTTCACATCCAAAAAGAACCCAAATATACCATGTAAACTTACTAAAAAAATGGGAACAACCAAAGGATGTCACTAGCAGAGCAGCTGAGAGGTTTTTTTATCACACCATCCACAGGTCTAGGGTTAGAGCTCTACCCCATGGGGAGCAAGAAACCGGAGGAAACTCCATGCATAAGTAATTCTCTTACTGAAACTGAAAAGTCGCAACTGTCTGTCCTCTTACAACATCACTCACATTTCTTTTCTGAGACACCAGGGAGAATCTCATTAATGCACCACAAAATCGAAACACCTGAGGGTCAGACTATTCGTCTCCGCCCCTACCTCATACCCGAAGCCCGGAAGCATATAATTGAAGACGAAATAGATAAAATGCTAGCCCTGAGGGTGATTGAACCCTCTGTGAGCCCATGGAGTTCCCCGGTGGTTCTCGTTCCAAAACCCGATGGGTCTGTTCGATTTTGCGTCGACTTCGGTAGGCTAAATGACATATCACTCTTTGACACATACCCTATTCCTCGTGTCGATGACGTCCTAGAGAAGCTAGGAAGAGCCAAATACCTGTCCACGCTCGATCTAAAAAAAGGATACTGGCAAATTCCCCTCGCACCAGAGGACAAAGAGAAAACAGCTTTTGTGACTCAATCAGGCCTTTATCACTTTACGGTCTTGCCCTTTGGTCTCCACGGGGCCCCAGCTACCTTTCAACGTTTGATGGACAGGCTCTTGAAACCATTTCATGACTTTGCTGCAGCGTACTTGGATGACATTGTAATTTTTAGCGACACTTGGCTCGATCCTTTACACCATCTCAATGAAGTGTTCACTGCCTTGGCGGAAGCCAGGCTGACGGCCAATCCAAAAAAATTTACCCTGGGAAACACTGAAATATCCTATCTAGGTTATCTGATAGGTAACGGGACTCTCCAACCCCAGAAAAATAAAATTGAGGCCATAATACAAGTGCCAATGCCGAAGATCAAGAAAGACATACGTTCCTTTTTAGGTTTAGTAGGCTATTACCACAGGTTCATATCCCAGTACTCCACGATTGCCGCCCATCTCACTGATCTTCTAACAAAACAACGCCCCTCCACTTTGGCCCCGTTGACTGATTCACAAATTGCTAGTTTTGAACAATTAAAACGATCCCTTACAACCGACCCCGTCCTGAAGTGTCCAGATTTTTCCAGGCCATTTCACTTGTATACTGACGCTTCTAACATCGGTCTAGGTGCGGTCCTCACCCAACCTGAAAAGGAGGGTCTTGATCATCCCATTGTATTTATCAGTAGAAAACTCCTTCCCAGAGAATGCCATTACCCCACTATTGAAAAGGAGTGTCTGGCCATTAAATGGGCTGTGGAGAACTTGCAATATTACCTCTTCGGCAGACCTTTCGTGCTTTACACCGACCATGCCCCCGTCACTTGGTTGGCCTCCCATAAGGATTCCAATTCTAGAGTGTTACAATGGTTTCTTGAGCTCCAACCTTTTACTTCCCAGGTCCGCCACGTACCGGGTTCTCAGCAGGGCCCTGCCGATTATCTGTCCCGGTTCCCCACCTCTTTGGTCCTCTACCAGTCCCGATCATGGGATTGGGAGTGTAGACGGGTCACCTCGACTGCGTCCTGTGACTCTCAGAGCTGGCGCCGTTCGCACGCCTCGCTCAATCCACTTCCGCATCCCCATGTTACCATGGGAACGCCGTCGGCCGCCTCAGGGACGGATTTCCGGATAGGGGAAAGAAAAGCAACGACGGACAGCACAGAAGGCGAGCGTTGTACGGAGCCGAGGAAGACGGAGGAGAAACAACCACCGGACGCGAAAGGGAGCTTCCTGGTCCTGCCCAGATGCCGGAGATCCGCGAGGCAGCTTCCACTGGAACCCGAGACACAACGGTCTACGAATCCAGCCACGACCCCGGAGGGTCGTGGCTCTACAAGGTACGGTCCTTCCTAGGACAGAAAACCCACAGAAAAACAACAGGGGCACAGGGGAGGGGAACCGGCGAGGTGGGCCAGGGGACAGGGAGCACCAGGGAAACACTGGAGAGCACTTTGGGGCACAGCTCTTAATGAGAAAAGGACAGAGCGTGTCAAAAGTACCCGAGTCCCACATCCTCACAGCTGAGCACCCTTCACCGCCAAAACCCTGAGAACCCTCTTTACCTGCATGCACCCCCAAAGAAACCCATATAAATACCCCACAACAAACTTACCTTTGGTATCTCCTCTGTTTGTTTTCCAGTAACCGCGGGAGACAAGAGGACCCGACCTCAGCCGAGCCTAAAAGAAGAGTAAAGACAAGACGATTAACAGTGAACAGAGGGAATCCACAAGACGTACGAACTACACAATACCTGTACAGCACTTGAATTATACTAGATCACAAACTAAATAAAAAAATCATTCACCCTATCTAAGTCTCTGACCCCTCTGTACCACCAGAGGCATACCACAGGGGGGTATGTGCAACAAACTAGCAAGGCAATTCACACAGTCATGGCAAAAACAAATTTAAAAAAAACACCACTTTAAAAGAGACCAGACTGCCTGAAACATGGAGAGTCCACAGTAAAACAGACACAGGTAGCTGAAATAAACACTTTTGAACAAATAATACTATTCACCCAGAAAAATCTCAGGGCTCATTACCTAGCTATTTTTGCAATCCTTGAACACTGGGCTGTATCAGGACACAGGGAAAATGCTGAGGCTCGCAAAATGGAGGTTGCTGTCTTTGGCTTCCCTCCACAAACTTAAGGGGCCAGAGCAGGTGTGGGGGGGCGGGGCTCAGGTGCAACAGGGACTCAGAGATCCAATCAGCTAAGTCCAGTTCCTGTGGGCAGGGGGAAAGGCAGCTGCTGCTCTACTCAGAATCTCCTAGGAGATAGACAAGCTGAATCCACACTTCCAAGCTAGCAGGGTCTACATTCCAGGTAAGGGAGAGATTGTTTAAAAAACAAACACTGGAATATTGCTGGGCGTGTACTCTGAATTTGGGCTTTTTTAAAGACAAAAAACAGGGGGGTAGACAGTGTTTAAACACAATTTAAATCACAGGAACAGATTAAAACATTTTCCTAAAAACACACTTTGCAAGATGTATGTAGCCTTTTTACTTAGAAGAAAAGGGGGGGGGTTATGTGCCACAAACTAGCAAGGCAATTCACAGAGTCACAGCAAAAACAAATTTGAAAAAACACCACTTTAAAAGAGGTCAGTCTACCTGAAACACAGAGAGTCTACAGTCAAACAGACACAGGTAGCTGAAATATACACTTTTGATCAAATAATACTATTTACCCAGAAATATCTCAGGGCTCCTTACATAGGTCTTTTTGCAATCCTTGAACACTTGGCTGTATCAGGACACAGGGAAGATGCTGAGGCTCACAAAATGGAGGTGGCTGTCTTGGGCTTCCCTCCACAAACTTAAGGGTCCAGAGCAGGTGTGGGGGGCGGGGCTCAGGTGCAACAGGGACTCAGAGAGTGAATAAGCTACATCCAATCCCTGTGGGCAGGGGGAAAGGCAACTGCTGCTCCATTCAGAATCTCCTTGGATAAAGACAGGCTGAATCCACACTTCCAAGATAGCAGAGTCTACTTTCCAGGTAAGGGAGCGATTGTTTAAAAAACAAACACTGGAATACTGCTGGGCGCGCACTTTGAAATCTGGCTTTTTTAAAGGTAGAAAACAGGGGTCCGACAGTTTTTAAACACAATATAAATCACAGAAACAGAATAAAACAGTCTCCTAAAAGCACTCTGCAAGATTTATGTAGCCTTTTTACATAGAAAAAAAGGGGGGGGGGGTTATGTGCCACAAACTAGCAAGGCAATTCACACAGTCAAGGCAAAAAATAATTTGAACAAAACACCACTTTAAAAGAGACCAGGCTGCCTGAAACACAGATAGTCCACAGTTAAACAGACACAGGTAGCTGAAATAAACAGTTTTGAACAAATAATACTATTTACCCAGAAAAATCTCAGGGCTCCTTACCTAGGTCTTTTTGCAATCCTTGAACACTGGGCTGCATCAGGACACAGGGAAGATGCTGAGGCTCACAAAATGGAGGTTGCTGTCTTTGGCTTCCCTCCACAAACTTAAGGGGCCAGAGCAGGTGTGGGGGGGCGGGGCTCAGGTGCAACAGGGACTCAGAGAGCCAATCAGCTAAGTCCAGTCCCTGTGGGCAGGGGGAAAGGCAGCTGCTGCTCTATTCAGAATCTCCTAGGATACAGACAGGCTGAATCCACACTTCCAAGCTAGCAGAGTCTACTTTCCAAGTAAGGGAGAGATTGTTTCAAAAACAAACAATGGAATACTGCTGGGCGCGCACTCTGAAATCTGGCTTTTTTAAAGGTATAAAACAGGAGGGCAGACAATTTTTAAACACAATTTAAATCACAGAAACAGATTAAAACATTTTTCTAAAAAGACACTCTGCAAGATGTATGTAGCCTTTTTACTTAGAAGAAAAAAGGGGGGGTTAGGTGCCACAAAGTAGCAAGGCAATTCAAACAGTCACGGCTAAAACCAATTTTAAAAAAACACCACTTTAAAAGAGACGAGGCTGCCTGAAACACAGAGAGTCCACAGTAAAACAGACACAGGTACCTGAAATAAACACTTTTGAACAAATAGTACTATTTACCCAGAAAAATCTCAGGGCTCCTTACTTAGGTCTTTTTGCAATCCTTGAACACTGGGCTGTATCAGGACACAGGGAAGATGCTGAGGCTCACAATATAGAGGTGGCTGTCTTGGGCTTCCCTCCACAAACTTAAGGGGCCAGAGCAGGTGTGGGACGGCGGGGCTCAGGTGCAACAGGGACTCAGTGAGCCAAACAGCTAAGGCCAGTCCCTGTGGGCAGGGGGAAAGGCAGCTGCTGCTCTATTCAGAATCTCCTTGAATGCAGACAGGCTGAATCCACACTTCCAAGCTAGCAGAGTCTACTTTCCAAGTAAGGGAGAGATTGTTTCAAAAACAAACAATGGAATACTGCTGGGCGCGCACTCTGAAATCTGGCTTTTTTAAAGGTAGAAAACTGGAGGGGAGTCAGTTTTTAAACACAATTTAAATCACAGAAACAGATTAAAACAGTCTCCTAAAAACACACTCTGCAAGATGTATGTAGCCTTTTTACTTAGAAGAAAAAAGGGGGGGTTAGGTGGCACAAAGTAGCAAGGTAATTCACACAGTCACGGCTAAAACCAATTTTAAAAAAACACCACTTTAAAAGAGACGAGGCTGCCTGAAACACAGAGAGTCCACAGTAAAACAGACACAGGTACCTGAAATAAACACTTTTGAACAAATAGTACTATTTACCCAGAAAAATCTCAGGGCTCCTTAACTAGGTCTTTTTGCAGTCCTTGAACACTGGGCTGTATCAGGACACTGGGAAGATGCTGAGGCTCACAATATGGAGGTGGCTGTCTTGGGCTTCCATCCACAAACTTAAGGGGCCAGAGCAGGTGTGGGACGGCGGGGCTCCGGTGCAACAGGGACTCAGAGAGCCAAGCAGCTAAGTCCAGTCCCTGTGAGCAGAGGGAAAGGCTGCTGCTGCTCTGTTCAGAATCTCCCTGGATACAGACAGGCTGAATCCAACCTTCCAAGCTAGCAGAGTCTACTTGCCAGGTAAGGGAGAGATTGTTTAAAAAACAAACACTGGAATACCTCTGTGCGCGCACTATTAAATCGTTCTTTTTTAATGGCAAAAAACAGGGGGGCAGACAGTTTTAAAGCAAAATTTAAATCACAAAAACAGATTAAAACAGTCTCCTAAAAACACACTCTGCAAGATGTATGTAGCCTTTTTACTTAGAAGATAAAAAGGGGAGGGTGTTATGTGCCACAAAGTAGCGAGGCAATTAACACAGTCACAACAAAAATGAATTAAAAAAAACACCACTTTAAAAGAGGCCAGGCTGCCTGAAACACAGAGAGTCCACAGTAAAAGAGACACAGGTAGCTGAAATAAACACTTTTGAACAAATAATACTACTTTCCCAGAAAAATCTCAGGGCTCCTAACCTAGGTCTTTTTGCAATCCTTGAACACTGGGTGTATCAGGACACAGGGAAGAAGCTGAAGCTCACAAAATGGAGGTGGCTGTCTTGGCCTTCCCTCCACAAACTTAAGGGGCCAGAGCTGGTGTGGGGGGACCGGGCTCAGGTGCAACAAGGACACAGATAACCAATCAACTAAGTCCAGTCACTGTGGGCAGGGGGAAAGGCAGCTGCTGCTCTATTCAGAATCGCTTTGGATACAGACAGGCTGAATCGACACTTCCAAGCTAGCAGAGTCTACTTTCCACGTAATGGAGAGATTGTTTAAAAAACAAACACTGGAGGAGGCGTGACCAGGGCATCAAGATGGCGGTCACACTTTTGTAGTGCTCAGGACCACTCCGTCATACGCCTCTTATAAAATCACTATCCGTACACATCAACACCATGAAAGCTTCATCGGGGTTCCTTTATCCTGCCCCGTCTCGAGTGGCGGGTTCCCGGCCGTCCCGGCCCGGTGAGACAGAGGTTTTGGCTGCCCAGCGTTCGACCGATGCTTCCCCCGATCAAGATGGTGGCTGAGGGACAGACCTGAGGTGCGGCCCGCTGCGGCAGAAAGGCGGCAGACGCCCGGACGGCCTGGAGGCAGGGCTGCGGACCCCGAGCCACAGAAAGTGCGGGTCACGGCCGGGGCCGCTGTGACTGGGAGAAATAAAGTTGGCCCCAGGGTGGCAGCACCGCGATTCTCTGGTCCCCCTGATTTTTCCCCCCTTCCCGTGGTGACCGAGGGCTGGGAAGTGGGGCGTTCCATGGGCCGGAGACCGGGGTGCTCGGCCGCAAATTGTGTGGGGCCCTGCCAGGCCCGGAGCCCGATATTAGGAGGAAGACCTGCAGACTGCTGGGAGGGCCGCCTGAGCGGACGGGTGCTCGCCGGAGCACGGGGCCCCCAGCTGATGCTGCTATAGGCCGGGAGGGGGGGTTTGGATGGAGGGCCTACCACGAGTGTGGTCAGCCGGAGGACCGAACCGGCGGGCTTGTTGCCCCCCTTCCCCCCCGAGATAAAAGGCTGGCTGCAGTCCGGGGCCTAGACATTACATCGCCTCAAGAGCGGACAACTACGGACCGTGTTGCGGTGACGCGCTCCCCGCTGGTCTCCCTGGGAGAGGGGAAAGAAGAAATTAAGTAGCAGTAACAAGCAGCAACCACAAACGTGAGCTGCGACAAACACTGGGATACCGAGAGGTGAATCTGGACCTTCGGGCCCAGTGTGCAGAGAGGGGCCCCATCTCCGTCCTTCGGACCATGGTGGGGTGCAGTATGAAGGTGACACGTTAGGAATTACAAGGAGTGCCTCCCTTTTCACCCTTTCCTTATTAGCTTGCCGCCCCTCCTCCGGACACCAGGCATCCTTACTGGCTGGACAGGGGAGGAGTCCCAGGACCATATTGAGTGAATAAAAATGCTGCCGGGGTAAAGGACATAGAAGGGGATAGGACAATAACAAAAAGAAACAGTAGGATGAAATAAACTCTGCAACACTGTGTTCCCCCAATACCCCTGGAACTATCTAATAGATTCATAAATTAGGATATACCACAGGGGGAATCAGATTAAATCCCCAGGGATCTCCCATCAGGCCCTACAGTAGGGCAGAACGAAAATGACCGATCACTGCAACCCTAGAGAGGTTAGAACTGCACCCAACATCATGGGCAAAGACAAAGCGATCAAACAAACAACCGCACAAACTCGTATGGACCAATTCACCACAGGTACAGTGGGCCCACGGTCGGAAGGCCCAACCCACAATCATCGTCCAGCGACCTGGCGGCAATCCGAGTCGAGAATCTCCACGGCAGAAGATGAAATAACAACTATAACAACCCAAATCTCAATGCTGACCAAATGCACCTCAGATCTACACAGGAGGGCTGAAGACGCCAAAAACAGATCTCGACGTAACAATCTTCGCCTAGTGGGTCTTCCCAAGGTCACTGCAGAATCATCATTGGATACGTTCCTAGAGGAGTGGTTCCGGTCCTGGTTGCCGGCAGACCACTTCACGCCATGGTTCACAATCGAACAAGCCCATAGGTCACTGCGCGCAAGCCTCCATCCGGCTCCCCACCCATCGCAGTAATAATCTGCCTCTTCAACTTCAAAGACAGAGACCTGGTCCTGCTGGAGGCTCGCTCCAGGGGAGACCTTCTCTGCAATGGAACGAAAGTACTCCTTTTCCCAGATTACACATTAGAGGTACAGCAACAACGCCGCACGTTCATGGAAGTGAAACAAAAGCTTAGATCCGTGGACATCCAGTATCATCTCCTGTTTCCAGCCAGACTCCGGGTGATCTATAATAATAAAACCTACTTTTTTGAGCAGCCGACCGCGGCATGGACCTGGCTAATGGGAGAAACCCCACTAGATATGCACAGAACAGGATCACGGCCACTGCTTAAGACAACACCAGCTTACCCAAGGGGGCAACATCCGATGAGCAGTCAGCGCACACGCTCTCGGAAACTAAGAGGAAGCATAGATCCAGCTCGGACTCCCCTCCCGGGGCTCATCGATCGGAACCCAGACACCCATAATAGAAAGAGAATTCTAGAGCCACCCTGACAAACCTGAAACCACAGGACACAACCAAGATCCAGCTAGAGACACAAGAAGACTCTGACTTGTCCTGTAGTCCAATCCTGTGACTGCATAGGTGGAACTTATTCTGGGAAAGACTTAAGACAATGAACACAGAAATAGAACCGTTATGCCTAACTTGATCACACATCGAGTATTATACATTTATGCATGATCCAATACTAGGGAGGGGTCCATCGCCACCAATACCACAGCCTTACCACTCAAAAGCCATCTCACTAGTTTTAGAAGTGAGGGGATATGTATATGGGTGACAGATGCTTCTGGGGGGAAGTATGAGGTGGGGAGGGAGTTGGGGGGCAATGGGGTTCCAGCCTCATTCTAAAGGCCAATGTTAGAATTTGTATGCGAAGGGAAGATTCATAATTTTTTTTTAATTGAGGCATAGGGCAGAATGCTTAATGACTCGACAGATATAACAGAGTCTGAGAATCGGCAGCAGGAAGATAGAAAGATAAGTAATTTAGAGTTGCACAAACAAGGAGCAAAATGATGGTTAAACAACTGTAAAATTCCACCTACAATCACACACCCCCCATGAATCAAGTACAAATTATGTCATGGAACATCAACGGGCTCCTAGACAAAAATAAACGTACTGCAGTATTCCCCTTCATACATAGATACCATCCAGAAATACTCATGTTGCAGGAAACCCACCTTTTGGGGGATAAGTACCCATTCCTGACTCGTCGAGGATTTGATAGAGTGTACCATGCGAGATACACACGTGGGTCACGAGGAGTAGCCATATTATTGCATTGTACCTTCCCTATGACACACATCCAAGTACGGAGAGACCAACAGGGGCGGTTTGTAGCCATTACCGGTAAGGTAGAAAGGTTCACGTTTAATATAATAAGTATCTACGCCCCTCCCTCCCTGGTCAGCTCAACCCTCCAGGCACTCACAAAACTTCTCTATGACCTACCCCGTGGGCACACTATACTAGGTGGCGACTTCAACGCAACCCCGGACCCGGCCTTAGATGTGGACGGCCCACTCACCACATATAGACGTACACTGGCAACCAAAATTAAGGGGTGGTTATCTGCCACAGGACTATGTGATGCCTGGCAGATATGGCATCCAAGGCAGAGACAATTCGCCCACACCTCAGCAACCCATGGCTCCCAATCCAGAATAGACCTGATGCTTCTTCCGAGCACAGATTGTACAACCCTCTCACACGTCAATATTCTAGCCAGAGGAATCTCTGACCATGACCCTCTCCGGCTCATACTAGGCCCGGCCCGGCCCGCCCCCGCCCAATGTGGCGGCTAAACGCATGGTATCTCCAAGATGAACACTTTAAGGAACAATTATGTCAGGCACAAGTAGAATACTTCAATCTAAACGAAGGCTCGGTAACCTCGGAGGGTGCTCTATGGGTGGCAGGGAAGGCGGTATTAAGAGGTATGGCTAAAAATCTGATACGTAATCAGGAACGTGCCAAAGCGCTACATATCACACAGCTAGAGCTCCGAGCAATAAACCTCGAAAGAATCTACGTAATAAACCCAAGCGAGAAACTGATGCGACAACTCCTCCTAATCTGAGAGGAGATACGGGGTCAATCCCTGGAGGACGCGAAACATTTATGGAGGGCCAGCACTGGAAGGATATATGGCAGGGGGGACAAGACCAGAAAGATGCTGTATTGGTTGATCTCCCGCAATCAGGCCTCCAAGATCGTCCCTGAAATTTATGACGGGGATGGGGCCCTGGTTACAGGTCATACCAAAATTGTGAATGCTTTTGCCAAGTATTATCATACACTGTATCAAGCATCTACACAAATAGATTCACATCAAACACGTCAACTACTTGACGAGATCCCCCTCCCACAGTTACCTATGATAGAAGCACAGCTTTTAGAGGAACCCATTAGAGAGGAAGAAATTGGGGCGGCAATCTCGACAATAAACGCTGGCAAGACTCCTGGTCCCGGTGGGTTCCCCCCCAGAATATTATAAGGTGTTTAGAGAAGACCTGACCCCACGTCTCCTACGCCATTTCGCAGAAATAGGAAAAGGTGGATCCTTTCCTCCTGAACTAGATACAGCCATGATCGTGGTGCTCCCCAAAACTCAGCCCCCTTCGCCTCACTGTGCGGATTACAGACCGATATCATCGATTAACACAGAAATTAAAATGTTCGCCTCTATCCTTGCCACTCGCATCAAAAGGGTCCTGCCGCAGCTAATCCATCCTGACCAATGTGGGTTTATGGCAACCCGCAGTACACGACACTGTATCCGCTGGCTACACGTAGCCTTGGCGGAGAGACGCCGGTTGCCCCAAAGCCTGGCCCTCTTGCTCATAGATTTTGAAAAGGCTTTTGATTCGGTTGACTGGGGATTCCTTCTACTGGTGCTCCGACGCGCAGGCATAGAAAATCAATTTTGCCACCTAATTAAAGCATTATACACTAACCCTACGGCCTGTGTACAGGTTAATGGGACCATATCCCACAGGTTTGACATCCGCAGAGGTACTCGACAGGGATGTCCCCTATCCCCTCTTTTGTTTACCCTGTCCATTGAGCTCCTAGCCCAGATGATTAGAGCGTGCTCAGTATACCGAGGATGGAAATGGCGTCCATCTCATGAAAACACGATAGCTCTGTATACAGATGATGTTCTGCTATATTTGGAGGAACCCAGTATAACGGGTCCAAGGAGCCTTTGCCTTCTAAGGAAATACGAACTAATCTCAGTTTGAACTCCACCAAATCAATCATGATACCGCTAGCAAACACACGTGATTGCTTCGACTGGCAAAATACCATACCCATACGCAAATTAAGTTTTAAATACCTAGGAATCTGGGTAACCCTTTTGCCCGAATTAACATGGGCCAAAAATCTATCTCCTCTGCTAACAAGAATCAAAGCGGACATGCAGAGATGGCAAACCCTCCCCTTGAATGTGATGGGGCTGGTGGCCCTATACAAAATGATGATCTTGCCAAGACTCCTATACATATTCCAAAATGTTCCCATCCTCATCCCCCACTGCTGGTTCAAAAATCTCGAAACCATCACCAGAAGATTTCTATGGAGAGGTAATAGAAATTGATTAGTGATACATTGCTGAAGAGGAATGTATGATGGAGGTGTGGGTGCGTCAGATCCCTATCTACATTACCTGGTTACCCAATTGATAGTGGTCCATGACTGGTTTAATGGGGGCTGGGAAGACCCGGCGAATAAGACAGAATTGACACTCCTGGGGTTTCCACAGGTTCTTGACATGCTGTATGGAGCATCACTTCCTCGTGACATGGAGGAAACAACCAAAGTGGTCTTCCTGGCATGGCGAGCCGCGTTACGCTACATTCACTGGAATACCGTTATAACCCTCCAGACTCCGCTATGGAGAAGGAAATGGATGTATGCCTCCGCCATACTGGAGGGATTCGCAACATGGGACCTAATAGGCATTTCCCTGGTTGGGGACATATGGGGTGCAGTCTGAAGGTGACACGTTAGGGATTACAAGGAGTGCCTCCCTTTTCACCCTTTCCTTATTAGCTGGCCGCCCCTCCTCCGGAAGCCAGGCATCCTTACTGGCTGGACAGGGGAGGAGTCCCGGGACCATATTGAGTGAATAAAAACGCCGCCGGGGTAAAGGACATAGAAGGGGATAGGACAATAACAAAACGGAACAGTAAGATGAAATAAACTCTGTACCACCGTGTTCCCCCAATACCCCTGGAACAATCTAAACGATTAATAAATTAGGATATACCACAGGGGGAATCAGATTAGATCCCCAGGCATCTCCCATCAGGCCCAGCGCACACGCTCTCGGAAACGAAGAGGAAGACATAGATCCAGCTCGAGCTCCCCTCCCAGGGCTCATCGATCGGAACCAAGACACCCACAATCAAAAGAGAATTCCAGAGCCACCCTGACAAGCCTGAAACCACAGGACCCAGTCCAAGGAGCCTTTGCCTTCTAAGGAAATACGAACTAATCTCAGGTTGAACTCCACCAAATCAATCATGATCCCACTAGCAAACACACGTGATTGCTTCGACTGGCAAAATAACATACCCATACGCAAATTAAGTTTTAAATACCTAGGAATCTGGGTAGCCCTTTTGCCTGAATTAACATGGGCCAAAAATCTATCTCCTCTGCTAACAAGAATCAAAACGGACATGCAGAGATGGCAAACCCTCCCCTTGAATGTGATGGGGCGGATGGCCCTATACAAAATGATGATCTTGCCAAGACTCCTATACATATTCCAAAATGTTCCCATCCTCATCCCCCACTCCTGGTTCAAAAATATCGAACCCATCATCGGAAGATTTCTATGGAGAGGTAATAGACATTGAGTAGCGATACAACATTGCCGGAGAGGAATATATGATGGAGGTTTGGGTGTGTCAGATCCCTATCTACATTACCTGGCTACCCAATTGATAGTGGTCCATGACTGGTTTAATGGGGGCTGGGAAGATGTGGCGTATAAGACAGAATTGACAATCCTGGGGTTTCCACAGGTTCTTGACATGCTGTATGGAGCATCGCTTCCTCGTGACATGGAGGAAACAACCAAAGTGGTCTTCCTGGCATGGCGAGCCGCGTTACGCCACACTCACTGGAATACCGTTATCACTCTCCAGACTCCGCTATGGAGAAGAAAATGGATGTATGCCTCCGCCACGTTGGAGGGATTCACAACATGGGACCTAGTAGGCATTTCCCTGGTTGGGGACATATGGAAAGGGAGGGCCATGAAATCGTTTCAAGACCTACAAGCAGAATTTCAATTAAACCAGACACAGTTCTTTAGATACCTTCAACTAAGACATGCACTGCGAACCCACCTGCCCACCACAAGCCCTATACTGGACTTTAACCCACGGGAAGCCAAAATACTCATGGGAAATATGGAGGGGAAAGGCATTTCTCAACGTTACAAAACACTAATCAACAACACTCCTGATAACTTAGTCATTTTTAGGACTAAGTGGGAATCATGGTTTGGGCCCCTAGAAGAAACGGAATGGATGGAAGCCTTGATGGCGCCCAAGGTATTGGCAATATCTGCAAGGTTCCGGATGATACAATTCTATTATTTATATGGGGCCTATCTGACACTATCCAAACTACACAAAATGGGAGCCCGCACTTCTGCCAAATGCCCAAGATGTCCGAATGAACCAGCAAACTTCTTTCATATGGTATGGACCTGTCAAAAAATACAAAAGTACTGGGAAGGGGTGATCCGAGATATAGGAAGGGCACTGGGTCAAGAAATACAAAAATCAGCTAAGCTAATCCTATTGGAGGTAAAGGAAGAAATGGGAGGAACACGTGCTAAACTAACACTGACAGAAACTGCATTATTAGTCGCTAATAGAGATATCGCTGCAGCGTGGACGTCCCCAGAAGGCCAGTGATCCAGAAATGGAGGAAGGGTGTGGATTGGTGTGCCAATCAGGAGAAACTGGTATTTGAGTGTAGAGGGTGCCCACACAAATTCGAAAAGATATGGGGACGATGGCTAGAATTGATGACATAAACCAGATACGTAATAATATACTTAATGTTTCAAGGGGACACTACGGTGGCTAGATCTGCTGATAGCACAAGAACCCATTATTGTTGATGGCTAACAACGATACTAAAACAATGATAAGATGTATAAATTCCATGCGTCCTTGCCTTGTACTTGAACCTGTTTTTTCCTTCCTTTTCTATATATGTCTGAAAAACAATAAAAAATTGTTTATAAAAAAAAAACACTGGAATACTGCTGGGCGTGCACTCTGAAATTGGGCTTTTTTAAAGGCAAAAAACAGGGGGGCAGACAGATTTTAAACACAATTTAAATCGAAGAAATAGATTAAACTTGTCTCCTAAAAACACACCCTGCAAGATGTATGTAGCCTTTTTACTTAGAAGAAAAAATGGGGGTGGGGGGTTATGTGCCACATACTAGCAAGGCAATTAACACAGTCATGGCAAAAACAAATAAAAAAAAACACCACTTTAAAAGAGGCCAGACTGCCAGAAACACAAAGAGTCCACAGTAAAACAGAAACAGGTAGCTTAAATAAACACTTTTGAACAAATAATTCTATTTACCTAGACAAATCTCAGGGCTCCTTACCTAGGTCTTTTTGCAATCCTTGAACACTGGGCTGTATCAGGACATAGGGAAGATGATGAGGCTCACAAAATGGAGGTGGCTTTCTTGGGCTTCCCTACACAAACTTAAGGGGCCAGAGCAGGTGTGGGGGGACGGGGCTCAGGTGCAACAGGGACTCAGAAAGCCAATCAGCTAAGTCCAGTCCCTGTGGGCAGGGGGAAAGGCAGCTGCTGCTCTATTCATAATCTCCTTGGATACAGACAGGCTGAATCCACACTTCCAAGCAAGCAGAGTCTACTTTCCAGGTAAGAGAGAGATTGTCTCAAAAACAAACAATGGAATACTGCTTGGTGTGCACTCTGAAATCGGGCTTTGTTAAAGGCAGAAAACAGGGGGGCAGACAGTTTTTAAACACAATTTGAATCACAGAAACAGATTAAAACAGTCTCCTAAAAACACACTCTGCAAGATGTATGTAGCCTTTTTACTTACAAGAAAAAAGGGGTGTTATGTGCAACAAACTATCAAGGCAATTCACACAGTCACCCCAAAAACAAATTAAAACAAACACCACTTTAAAAGAGCCCAGGTGGCCTGAAACACAGAGAGTCCACCGTAAAAAAGACACAGGTAGCTGAAATGAACACTTTGGAACAAATAATACTGTTTACCCAGAAAAATCTCAGAGCTCCTTACCTAGGTCTTTATGCAATCCTTTAACACTGGGCTGTATCAGGACACAGGGAAGATGCTGAGGCTCACAAAATGGAGGTGGCTGTCTTGAGCTTCCCTACACAAACTTAATGGGCCAGAGCAGGTGTGGGACGGAGGGGCTCAGAAGCAACAGGGACTCAGAGAGCCAATCAGCTAAGTCCAGTCCCTGTGGGCAGGGGGAAAGGCAGCTGCTGCTCTATTCAGAATCTCCTTGGATACAGACAGCCTGAAACCACAATTCCAAGCTAGCAGAGTCTAATTTCCAGGTAAGGGAGAGATTGTTTAAAAAACAAACACTGGAATACTGCTGGGCGAGTACTCTGAAATTGGGCTTTTTCAAAGGCAAAAAACATGGGGGCAGAAGGTTTTTATACACAATTTAAATCATAGAAACAGATTGAAACAGTCTCCTAAAAACACACTCTGCAAGATGTGTATAGCTTTTTTTACTTAGAAGAAAAGGGTGGGGTATGTGCCACAAACTAGCAAGGCAATTCACACAGTCACAGCAAAAACATTTTTTTTTTAAATCACCACTTTAAAAGAGGCCAGGCTGCCTGAAATAGAGAGAGTCCACAGTAAAACAGAAACAGGTAGCTGAAATAAACACTTTTGAACAAATAATACTATTCACCCAGAAAAATCTCAGGGTTCCTTACCTAGGTCTTTTTGCAATCCTTGAACACTGGGCTGTATCAGGAAACAGGGAAGATGCTGAGGCTCACAAACTGGAGGCAGCTGTCTTGGGCTTCCCTCCACAAACTTAAGGGGCCGGAGCAGGTGTGGGGGGTTGAAGCTCAGGTGCAACAGGGACTCAGAGAGCCAATCATCTAAGTCCAGTGCCTGTGGCAGGAGGGAACGAAGCTGCTGCTCTATTCAGAATCTCAATGAATACAGACAGGCTGAATCCACACTTCCAAGATAGCAGAGTCTACTTTCCAAGTAAGGCAGAGATTGTCTCAAAAACAAACAATGGAATACTGCTTGGTGTGCACTCTGAAATCTGGCTTTGTTAAAGGCAGAAAACAGGGGGGCAGACAGTTTTTAAACACAATTTGAATCACAGAAACAGATTAAAACAGTCTCCTAAAAACACACTCTGCAAGATGTATGTAGCCTTTTTACTTACAAGAAAAAAGGGGGTGTTATGTGCAACAAACTATCAAGGCAATTCACACAGTCACCCCAAAAACAAATTAAAACAAACACCACTTTAAAAGAGCCCAGGTGGCCTGAAACACAGAGAGTCCACCGTAAAAAAGACACAGGTAGCTGAAATGAACACTTTGGAACAAATAATACTGTTTACCCAGAAAAATCTCAGAGCTCCTTACCTAGGTCTTTATGCAAATCTTTAACACTGGGCTGTATCAGGACACAGGGAAGATGCTGAGGCTCACAAAATGGAGGTGGCTGTCTTGAGCTTCCCTACACAAACTTAAGGGGCCAGAGCAGGTGTGGGACGGAGGGGCTCAGAAGCAACAGGGACTCAGAGAGCCAATCAGCTAAGTCCAGTCCCTGTGGGCAGGGGGAAAGGCAGCTGCTGCTCTATTCAGAATCTCCTTGGATACAGACAGCCTGAAACCACAATTCCAAGCTAGCAGAGTCTAATTTCCAGGTAAGGGAGAGATTGTTTAAAAAACAAACACTGGAATACTGCTGGGCGAGTACTCTGAAATTGGGCTTTTTCAAAGGCAAAAAACATGGGGGCAGAAGGTTTTTATACACAATTTAAGTCATAGAAACAGATTGAAACAGTCTCCTAAAAACACACTCTGCAAGATGTGTATAGCTTTTTTTACTTAGAAGAAAAGGGTGGGGTATGTGCCACAAACTAGCAAGGCAATTCACACAGTCACAGCAAAAACATTTTTTTTTAAATCACCACTTTAAAAGAGGCCAGGCTGCCTGAAATAGAGAGAGTCCACAGTAAAACAGAAACAGGTAGCTGAAATAAACACTTTTGAACAAATAATACTATTCACCCAGAAAAATCTCAGGGTTCCTTACCTAGGTCTTTTTGCAATCCTTGAACACTGGGCTGTATCAGGAAACAGGGAAGATGCTGAGGCTCACAAACTGGAGGCAGCTGTCTTGGGCTTCCCTCCACAAACTTAAGGGGCCGGAGCAGGTGTGGGGGGTTGAAGCTCAGGTGCAACAGGGACTCAGAGAGCCAATCATCTAAGTCCAGTGCCTGTGGCAGGAGGGAACGAAGCTGCTGCTCTATTCAGAATCTCAATGAATACAGACAGGCTGAATCCACACTTCCAAGATAGCAGAGTCTACTTTCCAAGTAAGGCAGAGATTGTTTAAAAAACAAATACTGGAATACTGCTGGGCGCGCACTCTGAAATCTGGAATTTTTAAAGGCAAAGATCAAGGGAGCAGACAGTTTTTAAACACAATTTAATTCACAGAAACAGATTAAAACAGTCTCCTAAAACACACTGTGCAAGATGTATGTAGCTTTTTTACTTAGAAGAAAAAAGGGGGTGGGGTTAGGTGCCACAAAGTAGCAGGGCAATTCACACAGTCACGGCAAAAACAAATTTAAAGAAAACACCACTTTAAAAGAGTCCAGAATGCCTGAAACATAGAGAGTCCACAGTTAAACAGACACAGGTAGCTGAAATAAACACTTTTGAACAAATAATACTATTCACCCAGAAAAATCTCAGGGTTCCTTACCTAGGTCTTTTTGCAATCCTTGAACACTGGGCTGTATCAGGAAACAGGGAAGATGCTGAGGCTCACAAACTGGAGGCAGCTGTCTTGGGCTTCCCTCCACAAACTTAAGGGGCCGGAGCAGGTGTGGGGGGTTGAAGCTCAGGTGCAACAGGGACTCAGAGAGCCAATCATCTAAGTCCAGTGCCTGTGGCAGGAGGGAACGAAGCTGCTGCTCTATTCAGAATCTCAATGAATACAGACAGGCTGAATCCACACTTCCAAGATAGCAGAGTCTACTTTCCAAGTAAGGCAGAGATTGTCTCAAAAACAAACAATGGAATACTGCTTGGTGTGCACTCTGAAATCTGGCTTTGTTAAAGGCAGAAAACAGGGGGGCAGACAGTTTTTAAACACAATTTGAATCACAGAAACAGATTAAAACAGTCTCCTAAAAACACACTCTGCAAGATGTATGTAGCCTTTTTACTTACAAGAAAAAAGGGGGTGTTATGTGCAACAAACTATCAAGGCAATTCACACAGTCACCCCAAAAACAAATTAAAACAAACACCACTTTAAAAGAGCCCAGGTGGCCTGAAACACAGAGAGTCCACCGTAAAAAAGACACAGGTAGCTGAAATGAACACTTTGGAACAAATAATACTGTTTACCCAGAAAAATCTCAGAGCTCCTTACCTAGGTCTTTATGCAAATCTTTAACACTGGGCTGTATCAGGACACAGGGAAGATGCTGAGGCTCACAAAATGGAGGTGGCTGTCTTGAGCTTCCCTACACAAACTTAAGGGGCCAGAGCAGGTGTGGGACGGAGGGGCTCAGAAGCAACAGGGACTCAGAGAGCCAATCAGCTAAGTCCAGTCCCTGTGGGCAGGGGGAAAGGCAGCTGCTGCTCTATTCAGAATCTCCTTGGATACAGACAGCCTGAAACCACAATTCCAAGCTAGCAGAGTCTAATTTCCAGGTAAGGGAGAGATTGTTTAAAAAACAAACACTGGAATACTGCTGGGCGAGTACTCTGAAATTGGGCTTTTTCAAAGGCAAAAAACATGGGGGCAGAAGGTTTTTATACACAATTTAAGTCATAGAAACAGATTGAAACAGTCTCCTAAAAACACACTCTGCAAGATGTGTATAGCTTTTTTTACTTAGAAGAAAAGGGTGGGGTATGTGCCACAAACTAGCAAGGCAATTCACACAGTCACAGCAAAAACATTTTTTTTTAAATCACCACTTTAAAAGAGGCCAGGCTGCCTGAAATAGAGAGAGTCCACAGTAAAACAGAAACAGGTAGCTGAAATAAACACTTTTGAACAAATAATACTATTCACCCAGAAAAATCTCAGGGTTCCTTACCTAGGTCTTTTTGCAATCCTTGAACACTGGGCTGTATCAGGAAACAGGGAAGATGCTGAGGCTCACAAACTGGAGGCAGCTGTCTTGGGCTTCCCTCCACAAACTTAAGGGGCCGGAGCAGGTGTGGGGGGTTGAAGCTCAGGTGCAACAGGGACTCAGAGAGCCAATCATCTAAGTCCAGTGCCTGTGGCAGGAGGGAACGAAGCTGCTGCTCTATTCAGAATCTCAATGAATACAGACAGGCTGAATCCACACTTCCAAGATAGCAGAGTCTACTTTCCAAGTAAGGCAGAGATTGTTTAAAAAACAAATACTGGAATACTGCTGGGCGCGCACTCTGAAATCTGGAATTTTTAAAGGCAAAGATCAAGGGAGCAGACAGTTTTTAAACACAATTTAATTCACAGAAACAGATTAAAACAGTCTCCTAAAACACACTGTGCAAGATGTATGTAGCTTTTTTACTTAGAAGAAAAAAGGGGGTGGGGTTAGGTGCCACAAAGTAGCAGGGCAATTCACACAGTCACGGCAAAAACAAATTTAAAGAAAACACCACTTTAAAAGAGTCCAGAATGCCTGAAACATAGAGAGTCCACAGTTAAACAGACACAGGTAGCTGAAATAAACACTTTTGAACAAATAATACTATTCACCCAGAAAAATCTCAGGGCTCCTTACCTAGGTCTTTTTGCAATCCTTGAACACTGGGCTGTATCAGGACACAGGAAAGATGCTGAGGCTCACAAAAAGGATGTGGCTGTCTTGGGCTTCCCTCCACAAACATAAGGGTCCAGAGCAGGTGTGGGGGGGCCAGGCACAGGTGCAACAGGGACTCAGAAAGCCAATCGGCTAAGTCCAGTCCCTGTGGTCAGGGGGAAAGGCAGCTGCTGTTCTATTCAGAATCTCCTTGGATACAGACAGATTGAATCCACACTTCCAAGCTAGCAGAGACTACTTTCCAGGTAAGAGAGAGACTGTTTAAAAAACAAACACTGGAATACTGCTGGGCGTGCACTCTGAAATCGGGCTTTGATAAAGGCAGAAAACAGGGGGGCAGACAGTTTTTAAAAACAATTTAAATCACAGAATCAGATTAAACAGCCTCCTAAAAACACACTCTGCAATATGTATGTAGCCTTTTAACTTAGAAGAAAAAAGGGGGGGTATGTGCCACAATTTAGCAAAGCAATGCACACAGTAACGACAGAAACAAATTAAAAAAAAACACCACTTTAAATTAGGCCAGGCTGTCTGAAACACAGAGAGTCCACAGTTAAACAGACACAGGTAGCTGAAATAAACACTTTTGAACAAATAGTACTATTTCCCAGAAATATCTCAGGCCTCCTTACCTAGGTCTTTTTGTAATCCTTGAACACTGGGCTGTATCAGGACGCAGGGAAGATGCTAAGGATCACAAAATGGAGATGGCTGTTTTGGGCTTCCCTCCACAAACTTGAGGGACCAGAGCAGGAGTTGGGGGGGGGCTCAGGTGTAACAAGGACTCAGAGAGCCAATCAGCTAAGTCCAGTATCTGTGGGCAGGGGAAACGGCAGCTGCTGCTCTAGTCAGAATCTCCTTGGATACAGACAGGCTGAATCCACACTTCCAAGCTAGCAGAGTCTACTTTCCAGGTAAGGGAGAGATTGTTTAAAAAACAAACACTGAAATACTGCTGGGCGTGCACTCTGAAATTGGACTTTTTTAAAAGCAAAAAACAGGGGGCAGACAGTTTTTAAACACAATTTAAATCACAGAAATAGATTAAAACAGTATCCTAAAAACACACTCTGCAAGATTTATGTAGCCTTTTTACTTACAAGAAAAAAGGGGGTGGGTTATGTGCCACAAACTAGCAATGCAATTAACACAGTCACGACAAAAACAAATTAATACAAACACCACTTTAAAAGAGCCCAGGTTACCTGAAACACAGAGAGCCCACCGTAAAACAGACACAGGTAGCTGAAATGAACACTTTTGAACAAATAATACTATTTACCCAGAAAAATCTCAGAGCTCCTTACCTAGGTCTTTTTGCAATCCTTGAACACTGGGCTGTATCAGGACACAGGGAAGATGCTGAGGCTCACAAAATGGAGGTGGCTGTCTTGGGCTTCCCTCCACAAACTTAAGGGGCCAGAGCAGGTGTGGGGGGACGGAGGGGCTCAGGTGCATCAAGGAGTCAGAGAGCCAATCAGCTAAGTCCAGTCCCTGTGGGCAGGGGGAAAGGCAGCTGCTGCTCTATTCAGAATCTCCTTGGATACAGACAGGCTAATCCACAATTCCAAACTAGCAGAGTCTACTTTCCAGGTAAGGGAGAGATTGTTTAAAAAACAAACAAACACAGGAATACTGCTGGGCAGCACTCTGAAATCGGGCTTTTTTAAAGGTAGAAAACAGGGGGTAAGAGAGTTTTTAAACACAATTTAAATCACAGAAACAGATTAAAACAGTCTCCTAAAACACACTCTGCAAGATGTATGTAGCCATTTTACTTAGAAAAAAAAAGAGGGGTGTTAGGTGCTACAAAGTAGCAAGACAATTTACACAGTCACGGCAAAAACAAATAAAAAAAAAAAAACACTTTAAAAGAGACCAGGCTGCCTGAAACACAGAGAGACCAGAGTAAAACAGCAGCAGGTAGCTGAAATAAACACTTTTGAACAAATAATACTATTCACCCAGAAAAATCTCAGGGCTCCTTACCTAGGTCTTTTTGCAATCCTTGAACACTGGGCTGTATCAGGACAGAGTGAAGATGCTGAGGCTCACAAAATGGAGGTGGCTGTCTTGGGCTTCACCCACAAACTTAAGGGGCCAAAGCAGGTTTGGGGGGAGGGGCTCAGGTGCAACAGGGACTCAGAGAGCCAATCAGCTAAGTCCAGTCTCTGTAGGCAGGGGGAAAGGCAGCTGCTGCTCTATTCAGAATCTCCTAGGATACAGACAGGCTGAATCAACACTTCCAAGCTAGCAGGGTCTACTTTCCAGGTAAGGGAGAGATTGTTTAAAAAACAAACACTGGAATACCGCTGGGCGCCACTCTGAAATTAGGCTTTTTTAAAGGCAAAAAACAGGGGGGCAGACAGTTTTTAAAAACAATTTAAATCACAGAAACAGATTGAAACAGTCTCCTGAAAACACACTCTGCAAGGTGTGTGTAGCCTTTTTACTTAGAAGAAAGGGGGGGGGGGGTATGTGCCACAAACTAGCAAGGCAATTCACACAGTCACAGCAAAAATATTTTTTTTTTAAATCACCACTTTAAAAGAGGCCAGGCTGCCTGATACACAGAGAGTCCACAGTAAAACATAAACAGGTAGCTGAAAGAAACACTTTTGAAGAAATAATACTATTTACCCAGAAAAATCTCAGGGCTCCTTACCAAGGTCGTTTTCCAATCCTTGAACACTGGGCTGTATCAGGACACAGGGAAGATGCTGAGGCTCACAAAATGGAGGTGGCTGTCTTGGGCTTCCCTCCACAAACTTAAGGGGCCAGAGCAGGTGTTTGGGGCTGGGCTGAGGTGCAACAGGGACTCAGAGTCAATCAGCTACATCCAGTCCCTTTGGGCAGGGGGAAAGGCATCTGCTGCTCTATTCAGAATCTCCTTGGATGCAGACAGGCTGAATCCACACTTCCAAGCTAGCAGAGTCTACTTTCCAGGTAAGGGAGAGATTGTTTAAAAAACGAACACTGGAATACTGCTGGGCGTGCATTCTGAAATCTGGCTTTTTTAAAGGTAGAAAACAGGGGGCCTGACAGTTTCTAAACACAATTTCAATCACAGAAACAGATTAAAACAGTCTCCTAAAAACACACTCTGCAAGATGTATGTAGCCTTTTTACTTAGAAGATAAAAGGGGGAGGTGGGGTTATGTGCCACAAACTAGCAAGGGAATTCACACAGTCACAGCAAAAATGAATTAAAAAAAACACCACTTTAAAAGAGGCCAGTCTGCCTGAAACACAGAGAGTCCACAGTAAAATAGAAACAGGTAGCTGAAATGAACACTTTTGAACAAATAATACTATACACCCAGAAAAATCTCAGGGCTCCTTACCTAGGTCTTTTTGTAATCCTTGAACACTGGGCTGTATCATTACACAGGGAAGATGCTGAGGCTCACAAAATCGAGGTGGCTGTCTTGGGCTTTCCTCCACAAACTTAAGGGGTCAGAGCAGGTGTGGGGGGACGGGGCTTAGGTGCAACAGGTACTCAGAGATCCAATCAGCAAGTCCAGTCCCTGTAGGCAGGGGGAAAGGCAGCTGCTGCTCTATTCAGAATCTCTGTGGATACAGACAGGCTGAATCCACAATTCCAAGCTAGCAGAGTCTACTTTCCAAGTAAGGGAGAGATTGTTTCTAAAACAAACACTGGAATACTGCTGGGCGCGCACTCTGAAATCGGGCTTTTTTAAAGGCAAAGATCAGGGGGGCAGACAGTTTTTAAACACAATTTAAATCACAGAAACAGATTAAAACAGTCTCCTAAAAACACACTCTGCAAGATTTATGTTGCCTTTTTATTTAGAAGAAAAAGGAGGTGAGTTATGTGCCACAAACTATCAAGGCAATTCACACACTCACTGCAAAAACTAATTTGAAAATAACACCACTTTAAAAGAGGCCAGGCTGCCTGTAACACAGAGAGTCCACAGTAAAACAGACACAGGTAGCTGAAATAAACACTTTTGAACAAATAATACTACTTACCCAGAAAAATCTCAGACCTCATTACCTAGGTCTTTTTGCAATCCTTGAACACTGGGCTGTATCAGGACACAGGGAAGATGCTGAAGGCTCACAAAATGAAGGTGGCTGTCTTGGGCTTCCCTCCACAAACTTAAGGGGCCAGAGTTGGTGTGGGGGGACCGGGCTCAGGTGCAACAGGGACTAAGAGAACCATCAGCTAAGTCCAGTCCCTGTGGGCAGGGGGAAAGGCAGCTGCTGCTCTATTCAGAATCTCCTTCGATACAGACAGGCTGAATTCACACTTCCAAGCTAGCAGAGTCTACTTTCCACGTAATGGAGAGATTGTTTAAAAAACAAACACTGGAGGGGGCGTGACCAGGGCGTCAAGATGGCAGTCGCACTTTCGTAGTGCTCAGGACCCCTCCGTCATCCGCCTCTCATAAAATCACTATCCGTACACATCAACACCATGAAAGCTTCATCGGGGTTCCTTTATCCTGCCCCGTCTAGAGTGGCGGGTTCCCGGCCCTCCTGGCCCCATGAGACAGAGGTTTTGGCTGCCCAGCGTTCGACCGCTGCTTCCCCCGATCAAGATGGTGGCTGAGGGACAGACCTGAGGTGTGGCCCGCTACGGCGGAAAGGCAGCAGCGGCCCTGACGGCCTGGAGGCAGGGCTGCGGACCCCGAGCCACAGAAGGTGCGGGTCGCGGCTGGGGCCGCTGTGACTGGGAGAAATCAAGGTAGGCCCCAGGCTGGCAGCACCGCGATTCTCTGGTCCCCCTGATTTTTTCCCCCCCTTCCCGTGGTGACCGAGGGCTGGGAAGCGAGTTGGGGGCGCTTCGAGGGCCGGAGGCCTGGGTGCTTGGCCGCAAATTGTGCGGGGCCTGGCAGGCTCAGAGCCCGATATTAGGAGGAGGACCTGCAGACCGCTGGGAGGGCTGTCTGAGCGAACGGGTGCTCTCCGGAGCACGGGGACCCCTGCTGATGCTGCTATAGGCCGGGAGGCGGGGTTTGGTGGAGGGCATACCACGGGTGTGATCAGCCAGAGGACCGAACAAGCGGGCTCGTTGCCCCCCTTCCCCCCGAGATAAGAGACTCCATGGCAGCGAGAGGCCCCCCGGCTGTAGCCAGGGGAAGGGTTTTGGAGCCCGGGGCTGGCTGCAGTCCGGGGACAAGACATTACATCGCCTCGAGGGCAGCCAACTACGGACTGTGTTGCAGTGACGCGCTCCCCACTGGTCTCCCCGGGAGAGGTGAAAGAAGAAATTAAGTAGCAGTAACAAACAGCAACCACAAACGTGAGCTGGGACAAACACTGGGATACCGAGAGGTAAATCTGGACCTTCGGGCCCCATGTGCAGAGAGGGGCCCCATCTCCGTCCTTCGGACCACGGTGGGGTGCAGTCTGAAGGTGACACGTTAGGGATTACAAGGATTGCCTCCCTTTTCACCCTTTCCTTATTAGCTGGCCGCCCCTCCTCCGGACGCCAGGCATCCTTACTGGCTGGACAGGGGAGGAGTCCCGGGACCATATTGAGTGAATAAAAACGCCGCCGGGGTAAAGGACATGGAAGGGGATAGGACAATAACAAAACAAAACAGTAAGATGAAATAAACTCTGCACCACCGTGCTCCCCCAATACCCCTGGAACAATCTAAACGATTCATAAATTAGGATATACCACAGGGGGAATCAGATTAGATCCCCAGGCATCTCCCATCAGGCCCTACACTAGGGCAGAACGAAAATGACCGATCACTGCAACCCTAGAGAGGTTAGAACTGCACCCAACATCATGGACAAAGACAAAGCGATCAAACAAACAATGGCACAAACTTGTATGGACCAATTCACCACAGGTACAGTGGGCCCACGGTCGGAAGGCCCAACCACAAATGGCGGTAATAACCCACAAACATCGTCCAGCGACCTGGAGGCGATCCTTCAGGCGATTCAGGCTTCCCAGACAGAAGTTGAATCAAAAATAGGGGAGGTCCGAGTGGATGTCGCCCTGATCCGGCAAGATCTCTGCAATGCAGTATCCCGAAACACAGAGGCCGAGTCGAGAATCTCCCCGGCAGAAGATGAAATAACAACTCTAAAAAGCCAAATCTCAATGCTGACCAAACGTACCTCAGATCTACACAGGGGGGCTGAAGACGCCGAAAAAAGATCTCGACGTAACAATCTTTGCCTAGTGGGTCTTCCCAAGGCCACTGCAGAATCATCATTGGATACGTTCCTAGAGGAGTGGTTCAGGTCCTGGTTGCCGGCAGACCACCTCACGCCATGGTTCACAATCGAACGAGCCCATAGGTCGTTGTGCCCAAGGCCTCCGTCCGGCTCCCCACCCATGCCAGTACTAATCTGCCTCTTCAACTTCAAAGACAGAGACCTGGTCCTGCGGGAGGCTCGCTCCTGGGGAGACGTCCTCTGCAATGGAAAGAAAGTACTCCTTTTCCCAGATTACACATTAGAGGTACAGCAACAATGCCGCTCGTTCATGGAAGTGAAACAAAAGCTTAGATCAATGGACATCCAGTATCATCTCCTGTTTCCAGCCAGACTCCGGGTGATCTATAATAATAAAACCTACTTCTTTGACCAGCCGACCGCGGCATGGACCTGGCTAGCGGAAGAAACCCCACTAGATATGCACAGAACAGGATCACAACCACCGCTTAAGACAACGCCAGCTCACCTAAGGGGGCAACAACCGATGCGCAGTCAGCGCACACGCTCTCGGAAACGAAGAGGAAGACATAGATCCAGCTCGAGCTCCCCTCCCAGGGCTCATCGATCGGAACCAAGACACCCACAATCAAAAGAGAATTCCAGAGCCACCCTGACAAGCCTGAAACCACAGGACCCAGTCCAAGGAGCCTTTGCCTTCTAAGGAAATACGAACTAATCTCAGGTTGAACTCCACCAAATCAATCATGATCCCGCTAGCAAACACATGTGATTGCTTCGACTGGCAAAATAACATACCCATACGTAAATTAAGTTTTAAATACGTAGGGATCTGGGTAACCCTTTTGCCCGAATTAACATGGGCCAAAAATCTATCTCCTCTGCTAACAAGAATCAAAACGGACATGCAGAGATGGCAAACCCTCCCCTTGAATGTGATGGGGCGGATGGCCCTATACAAAATGATGATCTTGCCAAGAAGATGGGAAGATGCTGAGGCTCACAAAATAGAGGTGGCTGTCTTGGGCTTCCCTCCACAAACTTAAGGGTACAGAGCAGGTGTGGGCGGAGGAGCTCAGGTGCAACAGGGACTCAGAGAGCCAATCAGCTACGTCCAGTCCCTGTGAGCAGGGGGAAAGGCAGCTGCTGCTCTATTCAGAATCTTCTTGGATACAGACAGGCTGAATCCACACTTCCAAATTAGCAGAGTCTACTTTTCAGGTAAGGGAGAGATTATTTAAAAAACAAACACTGGAATACTGCTGGGCGCGCATTCTGAAATCAGGCTTTTTTAAAGGCAAAAAACATGGGGGCAAACAGTTTCTAAACACAATTTAAATCACAGAAACAGATTAAAACAGTCTCCTAAAAACACACTCTGCAAGATGTATATAGCCTTTTTACTTAGAAGATAAAAGGGGGGCGAATTATGTGCCCCAAACTAGAAGGCAATTTACAAAGTCACGGCAAAAACTAATTAAAAAGAAACACCACTTTAAAAGAGGCCAGGCTGCCTGAAACACAGAGTCCACAGTAAAACAGACACAGGTAGCTGAAATTAACACTTTTGAACAAATAGTACTATTTCGCAGAAAAATCTACGGGCTTCTTACCTAGGTCTTTTTGCAATCCTTGAACACTAGGCTGTATCAGGACACAGGGAAGATGCTGAGGCTCACAAAATGGAGGTGGCAGTCTTAGGCTTCCCTCCTCAAACTTAAGGGGCAAGAGGAGGTGTTGGAGGCGGGGCTCAGGTGCAACAGGGACTCAGAGAGCCAATCAGCTGTGGGCAGGGGGAAGGCAGCTGCTGCTCTATTCAGAATCTCCTTGGATACAGACAGGCTGAATCCACACTTCCAAGCTAGCAGAGTCTACCTTCCACGTAAGGGAGAGATTGTTTAAAAATCAAACACTGGAATACAGATGGGCGCGCAATCTGAAATTGGGATTTTTTTTGAATTGCAAAAAACAGGGGGGCAGACAGTTTTTAAACACAATATAAATCACAGAAACAGATTAAAACAGTCTCCTAAAAACAAACTCTGCAAGATGTATGTAGACTTTTTACTTAGAAGATAAAAGGGGGAGGGGAGTCATGTGCCACAAACTAGCAAGGCAATTCACACAGTCACAACAAAAATGAATTAAAAAAAACACCACTTTAAAAGAGGCCAGGCTGCCTGAAACACAGAGAGTCCACAGTAAAACAGAAACAGGTAGCTGAAATAAACACTTTTGAACAAATAATACTATTCACCCAGAACAATCTCAGGGCTCCTTACCTAGGTCTTTTTGCAATCTTTGAAAACTGGGCTGTATCAGAACACAGGGAAGATGCTGAGGCTCACAAAATGGAGGTGGCTGTCCTGGGCGTCCTTCCAAAAACTTAAGGGGCCAGAGCAGGTGTGGGGGGACGGGGCTGAGGTGCAACAGGGACTCAGAGAGCCAATCAGCTAAGTCCAGTCCCTGTGGGGAGGGGGAAAGGCAGCTGCTGCTCTATTCTGAATCTCCTTGGATACAGACAGGCGGAAACCACACTTCCAAGCTAGCAGAGTCTACTTTTCAGGTAAGGGAGAGATTGTTTAAAAAACAAACACTGGAATACTGCTGGGCGCGCACTCTGAAATCGGGCTTTTTTAAAGGCAGAAAACAGGGGGGCTGACATTTTCTAAACACAAATTTAAATGTCAGAAACAGATTAAAACAGTCTCCTAAAAACACACTCTGCAAGATGTATGTAGCCTTTTTATTTAGAAGATAAAAGGGGGAGGGGGTTATGTGCCACAAAATAGCAAGACAATTCACATAGTCACGGCAAAAACAAATTTGAAAAAAATACCACTTTAAAAGAGGCCAGGTTGTCTGAAACACAGAGAGTCCACAGTAAAACAGACACAGGTAGCTGAAATAAACACTTTTGAACAAATAATACTATTTACCCAGACAAATCTCAGGGCTCCTTACCTAGGTCTTTTTGCCATCCTTGAACACTGGGCTGTATCAGGACACAGGGAAGATGCTGAGGCTCACAAAATGGAGGTGATTGTCTTGGGCTTCCCCCCACAAACGTAAGGGGCCAGAGCAGGTGTGGGGGGTTGGGGTAGGGTGCATCAGGGACTCAGAGAGCCAATCATCTAAGTCCAGCCCCTGTGGCAGGAGGAAAAGAAGCTGCTGCTCTATTCAGAATCTCCTTGAATACAGACAGGCTGAATCCACACTTTCAAGCTAGCAGAGTCTACTTTCCAAGTAAGGGAGAGATTGTTTCAAAAACAAACACTGGAATACTGCTGGGCGCGCACTCTGAAATCGGGGATTTTTAAAGGCAAAGATCAAGAGGGCAGACAGTTTGTAAACACAATTTAAATCACAGAAACAGATCAAAACAGTCTCCTAAAAACACACTCTGCAAGATGAATGTAGCCTTTTTACTTAAAAGAAAAAAGGGGGTGGGGGTTAGGTGCCACAAAGTAGCAGGGCAATAAACACAGTCACAGCAAAAACAAATTTAAAGAAAACACCACTTTAAAAGAGACAAGACTAGCTGAAACACAGAGAGTCCACAGTTAAACAGACACAGGTATCTGAAATAAACACTGTTGAACAAATTATACTATTTACCCAGAAAAATCTCAGAGCTCCTTACCTAGGTCTTTTTGCAATCTTTGAAAACTGGGCTGTATCAGAACACAGGGAAGATGCTGAGGCTCACAAACTGGAGGTGGCTGTCTTGGGCTTCCATCCACAAACTTAAGGGGCCAAAGCAGGTGTGGGGGGGCTGGGACTCAGGTGCAACAGGGACTCAGAGAGCCAATCAGCTAAGTCCAGTCCCTGTGGGCAGAGGGAAAAGCAGCTGCTGCTCTATTCAGAATCTCCTTGGATACAGACAGGCTGAATCCACACTTCCAAGCTAGCAGAGTCTACTTTCCAGGTAAGGGAGAGAGTGCTTAAAAAACAAACACTGGAATACTGCTGGGCGCGAACTCTGAAATCGGGCATATTTAAAGGCAAAAAACAGGAGGGCAGACAGTTTTTAAACACAATTTAAATCACAGAAACAAATTAAAACAGTCTCCTAAAAACACACTCTGCAAGATGTCTACAGCCTTTTTACTTAGAAGAAAAAAGGGGGGAGGGGTTAGGTGCCACAAAGTATCAAGGCAATTCAAACAGTCACGGCAAAAACACATTTTTTTAAAAACACCACTTTAGAAGAGGCCAGACTGCCTGAAAGACAGAGAGTCCACAGTAAAACAGACACAGGTAGCTGAAATAAACACTTTTGAACAAATAATACTATTTTCGCAGAAAAATCTCAGGGCTCCTTACCTAGGTCTTTTTGCAATCCTTGAAAACTGGGTTGTATCAGAACACAGGGAAGATGCTGAGGCTCACAAACTGGAGGTGGCTGTCTTGGGCTTCTTTCCACAAACTTAAGGGGCCAAAGCAGGTGTGGGGGGCGGGGCTGAGGTGCAACAGTGACTCAGAGAGCCAATCAGCTAAGTCCAGTCCCTGTGGGCAGGGGCAAAGGCAGCTGCTGCTCTATTCAGAATCTCCTTGGATACAGACAGGCTGAATCCACACTTCCAAGCCAGCAGAGTCTACTTTTCAGGTAAGTGAGAGATTGCTTAAAAAACAAACACTGGACTACTGCTGGGCGCGCACTCTAAAATCAGACTTTTTTAAAGGCAGAAAACAGGGGGGCTGACATTTTCTAAACACAATTTAAATGTCAGAAACAGATTAAAACAGTCTCCTAAAAACACACTCTGCAAGATATATGTAGCCTTTTTACTTAGAAGATAAAAGGGGGAGGGGGGTTATGTGCCACAAACTAGCAAGGCAATTCACACAGTCACAACAAAAACAAATTAAAAAAAATATCACTTTAAAAGAGGCCAGTCTGCCTGAAACACAGAGAGTCCAAAGTAAAACGGACACAGGTAGCTGAAATAAACACTTTTGAACAAATAATACTATTTACCCAGAAAAATCACAGGGATTCTTACCTAGGTATTTTTGCAGTCCTTAAACACTGGGCTGTATCAGGACACAGGGAAGATGCTGAGGCTCACAAAATGCAGGTGGCTGTCTTGGGCTTCCCTCCACAAACTTAAGGGGTCAGAGCAGTTGTGGGGGGAGGGGCTCATGTGCAACAGAGATTCAGAGAGCCAATCAGCTAAGTCCAGTCCCTGTGGGCAGGAGGAAAGGCAGCTGCTGCTCTATTCAGAATCTCTTTGGATACAGACATGCTGAATCCACACTTCCAAGCTAGCAGAGTCTACTTTTCAGGTAAGGGAGAGATTGTTTAAATAACAAACACTGGAATACTGCTGGGTGCGCACTCTGAAATCGGGGTTTGTTAAAGGTAGAAAACAGGGGGGCAGACAGTTTTTAAACACAATTTAAATCACAGAAACAGTTTAAAAAGTCTCCTAAAAACACAATCTGCAAGATGTATGTAGTCTTTTTACTTAGAAGAAAAAAGGGGGGTTATGTGCGACAAACTAGCAAGGCAATACGCACAGTCACTGCAAAAACGAATAAAAAAAAAACACCACTTTAAAAGAGACCAGGCTGCCTGAAACACAGATAGTCCACAGTTAAACAGACACAGGAAGTTGAAAGAAAAACTTTTGAACAAATAATACTATTTAACCAGAAAAATCTCAGGGCTCCTTACCTAGGTCTTTTTGCAATTCTTGAACACTGGGCAGTATCAGGACACAAGGAAGATGCTGAGACTCACAAAATAGAAGTTGCTGTCTTTGGCTTCCCTCCACAAACTTAAGGGGCCAGAGCCGGTGTGGGGGCGGGCGGCGCTCAGGAGCAACAGGGACTCAGAGAGCCAATCAGCTAAGTCCAGTCCCTGTGGGCAGGGGGAAAGGCAGCTACTGATCTATTCAGAATCTCCTTGGATACAGACAGGCTGAATCCACACTTCCAAGCTAGCAGAATTAACTTTCAAGGTAAGGGAGAGGTTGTTTAAAAAACAAACACTGGAATACTGCTGGCCGTGCACCCTTAAATCGTGCTTTTTTAAAGGCAAAAAACAGGGGGCAGACAGTTTTAAAACACAATTTAAATCACAGAAACGGATTAAAACAGTCTCCTAAAAACACACTCTGAAAGATATATGTAGCCTTTTTACTTAGAAGATAAAAGGGGGGGTTATGTGCCACAATCAAGCACGGCAATTCACACAGTCACGGCTAAAACAAATTTAAAAAAAACACCACTTTAAAAGAGTCCAGGATGCCTGAAACACAGAGAGTCCACAGTAAAACAGACACAGGTAGCTGAAATAAACATTTTTGAACAAATCATACTATTTACCCAGACGAATCTCAGGGCTCCTTACCTCGGTCCTTTTGCAATCCTTGAACCCTGGGCTGCATCAGAACACAGGGAAGATGCTGAGGCTCACAAAATGGAGGTGGCTGTCTTGGGCTTCCCTCCACAAACTGAAGGGGCCAGAGCTGGGTTGGGGGGGCGGGGCTCAGGTGCAACAGGGACTCAGAGAGCCAATCAGCTAAATCCAGTCGCTGTGGGCAGGGGAAAAGGCAGCTGCTGCTCTATTCAGAATCTCCTAGGATACAGACAGGCGGAATACACACTTCCAAGCTAGCAGAGTCTACTTTCCAGGTAAGGGAGAGATTGTTTAAAAAACAAACACTGGAATACTGCTGGGCGCGCACTCTGAAATCAGGCTTTTTTGAAGGTAGAAAACAGGAGGGCAGACAGTTTTTAAACACAAATTAAATCACAGAAACAGATTAAAACAGTTTCTTAAAAACACACTCTTCAAGATTTATGTAGCCTTTTTACTTAGAAGAAAAAGGTGGGGGGCGGGTTAGGTGCAAAAACTAGCAAGGCAATTGACACAGTCAGTGCAAAAACAAATTTGAAAAACACACCACTTTAAAAGAGACCAGGCTGCCTGAAACACAGAGAGTCCACAGTTAAACATACACAGGTAGCTGAAATAAACAGTTTTGAACAAATAATACTATTTACCCTGAAAAATCTCAGGGCTCCTTACCTAGGTCTTTTTGCAATCCTTGAACACTGGGCTGTATCAGGACACAAGGATGATGCTGAGGCTCACAAATGGAAGTGGCTGTCTTGGGCTTCCCTCCACAAACTTAAGGGGCCAGAGCAGGTGTGGGACGGCGGGGCTCAGGTGCAACAGGGACTCAGAGAGCCAATCAGCTAAGTCCAGTTCCTGTGGGCACAGGGAAAGGCAGCAGCTGCTCTATTCAGAATCTTCTTGGATACAGACAGGCTGAATCCACCCTTCCAAGCTAGCAGAGTCTACTTTCCAGGTAAGGGAGAGATTGTTTAAAAAACAAACACTGGAATACTGCTGGGCGCGCACTCTAAAATAGGGCTTTTTTAAATGCAAAAAACAGGGGGGCAGACAGTTTCTAAATACAATTTAAATCACAGAAACAGATTAAAACAGTCTCTTAAAAACACACTTTGCAAGATGTATATAGCCTTTTTGCTTAGAAGAAAAAAGGGGGGGTTAGGTGCAAAAACTAGCAAGGCAATTCACACAGACACGGCAAAAACAAATTTGAAAAAAACACCACATTAAAAGAGAACAGGCTGCCTGAAACACAGAGAGCCCACAGTTAAACAGACACAGGTAGCTGAAATAAACACTTTAGAACAAATAATACTATTTTCCCAGAAAAATCTAAGGGCTCCTTACCTAGGTCTTTTTGCAATCCTTGAAAACTGGGTTGTATCAGAACACAGGGAAGATGCTGAGGCTCACAAACTGGAGGTGGCTGTCTTGGGCTTCTTTCCACAAACTTAAGGGGCCAAAGCAGGTGTGGGGGGCGGGGCTGAGGTGCAACAGTGACTCAGAGAGCCAATCAGCTAAGTCCAGTCCCTGTGGCAGGGGCAAAGGCAGCTGCTGCTCTATTCAGAATCTCCTTGGATACAGACAGGCTGAATCCACACTTCCAAGCCAGCAGAGTCTACTTTTCAGGTAAGTGAGAGATTGTTTAAAAAACAAACACTGGACTACTGCTGGGCGCGCACTCTGAAATCAGGCTTTTTTAAAGGCAGAAAACAGGGGGGCTGACAGTTCCTAAATACAATTTAAATCACAGAAACAGATTAAAACAGTCTCTTAAAAACACACTTTGCAAGATGTATATAGCCTTTTTGCTTAGAAGAAAAAAGGGGGGGTTAGGTGGAAAAACTAGCAAGGCAATTCACACAGTCAAGGCAAAAACAAATTTAAAAAAAAAGCACCACTTTAAAAGAGACCAGGCTGCCTGAAACACAGAGAGCCCACAGTTAAACAGACACAGGTAGCTGAAATAAACACTTTAGAACAAATAATACTATTTTCCCAGAAAAATCTCAGGGCTCCTTACCTAGGTCTTTTTGCAATCCTTGAAAACTGGGTTGTATCAGAACACAGGGAAGATGCTGAGGCTCACAAACTGGAGGTGGCTGTCTTGGGCTTCTTTCCACAAACTTAAGGGGCCAAAGCAGGTGTGGGGGGCGGGGCTGAGGTGCAACAGTGACTCAGAGAGCCAATCAGCTAAGTCCAGTCCCTGTGGGCAGGGGCAAAGGCAGCTGCTGCTCTATTCAGAATCTCCTTGGATACAGACAGGCTGAATCCACACTTCCAAGCCAGCAGAGTCTACTTTTCAGGTAAGTGAGAGATTGCTTAAAAAACAAACACTGGACTACTGCTGGGCGCGCACTCTAAAATCAGACTTTTTTAAAGGCAGAAAACAGGGGGGCTGACAGTTTCTAAACACAATTTAAATCACAGAAACAGATTAAAACAGTCTCCTAAAAACACACTCTGCAAGATTTATGTTGCCTTTTTACTTAGAAGAAAAAAGTGGGGGGCGGGTTAGGTGCAAAAACTAGCAAGGCAATTCACACAGTCAGAGCAAAAACAAATTTGAAAAACACACCACTTTAAAAGAGACCAGGCTGCCTGAAACACAGAGAGTCCACAGTTAAACATACACAGGTAGCTGAAATAAACAGTTTTGAACAAATAATACTATTTACCCAGAAAAATCTCAGGGCTCCTTACCTAGGTCTTTTTGCAATCCTTGAACACTGGGCTGTATCAGGACACAAGGATGATGCTGAGGCTCACAAATGGAAGTGGCTGTCTTGGGCTTCCCTCCACAAACTTAAGGGGCCAGAGCAGGTGTGGGACGGCGGGGCTCAGGTGCAACAGGGACTCAGAGAGCCAATCAGCTAGGTCCAGTTCCTGTGGGCACAGGGAAAGGCAGCAGCTGCTCTATTCAGAATCTTCATGGATACAGACAGGCTGAATCCACCCTTCCAAGCTAGCAGAGTCTACTTTCCAGGTAAGGGAGAGATTGTTTAAAAAATAAACACTGGAATACTGCTGGGCGCGCATTCTAAAATAAGGCTTTTTTAAATGCAAAAAACAGGGGGGCAGACAGTTCCTAAATACAATTTAAATCACAGAAACAGATTAAAACAGTCTCTTAAAAACACACTTTGCAAGATGTATATAGCCTTTTTGCTTAGAAGAAAAAAGGGGGGGTTAGGTGCAAAAACTAGCAAGGCAATTCACACAGACACGGCAAAAACAAATTTGAAAAAAACACCACATTAAAAGAGACCAGGCTGCCTGAAACACAGAGAGCCCACAGTTAAACAGACACAGGTAGCTGAAATAAACACTTTAGAACAAATAATACTATTTTCCCAGAAAAATCTCAGGGCTCCTTACCTAGGTCTTTTTGCAATCCTTGAAAACTGGGTTGTATCAGAACACAGGGAAGATGCTGAGGCTCACAAACTGGAGGTGGCTGTCTTGGGCTTCTTTCCACAAACTTAAGGGGCCAAAGCAGGTGTGGGGGGCGGGGCTGAGGTGCAACAGTGACTCAGAGAGCCAATCAGCTAAGTCCAGTCCCTGTGGGCAGGGGCAAAGGCAGCTGCTGCTCTATTCAGAATCTCCTTGGATACAGACAGGCTGAATCCACACTTCCAAGCCAGCAGAGTCTACTTTTCAGGTAAGTGAGAGATTGTTTAAAAAACAAACACTGGACTACTGCTGGGCGCGCACTCTAAAATCAGGCTTTTTTAAAGGCAGAAAACAGGGGGGCTGACAGTTCCTAAATACAATTCAAATCACAGAAACAGATTAAAACAGTCTCTTAAAAACACACTTTGCAAGATGTATATAGCCTTTTTGCTTAGAAGAAAAAAGGGGGGGTTAGGTGGAAAAACTAGCAAGGCAATTCACACAGACACGGCAAAAACAAATTTGAAAAAAACACCACATTAAAAGAGACCAGGCTGCCTGAAACACAGAGAGCCCACAGTTAAACAGACACAGGTAGCTGAAATAAACACTTTAGAACAAATAATACTATTTTCCCAGAAAAATCTCAGGGCTCCTTACCTAGGTCTTTTTGCAATCCTTGAAAACTGGGTTGTATCAGAACACAGGGAAGATGCTGAGGCTCACAAACTGGAGGTGGCTGTCTTGGGCTTCTTTCCACAAACTTAAGGGGGCAAAGCAGGTGTGGGGGGCGGGGCTGAGGTGCAACAGTGACTCAGAGAGCCAATCAGCTAAGTCCAGTCCCTGTGGGCAGGGGCAAAGGCAGCTGCTGCTCTATTCAGAATCTCCTTGGATACAGACAGGCTGAATCCACACTTCCAAGCCAGCAGAGTCTACTTTTCAGGTAAGTGAGAGATTGCTTAAAAAACAAACACTGGACTACTGCTGGGCGCGCACTCTAAAATCAGACTTTTTTAAAGGCAGAAAACAGGGGGGCTGACAGTTTCTAAACACAATTTAAATCACAGAAACAGATTAAAACAGTCTCCTAAAAACACACTCTGCAAGATTTATGTTGCCTTTTTACTTAGAAGAAAAAAGTGGGGGGCGGGTTAGGTGCAAAAACTAGCAAGGCAATTCACACAGTCAGAGCAAAAACAAATTTGAAAAACACACCACTTTAAAAGAGACCAGGCTGCCTGAAACACAGAGAGTCCACAGTTAAACATACACAGGTAGCTGAAATAAACAGTTTTGAACAAATAATACTATTTACCCAGAAAAATCTCAGGGCTCCTTTCCTAGGTCTTTTTTGCAATCCTTGAACACTGGGCTGTATCAGGACACAGGGAAGATGCTGAGGCTCCCAAAATGGAGGTAGCTGTCTTGGGCTTCCCTCCACAAACTTAAGGGGCCAAAGCAGGTGTGGGAGGGGCAGGGCTCAGGTGCCACAGGTTCTCAGAGAGCCAATCAGGTAAGTCCAGTCCCTGTGGGCAGGGGCAAAGGCAGCTGCTGCTCTATTCAGAATCTCCTTGGATACAGACAGGCTGAATCCACACTTCCAAGCCAGCAGAGTCTACTTTTCAGGTAAGTGAGAGATTGCTTAAAAAACAAACACTGGACTACTGCTGGGCGCGCACTCTAAAATCAGACTTTTTTAAAGGCAGAAAACAGGGGGGCTGACAGTTTCTAAACACAATTTAAATCACAGAAACAGATTAAAACAGTCTCCTAAAAACACACTCTGCAAGATTTATGTTGCCTTTTTACTTAGAAGAAAAAAGTGGGGGGCGGGTTAGGTGCAAAAACTAGCAAGGCAATTCACACAGTCAGAGCAAAAACAAATTTGAAAAACACACCACTTTAAAAGAGACCAGGCTGCCTGAAACACAGAGAGTCCACAGTTAAACATACACAGGTAGCTGAAATAAACAGTTTTGAACAAATAATACTATTTACCCAGAAAAATCTCAGGGCTCCTTACCTAGGTCTTTTTGCAATCCTTGAACACTGGGCTGTATCAGGACACAAGGATGATGCTGAGGCTCACAAATGGAAGTGGCTGTCTTGGGCTTCCCTCCACAAACTTAAGGGGCCAGAGCAGGTGTGGGACGGCGGGGCTCAGGTGCAACAGGGACTCAGAGAGCCAATCAGCTAGGTCCAGTTCCTGTGGGCACAGGGAAAGGCAGCAGCTGCTCTATTCAGAATCTTCATGGATACAGACAGGCTGAATCCACCCTTCCAAGCTAGCAGAGTCTACTTTCCAGGTAAGGGAGAGATTGTTTAAAAAATAAACACTGGAATACTGCTGGGCGCGCATTCTAAAATAAGGCTTTTTTAAATGCAAAAAACAGGGGGGCAGACAGTTCCTAAATACAATTTAAATCACAGAAACAGATTAAAACAGTCTCTTAAAAACACACTTTGCAAGATGTATATAGCCTTTTTGCTTAGAAGAAAAAAGGGGGGGTTAGGTGCAAAAACTAGCAAGGCAATTCACACAGACACGGCAAAAACAAATTTGAAAAAAACACCACATTAAAAGAGACCAGGCTGCCTGAAACACAGAGAGCCCACAGTTAAACAGACACAGGTAGCTGAAATAAACACTTTAGAACAAATAATACTATTTTCCCAGAAAAATCTCAGGGCTCCTTACCTAGGTCTTTTTGCAATCCTTGAAAACTGGGTTGTATCAGAACACAGGGAAGATGCTGAGGCTCACAAACTGGAGGTGGCTGTCTTGGGCTTCTTTCCACAAACTTAAGGGGCCAAAGCAGGTGTGGGGGGCGGGGCTGAGGTGCAACAGTGACTCAGAGAGCCAATCAGCTAAGTCCAGTCCCTGTGGGCAGGGGCAAAGGCAGCTGCTGCTCTATTCAGAATCTCCTTGGATACAGACAGGCTGAATCCACACTTCCAAGCCAGCAGAGTCTACTTTTCAGGTAAGTGAGAGATTGTTTAAAAAACAAACACTGGACTACTGCTGGGCGCGCACTCTAAAATCAGGCTTTTTTAAAGGCAGAAAACAGGGGGGCTGACAGTTCCTAAATACAATTTAAATCACAGAAACAGATTAAAACAGTCTCTTAAAAACACACTTTGCAAGATGTATATAGCCTTTTTGCTTAGAAGAAAAAAGGGGGGGTTAGGTGGAAAAACTAGCAAGGCAATTCACACAGACACGGCAAAAACAAATTTGAAAAAAACACCACATTAAAAGAGACCAGGCTGCCTGAAACACAGAGAGCCCACAGTTAAACAGACACAGGTAGCTGAAATAATCACTTTAGAACAAATAATACTATTTTCCCAGAAAAATCTCAGGGCTCCTTACCTAGGTCTTTTTGCAATCCTTGAAAACTGGGTTGTATCAGAACACAGGGAAGATGCTGAGGCTCACAAACTGGAGGTGGCTGTCTTGGGCTTCTTTCCACAAACTTAAGGGGCCAAAGCAGGTGTGGGGGGCGGGGCTGAGGTGCAACAGTGACTCAGAGAGCCAATCAGCTAAGTCCAGTCCCTGTGGGCAGGGGCAAAGGCAGCTGCTGCTCTATTCAGAATCTCCTTGGATACAGACAGGCTGAATCCACACTTCCAAGCCAGCAGAGTCTACTTTTCAGGTAAGTGAGAGATTGCTTAAAAAACAAACACTGGACTACTGCTGGGCGCGCACTCTAAAATCAGACTTTTTTAAAGGCAGAAAACAGGGGGGCTGACAGTTTCTAAACACAATTTAAATCACAGAAACAGATTAAAACAGTCTCCTAAAAACACACTCTGCAAGATTTATGTTGCCTTTTTACTTAGAAGAAAAAAGTGGGGGGCGGGTTAGGTGCAAAAACTAGCAAGGCAATTCACACAGTCAGAGCAAAAACAAATTTGAAAAACACACCACTTTAAAAGAGACCAGGCTGCCTGAAACACAGAGAGTCCACAGTTAAACATACACAGGTAGCTGAAATAAACAGTTTTGAACAAATAATACTATTTACCCAGAAAAATCTCAGGGCTCCTTACCTAGGTCTTTTTGCAATCCTTGAACACTGGGCTGTATCAGGACACAAGGATGATGCTGAGGCTCACAAATGGAAGTGGCTGTCTTGGGCTTCCCTCCACAAACTTAAGGGGCCAGAGCAGGTGTGGGACGGCGGGGCTCAGGTACAACAGGGACTCAGAGAGCCAATCAGCTAAGTCCAGTTCCTGTGGGCACAGGGAAAGGCAGCAGCTGCTCTATTCAGAATCTTCATGGATACAGACAGGCTGAATCCACCCTTCCAAGCTAGCAGAGTCTACTTTCCAGGTAAGGGAGAGATTGTTTAAAAAACAAACACTGGAATACTGCTGGGCGCGCATTCTAAAATAGGGCTTTTTTAAATGCAAAAAACAGGGGGGCAGACAGTTCCTAAATACAATTTAAATGACAGAAACAGATTAAAACAGTCTCTTAAAAACACACTCTGCAAGATGTATATAGCCTTTTTACTTAGAAGAAAAAAGGGGGGGTTAGGTGCAAAAACTAGCAAGGCAATTCACACAGTCACGGCAAAAACAAATTTGAAAAAACACCACTTTAAAAGAGACCAGGCAGCCTGAAACACAGAGAGCCCACAGTTAAACAGACACAGGTAGCTGAAATAAACACTTTAGAACAAATAATACTATTTTCCCAGAAAAATCTCAGGGCTCCTTACCTAGGTCTTTTTCAAATCCTTGAACACTGGGCTGTATCAGGACACAGGGAAGATGCTGAGGCTCACACAATGGAGGTGGCTGTCTTGGGCTTCCCTCCACAAACTTAAGGGGCCAGAGCAGGTGTGGGGGGAGGGGCTCAGGCGCAACAGGGACTCAGAGAGCCAATCAGCTAAGTCAATTCCCTGTGGGCACTGGGTAAGGCAGCTGCTTCTCTATACACTATATTATACACTAACCCTTCGGTCTGTGTACAGGTTAATGGGACCATATCCCAAAGGTTCGACAACCGCAGAGGTACTCGACAGGGATGTCCCCTATCCTCTCTTTTGTTTACCCTGGCCATTGAGCCTCTAGGCCAGATGATCAGAGCAGGCTCAGTATATCGAGGGTGGAAATGGGGTCCATCTCATGAAGACAGGATAGCTCTATATGCAGATGACCCATACGCAAATTAAGTTTTAAATACCTAGGGATCTGGGTAACCTTTCTGCCAAAAATCTATCTCCTCTGCTAACAAGAATCAAAATGGACATGCAGAGATGGCAAACCCTCCCCTTGAATGTGATGGGGTGGGTGGCCCTATACAAAATGATGATCTTGCCAAGACTCCTATACATATTCCAAAATGTTCCCATCCTCATCCCCCACTCCTGGTTCAAAAATCTCGAAAGCATCACCGGAAGATTTCTATGGAGAGGTAACAGACATCGAGTAGTGATACAACATTGCCGGAGAGGAATGTATGATGGAGGTTTGGGTGCGTCAGATCCCTATCTGTATTACCTGGCTACACAATTGATAGTGGTCCATGACTGGTTTAATGGGGGCTGGGAAGACCCGGCGTATAAGACAGAATTGACACTTCTGGGGTTTCCACAGGTTCTTGACATGCTGTATGGAGCATCGCTTCCTCGTGACATGGAGGAAACAACCAAAGTGGTCTTCCTGGCATGGCTAGCCGCGTTAGGCCACACTAACTGGAATACTGTTATCACCCTCCAGACTCCGCTATGGAGAAGGAAATGGATGTATGCCTCCGCCACGCTAGAGGGATTCACAACATGGGACCTAATAGGCATTTCTCTGGTTGGGGACATTTGCAAAGGGAGGGCCATGACATCGTTCCAAGACCTACAAGGAGAATTTCCATTAAAACACACACAGTTCTTTGGATACCTTCAACTAAGACACGCACTGCGAACCCATCTGCCCACCACAAGCCCTATACCGGACTTTAACCCACTGGAAGCCAAAATACTCATGGGAAATATGGAGGGGAAAGGCATTTCTCAACTTTACAAAACGCTAATCAACAACACACCTGATAACTTAGTCATTGTTAGGACTAAGTGGGAATCATGGCTCGGACCCCTAGAAGAAACGGAATGGAGGGATGCCTTGATGGCGCCCAAGGTATTGGCAATATCGCAAGATTCGCCATTATACAATTCTATTATTTATATGGGGCCTGTCTGACACCATCCAAACTACACAAATTCCATGCATCCTTGCCTTGTATTTCAACCTTTTTTTTCCTTCCTTTTCTATATATGGCTGGGCGCGCACTCTGAAATCGGGCTTTTTTAAAGGCAAAGAACAGGGGGCAGACAGCTTTTAAACACAATTAATGCAAAGAAATAGATTAAAACTGTGTCCTAAAAACACACTCTGCAAGATGTACGTAGCCTTTTTACTTAGAAGAAAATATGGGGGGGGGGGTTATGTGCCACAAACTAGCAAGGCAATTCACACAGTCACAGCAAAAACAAATTAAAAAAAACACACTTCAAAAGAGGCCAGGCTGCCTGAAACACAGAGAGTCCACAGTAAAATAGACACAGGTAGCTGAAATAAACAATTTTGAACAAATAATACTATTTACCCAGAAAAATCTCAGGGCTCCTTACGTAGGTCTTTTTGCAATCCTTGAACACTGAGCTGTATCAGCACACAGGGAAGATGCTGCGGCTCACAAAATGGAGGTGGCTGTCTTGGGCTTCCCTCCACAAACTTCAGGGACCAGAGCAGTTGTAGGGGGACGGGGCTCAGGTGCAACAGGGACTCAGAGCCAATCAGCTAAGTCCAGTCCCTGTGGGCAGGGGGAAAGGCAGCTGCTGCTCTATTCAGAATCTCCATGAATACAAACAAGCTGAATCCACACTTCCAAGCAAGCAGAGTCTACTTTCCAAGTAAGGGAGAGATTGTTTCAAAAACAAACAGTGGAATACTGCTGGGCGCGCACTCTGAAATCAGGGATTTTTAAAGGCAAAGATCAGGGTGGCAGACAGTTTTTAAACACAATTTCAATCACAGAAACAGATTAAAACAGTGCCCTAAAAACACACTCTGCAAGATGTATATAACCTTTTTACTTAGAAGAAAAAAGGTGGGGGTATGTGCCACAAACTAGCAAGGCAATTCACACAGTCACTGCAAAAATCGAATTAAAAAAACCCACCACTTTAAAAGAGACCAGGCTGCCTGAAACACAGAGACTCCACAGTTAAACAGACACAGGTAGCTGAAATAAACACTTTTGACAAATAATACTATTTACCCAGAAAAATCGCAGGGCTCCTTACCTAGGTCTTTTTGCAATCCTTGAACACTGGGCTGTATCATGACACAGGGAAGATGCTGAGGATCACAAAATAGAGGTGACTGTCTTGGGCTTCCCTCCACAAACTTAAGGGGCCAGAGCAGGTGTTGGGGGTGGGGTTCAGGTGCAACAGGGACTCAGAGAGCCAATCAGCTAAGTCCAGCTCCTGTGGGCACGGGGAAACGCAGCTCCTGCTCTATTCAGAGTCTCCTTGGATACAGACAGGCTGAATCCACCCTTCCAAGCTAGCAGAGTCTACTTTCCAGGTAAGGGAGAGATTGTTTAAAAAACAAACACTGGAGGGGGCGTGTTCTGGGCGTCAAGATGGCGGTCGCACTTTTGTAGTGCTCAGGACCACTCCGTCATCCGCCTCTCATAAAATCACTATCGGTAAACATCAACACCGTGAACGCTTCATCGGGGTTCCTTTATTGTGCCCTGTCTTAAGTGGCGGCTTCCCGGCCCTCACCGCCCTGTGAGCTTGCCCAGCTGTTCGACCACTGTTTCCCCTGATCAAGATGGTGGCTGAGGGACAGACCTGTGCTGCGGCCCGCTGCGGCGGAAAGGCGGCTGAAAGGTTGCGGCAGCCCGGACGGCCTGGAGGCAGGGCTGCGGACCCCGAGCCAGAGAAGTTGCGGGTCACGGCCGCTGTGACTGGGAGAAATCAAGGTAGGTCCCGGGGCGGCAGCACCGCAATTCTCTGGTCCCCCTGATTTTTTCCCCCCTTCCCATGGTGAGCGAGGGCTGGGAAGGGGGGCGTTCCGTGGGCCGGAGGTCGGGGTACTCGGCCACGAATTGTGTAGGGCCCTGGCAGGCCCAGAGCCCGACGTTAGGAGGAAGACCTGCAGACCGCTGGGAGGGCCGCCTGAGCGGACGGGTGCTCGCAGGGGCACGGGCACCCCCCTACTTATGCTGCTATAGGCTGGGACGCGGGCCGGGATGGAGGGCCTACCAGGGGTGTGATCAGCCGGAGGACCGAACCGGCGGGCTCGTTGCCCCCTCTCCGCCCCCCAAGATAAGAGACTCCGTGGCAGCGAGGGGCCCCCCAGCTGGAGCCCGGGAGAGGGTTTTGGAGCCCAGGGCTGGCTGCAGTCCAGGGCCTAGACATTACATCACATCGAGGGCAGCCAACTACGGACCGTGCTGCGGTGACGCTCTCCCCACTGGTCTCCCCAGGAGAGGGGAAAGAAGAAATTAAGTAACAGTAACAAGCAGCAACCACAAACGTGAGCTGTGACAAACACTGGGATACCGAGAGGTGAATCTAGACCTTCAGGCCCCGTGAGCAGAGAGGGGCCCGATCTCCGTCCTTTGGACCACAGTGGGGTGCAGTCTGAAGGTGACATGTTAGGGATTACAAGTAGAGCCTCCCTTTTCACCTTTTCCTTATTCTCTGACCGCGTCTCCTCCGGACACCAGGCATCCTTACCGACTGGACAAGGGAGGAGTCCGGGAACCATATCGAGTGAATAAAAACGCGGCCGGGGTAAAGGACATAGAAGGGGATAGGACAATAACAAAACAAAACAGTAAGATGAAATAAACTCTGCAACACCGTGTTCCCCCAATACCCCTAGAACTATCTAATAGATTCATAAATTAGGATATACCACTGGGGGAATCAGATTAGATCCCCAGGGATCTCCCATCAGGCCCTACAGTAGGGCAGAACAAAATTGACCGATCACTGCAACCCTAGAGAGGTTAGAACCACACCCAACATCATGGGCAAAGACAAAGCGATCAAACAAACAACGGAACAAACTTGTATGGACCAATTCACCACAGGGACAGTGAGCCCACGGTAGGAAGGCCCAACCACAAATGGCGGTAATAACCCACAAACATCGTGCAGCGACCTGGCGGCGATTCAGGCCTCCCAGACAGCAGTCGAATAAAAAATAGGGGAGGTCGGAGTGGAAGTCGCCCTGATCCGGCAAGATCTCCGCAATGCAGTATCCCGAATCACAGAGGCCGAGTCGAAAATCTCCACGGCAGAAGATGAAATAACAACTCTAAAAACCCAAATCTCAAAGCTTACCAAACACACCTCAAATCTACACAGGAGGGCTGCAGACGCCAAAAACAGATCTCGACGTACCAATCTTCGCCTAGTGGGTCTTCCCGAGGCCACTGCAGAATCATCATTGGATACATTCCTAGAGGATTGGTTCTGGTCCTGGTTGCCGGCAGACCACCTCACGCCATGGTTCACAATCGAACAAGCCCATAGGTCGCTGCGCGCAAAGCCTCTGCCCGGCTCCCCACCCAAGCCAGTAATAATCTGCCTCTTCAACTCCAAAGACAGAGACCTGGTCCTGCGGGAGGCTCACACCAGGGGAGACCTCCTCTGCAATGGAACAAAAGTACTCCTTTTCCCAGATTACACATTAGAGGTACAGCAACAACACTGCTCGTTCATGGAAGTGAAGCAAAAGCTTAGATCAATGGACATCCAGTATAGTCTCCTGTTTCCAGCCAGCCAGCCTCCGGGTGATCTATAATAATAAAACCTACTTCTTTAAGCGGCCGACCGCGGCACGGACCTGGCTAACGGAAGAAACCCCACTAGATATGCACAGAACAGGATCACACCCACCGCTTAAGACAACACCAGCTCACCCAAGGGGGCAACAACCAATGCGCAGTCAGCGCACACGCTCTCGGAAATGAAGAGGAAGACATAGATGCAGGTCAGACTCCCCTCCCGGGGCTTATTGATCGGAACCCAGACACCCACAATCGAAAGAGAATTCCAGAGCCACCCTGACAAGCCTGAAACCACAGTACACAACCGAGATCCAGCTAGAGACACAAGAAGACTCTGACTTATTCAGTAGTCCAATCCTGTGACTGCATAGGTGGAACTTATTCTGGGAAAGACTTAAGACAATGAACACAGAAATAGAAGCGTTATGCCTAACTTTATCACACATCGAGTATTATACATTTATGCATGATCCGATACTAGGGAGGGGTCCACCGCCACCAATACCACAGCCTTACCACTCAAAAGCCATCTCACCAGTTTTAGAAGTGAGGGGCTATGTATATGGGCGACAGGTGCTTCTGGGGGTGGGGAGGGAGTTGGGGGGCAAGGGGGTTCCGGCCTCATTCTAAAGGCCAATGTTAGAATTTGTATGCAAAGGCAAGATTCATATTTTTTTTTTAATTGAGGCACAGGGCAGGATGCTTAATGACTCAACAGATATAATAGAGTGTGAGAATCGGCAGAAGGAAGATAGAAAGAGAAGTCCTTCAGAGTTGCACAAACTAGTAGCTAAAGGTTGGCTCGACAACTGTAAATTCCCACCTACAATCACCCCCCCCCCCATGAATCAAGAACAAATTATGTCATGGAACATCAACGAGCTCCTAGACAAAATGAAACGTACTGCAGTATTCACCTTGATACATAGATACAATCCAGAAATACTCACGTTGCAGGAAACCCACCTTTTGGGGGATAAATACCCATTCCTGACTCGTCGAGGATTTGATAGAGTGTACCATGTGGGATACACACGTGGGTCACAAGGAGTAGCCATATTATTGCATCGTACCTTCCCTATGACACACATCCAAGTACGGAGAGACCAACAGGGGCGGTTTTGTAGCCATTACCGGTAAGGTAGAAGGGATCACATTTAATATAATAATTATCTACGCCCCTCCCTCCCTGGTCAGCTCAACCCTCCAGGCACTCACAAAACTTCTCTCTGACATACCCCCGGGGCACACTATACTAGGTGGCGACTTCAACGCAACCCCGGACCCGACCTTAGATGTAGACGGCCCACTCACCACATATAGACGTACACTGGCAACCAAAATTAAAGAGTGGTTATCTGCCACAGGATTATGTGACGCCTGGCGGATATGGCATCCGAGGCAGAGACAATTCACCCACACCTCAGCAACCCATGGCTCCCAATCCAAACTAGACCTGATGCTTCTTCCGAGCAGAGATTGTACAACCCTCTCACACATCAAGATTCTAGCCAGAGGAATCTCTGACCATGCCCCTCTCCGGCTCATACTAGGCCCGGCCCGCCCCCGGCGTCGCCCCATGTGGCAGCTAAACGCATGGTATCTTCAAGATGAACACTTTAAGGAACAATTACGTCAGGCACAAGCAGAATACCTCCACCTAAACGAAGGCTCGGTAACCTCAGAGGGCACTCTATGGGCGGCAGGGAAGGCGGTATTAAGAGGTATGGCTAAAAATCTTATACGTAATCAGGAACGTGCCAAAACGCTACATATCAAACAGCTAGAGCTCTGAGCAATAAACCTCGAAAGAGACAACGTAATAAACCCAAGCGAGAAACTGACGCAACAACTCCTCCTAATCTGAGAGGAGAGATGAGGTCAATCCCAGGAGGCCGCGAAACATTTAAGGAGGACCAGCACTGGAAGGATATATCGCTGGGGGAACAAGACCGGGAAGATGCTGTATTGGTTGATCTCTCGCGATCACGCCTCCAAGATCGTCCCTGAAATTTATGACGGGATAGGGCCCTGGTTACGGGTCATACCGAAATTGCGAATGCTTTTGCCAACTATTATCATACACTGTACCAAGCATCTACACAAATAGATTCACATCAAAGACGTCAACTACTTGACAAGATCCCCCTCCCACAGTTACCTATGATAGAAGCACAGCTTTTAAAGGAAGGAACCCATTAGAGAGGAAGAAACTGGGACGGCAATCTTGACATTAAACGCTGGCAAGACGCCTGAACCCGATGGGTTCCCCCCAGAATATTATAAGGTGTTTAGAGAAGACCTGACCCCACGTCTCCTAAGCCTTTTTGCAGAAATAGGAAAAGGTGGATCCTTTCCTCCTGAACTAGATACAGCCATGATCGTGGTGCTCCCCAAAACCCAGCCCCCTTCACCTCACTGTGCGGATTACAGACCAATATCATCGATTAACACAGATATTAAAAATTTTCGCCTCTATCCTTGCCACTCGCATCAAAAGGGTCCTGCCGCAGCTATTCAATCCTGTCCAATGTGTGGTTTATGGCAACCCGCAGTACACGACACTGTATCCGCCGGCTACACGTAGCCTTGGAGGAGAGACGCCGGTTGCCCCAAAGCCTGGCCCTCTTGCTCATAGATTTTAAAAAGGCTTTTGATTCGGGTGACTGGGGATTCCTTCTACTGGTGCTCCGACAGGCAGGCATAGAAAAACAATTTTGCCACCTAATTAAAGCATTATACACTAACCCTACGGCCTGTAGCCCAGATGATCAGAGCAGGCTCGGTATATCGAGGGTGGAAATGGGGTCCATCTCATGAAGACAGGGTAGCTCTGTATGCAGATGACCCATACGCAAATTAAGTTTTAAATACCTAAGGATCTGGGTAACCCTTTTTCCCGAATTAACATGGGCCAAAAATCTACCTCCTCTGCTAACAAAAATCAAAACGGACATGCAGAGATGGCAAACCCTCCCCTTGAATGTGATGGGGCGGGTGGCCCTATACAAAATGATGATCTTGCCAAGACTCCTATACATATTCCAAAATGTTCCCATCCTCATCCCCCACTCCTGGTTCAAAAATCTCGAAACCATCACTGGAAGATTTCTATGGAGAGGTAATAGACATTGAGTAGCGATACAAATTTGCCGGAGAGGAATGTATGATGGAGGTTTGGGTGCGTCAGATCCCTATCTACATTACCTGGATACCCAATTGATAATGGTCCATTGACTGGTTTAATGGAGGCTGGGAAGACCCGGCGTATAAGACAGAATTGACAATCCTGGGGTTTCCACAGGTTCTTGACATGCTGTATGGAGCATCGCTTCCTCGTGACATGGAGGAAACAACCAAAGTGGTCTTCCTGGAATGGCGAGCCGCGTTACGTCACACTCACTGGAATACCGTTATCACCCTCCAGACTCCACTATGGAGAAAGAAATGGATGTATGCCTCCGCCACACTGGAGGGCTTCACAACATGTGACCTAGTAGGCATTTCTCTGGTTGGGGACATATGGAAAGGGAGAGCCATGAAATTGTTCCAAGACCTACAAGCAGAATTTCAATTAAACCAGACACAGTTCTTTAGATACCTTCAACTAAGACACGCACTGCGAACCCATCTGCCCACCACAAGCCCTATACCGGACTTTAACCCACTGGAAGCCAAAATACTCATGGGAAATATGGAGGGGAGAGGCATTTCTCAATTTTACAAAACGCTAATCAACAACACTCCTGATAACTTAGTCATTTTTAGGACTAAGTGGGAATCATGACTCGGACCCCTAGAAGAAACGGAATGGAGGGAAGCCTTGACGGCACCCAAGGTATTGGCAATATCGGCAAGGTTCCCCATGATACAATTCTAATATTTATATGGGGCCTATCTGACACCATCCAAACTACACAAAATGGGAGCCCGCCCTTCTGCCAAATGCCCAAGATGCCCGAATGAACCAGCAGACTTCTTTCATATGGTATGGACCTGTCAAAAAATACAAAAGTATTGGGAAGGGGTGATCCGAGATATAGGAAGGGCACTGGGTCAAGAAATACAAAAATCAGCTAAGCTAATCATATTGGAGGTAAAGGAAGAAATGGGAGGAACACATGCTAAACTAACACTGACAGCTATGGCATTATTAGTCGCTAATAGAGATATCGCTGCAGCGTGGATGTCCCCAGAATGCCAGTTGATCCAGAAATGGAGGAAGGGTGTGGATTGGTGTGCCAATCCGGAGAAACTGTTATTTGAGTCTAGAGGGTGCCCACACAAATTCGAAAAGATATGGGGACAATGGCTAGAATGATGACATAAACCAGATACGTAATAAGATACTTAGGGGGTCATTCCGACCCTGGCGGTCCATGACCGCCAGGGCCGGGGACCGCGGAAGCACCGCCAACAGGCTGGCGGTGCTTCCTGGGCCATTCTGACCGCGGCGGAAAAGCCGCGGTCAGAAAAGGGCAACCGGCGGATTCCCGCCGGTTTACCCATGGCCCAGGGAATGCAGCGCCGCCATGGGGATTCCGACCCCCTTCCCGCCATCCTGTTCCTGGTGGTTTTTACCGCCAGGAACAGGATGGCGGGAACGGGTGTCGTGGGGCCCCTGGGGGCCCCTGCACTGCCCATGTCACTGGCATGGGCAGTGCAGGGGCCCCCTAACAGGGCCCTATAAAGAATTTCAGTGTCTGCTTTGCAGACACTGAAAATCGCGACGGGTGCCACTGCACCCGTCGCACCCCTACAACTCCGCCGGCTCCATTCGGAGCCGGCTTCATTGTTGCAGGGGGTTTCCTGCTGGGCCGGCGGGCGGCCTTCTGGCGGTCGCCCGCCGGCCCAGCGGGAAAGGCAGAATGGCCGCCGCGGTCTTTTGACCGCGGTGCGGTCATTCGGCGGTTCCCGCCGCCCGCCGGGGTCAGAATGACCCCCTTAATGTTTCAAGGGGACACTACGGTGGCTAGATCTGCTGATAGCACCACAACCCAATATTGTTGATGACTAACAACGATACTAAAACAATGATAAGACGCACAAATTCCATGCGTCCTTGCCTTGTACTTGAACCTGTTTTTTCCTTCCTTTTCTATATATGTCTGAAAAACAATAAACATTTGTTTATAAAAAAAAAACACTGGAATACTGCTGGGCACGCACTCTGAAATTGGGCTTTTTTAAGGGCAAAAAACAGGGGGGCAGACAGATTTTAAACACAATTTAAATCGAAGAAATAGATTAAACCTGTCTCCTAAAAACAAACTCTGCAAGATGTATGTAGCCTTTTTACTTAGAAGAAAAAAAGGGGTGGGGACTTATGTGCCACAAACTAGCAAGGCAATTCACACAGTCACAGCAAAAACAAATTGAAAAAAAACACCACTTTAAAAGAGGCCAGGCTGCCTGAAACACAGAGAGTCCACAGTAAAACAGACACAGGTAGCTGAAATAAGCACTTTTGAACAAATACTACTATTTACCCAGAAAAATCTCAGGGCTCCTTACCTAGGTCATTTTGCAATCCTTGAACACTAGACTGTATCATGACACAGGGAAGATGCTGAGGCTCACAAAATAGAGGTGGCTGTCTTGGGCTTCCTTCCACAAACTTAAGGGGCCAGAGCAGGTGTTGGGGGTGGGGCTCAGGTGCAACAAGGACTCAGAGAGCCAATCAGCTCAGTCCCCTCCCTGTGGGCAGGGGGAAAGGCAGCTACTGCTCTATTCAGAATCTCCTTGGATACAGACAGGCTGAATCCAGACTTCCAAGCTAGCAGAGTCTACCTTCCAGGTAAGTGAGAGATTGTTTAAAAACAAACACTGGAATACTGCTGGGGGCGCACTCTTAAATCGTGCTTTTTTAAAGGCAAAAAACAGGGGGTCAAACGGTTTTTAAACACAATTTAAATCACAGAAACCGAATAAAACAGTCTCTTAAAAACACACTCTGCAAGATTTATGTAGCCTTTTTACATAAAAGAAAAGGGGGGGTTATGTGCTACAAATTAGTAAGGCAATTCACACAGTCACGACATAAATACATTTGAAAAAAACACCACTTTAAAAGAGACCAGGCTACCTGAAACACAGAGATTCCATAGTAAAACAGACACAGGTAGCTGAAATAAACACTTTTGAACAAATAATACTACTTTCCCAGAAAAATCTCAGGGCTCCTTACCTAGGTCTTTTTGCAATCCTTGAACAATGGGCTGTATCAGGACACAGGGAAGATGCTGAGGCTCACAAAATGGAGATGGCTGTCTTGGGCTTCCCTCCACAAACTTAAGGGGCCAGAGCAGGTGTGGGGGAACCGGGCTAAGGTGCAACAGGGACTCAGAGAACCAATCAGCTAAGTCCAGTCCCTGTGGGCAGGGACAAAGGCAGCTGCTGCTATATTCAGAATCTCCTTGGATACAGACAGCCTGAATCTACACTTCCAAGCTAGCAGAGTCTACTTTCCAGGTAAGGGAGAGATTGTTTAAAAAGCAAACACTGGAATACTGCTGGACGCGCACTCTGAAATCAGGATTTTTAAAGGCAAAAAACAAGGGGCAGACAGTTTTTAAACACATTATAAATCACAGAAACAGAATAAAACAGCCTCCTAAAAACAAACTATGCAAGATGTATGTAGCCTTTTTACATAGAAGAAAAGGGGGGTGTTATGTGCCACAAACTAGCAAAGGAAATCACATAGTCACGCCAAAAACGAATTAAAAAAAACACCACTTTAAAAGAGACCAGGCTGCCTGAAACTCAGAGAGTCCACAGTAAAACAGACACATGTAGCTGAAATAAACACTTTTGATCAAATAATACTATTTACCCAGTCAAATCTCAGGGCTCCTTACCTAGGTGTTTTTGCAATCCTTGAACACTGGGCTGTATCAGGACACAGGGAAGATGCTGAGGCTCACAAAATGGAGGTGGCTGTCTTTGGCTTCCCTCCACAAACTTAAGGGGCCAGAGCAGGTGTGGGATGGCGGGGCTCAGGTGCAACAGGGACTCAGAGAGCAAATCAGCTAAGTCCAGTCCATGTGGGCAGGGGGAAGGCAGCTGCTGCTCTATTCAGAATCTCCTTGGATACAGACATGCTGAATCCACCTTTCTAAGCAAGCAGAGTCTACTTTCCAGGTAAGGGAGAGATTGCTTAAAAAACAAACACTGGAATACTGCTGGGCGCACACTCTGAAATCGGGCTTTTTTAAAGGCAGAAAACAGGGGGCAGACAGTTTCTAAACACAATTAAAATCACAGAAATTGATTAAAACAGTCTCCTAAAAACTCACTCTGCAAGATGTATGTAGCCTTTTTACTTAGAAGAAAAAAGGGGGGGGGTTAGGTGCCACAAAGTAGCAGGGCAATTCACACAGTCATGGCAAAAACAAATTTAAAGAAAGAGACCAGACTGCCTCAAACACAGAGAGTCCACAGTAAAACAGACACAGGTAGCTGAAATAAACACTTTTGAACAAATAATACTATTTACCCAGAAAAATCTCAGAGCTCCTTACCTAGGTCTTTTTGCAATCCTTGAACACTGGGCTGTATCAGGACACAGGGAAGATGCTGAGGCTCACAAAATGGAGGTGGCTGTCTTGGGCTTCCCTCCACAAACTTAAGGGGCCAGAGAAGGTGTGGGGGCGGGCAGAGCTTAGGTGCAACAGGGACTCAGAGAGCGAATCAGCTAAGCCCAGTCCCTGTGGGCGGGGGAAAGGCAGCTGCTGCTCTGTTCAGAATCTCCTTGGATACAGACAGGCTGAATCCACCCTTCCAACCTAGCAGGGTCTACTTGCAAGGTAAGGGAGAGATTGTTTAAAAAACAAACACTGGAATACTGCTGGGCACGCACTCTGAAATCGAGGATTTTTAAAGGCAAAGATCAAGTGGGCAGACAGTTTTTAAACACAATATAAACCACAGAAACAGATTAAAACAGTCTCCTAAAAACACACTCTGCAAGATGTTTGTAGCCTTTTTACTTAGAAGAAAAGGGGGGGGTTATGTGCCACAAACTCGCAAGGCTATTCACACAGTCACAGCAAAACAATTTTTTTAAAAACACCACTTTAAAAGAGGCCAGGCTGCCTCAAACACAGAGACTCCACAGTAAAACAGAAACAGGTAGCTGAAATAAACACTTTTGAACAAATAATACTATTCACCCAGAAAAATCTCCGGGCTCCTTACCTAGGTGTTTTTGCAATCCTTGAACACTGGGCTGCCTGCATCAGGACACAGTGAAGATGCTGAGGCACAAAAAATGGAGGTCGCTGTTTTGTGCTTCCCACACAAACTTAAAGGGCCAAAGCAGGTGTGGGGGGGGCGGGGCTCAGCTGCAACAGGGACTCAGAGAGCCAATCAGCTAAGTCCAGTCCCTGTGGGCAGAGGGAAAGGCAGCTGCTGCTCTATTCAGAATCTCCTTGGAAACAGACAGGCTGAATCCACACTTCCGAAATAGCAGAGTCTACTTTTCAGGTAAGGGAGAGATTATTTAAGAAACAAACACTGGAATACTGCTGGGTGCGCACTCTGAAATCAGGCTTTTTTAAAGACAAAAAACAGGGGGGCAAACTGTTTTTAAACACAATTTAAATCACAGAAACAGATTTAAAAAGTCTCCTAAAAACACACTCTGCACGATGTATGTAGCCTTTTTACTTAGAAGATAAAAGGGGGAGGGGGTTATGTGCCACAAACTAGCAAGGCAATTCACACAGTCACGGCAAAAACAAATAAAAAAAAAAACACAACTTTAAAAGAGGCCAGGCTGCCTGAAACACAGAGAGTCCACAGTAAAACAGACACAGGTAGATGAAATAAACACTTTTGAACAAATAATACTATTTACCCAGAAAAATCTCAGGGCTCCTTTCCTAGGTCTTTTTTGCAATCCTTGAACACTGGGCTGTATCAGGACACAGGGAAGATGCTGAGGCTCCCAAAATGGAGGTAGCTGTCTTGGGCTTCCCTCCACAAACTTAAGGGGCCAAAGCAGGTGTGGGAGGGGCAGGGCTCAGGTGCCACAGGTTCTCAGAGAGCCAATCAGGTAAGTCCAGTCCCTGTGGTCAGAGGGAAAGGCAGCTGCATCTCTATTCAGAATCTCCTTGGATACAGACAGGCTAAATCCTCACTTCCAAGCTAGCAGAGTCTACATTTCAGGTAAGGGAGAGATTGTTTAAAAAACAAACACTGGAATACTGCTGGGCGCACACTCTGATATCAGGCTTTTTTAAAGGCAAAAAACAGGGGGGCAAACAGTTTTTAAACACAATTGAAATCACAGAAACAGATTAAAACAGTCTCCTAAAAACACACTCTGCAAGATGTATGTAGCCTTTTTACTTAGAAGAAAAAAGGGGGGGTTATGTGCCACAGACTAGCAAGGCAATTCACACAGTCACTGCAAAAAGAAATAAAAAAAAAACACCACTGTAAAAGAGGCCAGCTGCCTGAAACACAGAGAGTCCACAGTAAAACAGACACAGGTAGCTGAGATAAACACTTTTGAACAAATAATACTATTTACCCAGAAAATCCCAGGGCTCCTTACCTAGGTCTTTTTGGAATCCTTGAACACTAGGCTGTATCAGGACACAGGGAAGATGTTGAGGCTCACAAAATGGAGGTTGCTGTCTTGGGCTTCCCTCCACAAACTTAAGGGGCCAAACTATGTGTGGGGGTGGGGGCGGGCCTCAGGTGCAACAGGGACTCAGAGAGCCAATAAGCTTAGTCCAGTCTCTGTGGGCAGGGGGAAAGGCAGCTGCTGCCCTATTCAGAATCTCATTGGATACAGACAGGCTGAATCCACACTTCAAGCTAGCAGAGTCTACTTTCCAGGTAAGTGAGAGATTGTTTAAAAAACAGACACTGGAATACTGCTGGGCGCGCATTCTGAAATCAGGTTTTTGTTAAAGGCAAAAAACAGGGGGGCAGACAGTTTTTAAACACAATATAAATCACAGAAACAGATTAAAACAGTCTCCTAAAAACACACTGTGCAAGATGTATGTAGCCTTTTTACTTAGAAGAAAGGGGGGGAGGGGGGTTATGTGCCACAAACTAGCAAGGCAATTCACACAGTCACAGCAAAAACACATTTAAAAAAAAAACACCATTTTGAAAGAGGCCAGGTTGCCTGAAACACAGAGAGTCCACAGTAAAACAGACACAGGTAGCTGAAATAAACACTTTTGAAAAAAAAATACTATTTACCCAGAAAAATCTCAGGGCTCCTTACCTAGGTCTTTTTGCAATCCTTGAACACTAGGCTGTATCAGGACACAGGGAAGATGCTGAGGCACAAAAAATGGAGGTGGCTGTCTTGGGCTTCCCTCCACAAACTTAAGGGGCCAGAGCAGGTGTTGGAGGCGGGGCTGAGGTGCAACAGGGACTACGAAAGCCAATCAGCTAATTCCAGTCCCTGTGGGCAGGGGGAAAGGCAGCTGCTGCTCCATTCAGAATCTCCTTGAATACAGACAGGCTGAATCCACACTTCCAAAATAGCAGAGTCTACTTTCCGGGTAAGGGAGAGATTGTTTAAAAAACAAACACTGAAATACTGCTGGGCGCGCACTCTGAAATTGGGCTTTTTTTAAAGCAAAAAGCAGGGGGCAGACAGTTTTTAAACACAATTTAAATCACAGAAATAGATTAAAACAGTCTCCTAAAAACACACACTGCAAGATGTATGTAGCCTTTTTACTTAGAAGATAAAAGGGGGAGGGGGTTATGTGCCACAAACTAGCAAGGCAATTCACACAGTCACGGCAAAAACAAATTAAAAAAAAACCACAACTTTAAAAGAGGCCAGGCTGCCTGAAACACAGAGAGTCCACAGTAAAACAGACACAGGTAGATGAAATAAACACTTTTGAACAAATAATACTATTTACCCAGAAAAATCTCAGGGCTCCTTTCCTAGGTCTTTTTTGCAATCCTTGAACACTGGGCTGTATCAGGACACAGGGAAGATGCTGAGGCTCCCAAAATGGAGGTAGCTGTCTTGGGCTTCCCTCCACAAACTTAAGGGGCCAAAGCAGGTGTGGGAGGGGCAGGGCTCAGGTGCCACAGGTTCTCAGAGAGCCAATCAGGTAAGTCCAGTCCCTGTGGTCAGAGGGAAAGGCAGCTGCATCTCTATTCAGAATCTCCTTGGATACAGACAGGCTAAATCCTCACTTCCAAGCTAGCAGAGTCTACATTTCAGGTAAGGGAGAGATTGTTTAAAAAACAAACACTGGAATACTGCTGGGCGCACACTCTGATATCAGGCTTTTTTAAAGGCAAAAAACAGGGGGGCAAACAGTTTTTATACACAATTGAAATCACAGAAACAGATTAAAACAGTCTCCTAAAAACACACTCTGCAAGATGTATGTAGCCTTTTTACTTAGAAGAAAAAAGGGGGGGTTATGTGCCACAGACTAGCAAGGCAATTCACACAGTCACTGCAAAAACAAATTTAAAAAAAACACCACTGTAAAAGAGGCCAGCTGCCTGAAACACAGAGAGTTCACAGTAAAACAGACACAGGTAGCTGAGATAAACACTTTTGAACAAATAATACTATTTACCCAGAAAATCCCAGGGCTCCTTACCTAGGTCTTTTTGGAATCCTTGAACACTAGGCTGTATCAGGACACAGGGAAGATGTTGAGGCTCACAAAATGGAGGTTGCTATCTTGGGCTTCCCTCCACAAACTTAAGGGGCCAAACTATGTGTGGGGGTGGGGGCGGGCCTCAGGTGCAACAGGGACTCAGAGAGCCAATAAGCTTAGTCCAGTCTCTGTGGGCAGGGGGAAAGGCAGCTGCTGCCCTATTCAGAATCTCATTGGATACAGACAGGCTGAATCCACACTTCAAGCTAGCAGAGTCTACTTTCCAGGTAAGTGAGAGATTGTTTAAAAAAGAGACACTGGAATACTGCTGGGCGCGCATTCTGAAATCAGGTTTTTGTTAAAGGCAAAAAACAGGGGGGCAGACAGTTTTTAAACACAATATAAATCACAGAAACAGATTAAAACAGTCTCCTAAAAACACACTGTGCAAGATGTATGTAGCCTTTTTACTTAGAAGAAAGGGGGGGAGGGGGGTTATGTGCCACAAACTAGCAAGGCAATTCACACAGTCACAGCAAAAACACATTTAAAAAAAAAACACCATTTTGAAAGAGGCCAGGTTGCCTGAAACACAGAGAGTCCACAGTAAAACAGACACAGGTAGCTGAAATAAACACTTTTGAAAAAAAAATACTATTTACCCAGAAAAATCTCAGGGCTCCTTACCTAGGTCTTTTTGCAATCCTTGAACACTAGGCTGTATCAGGACACAGGGAAGATGCTGAGGCTCAAAAAATGGAGGTGGCTGTCTTGGGCTTCCCTCCACAAACTTAAGGGGCCAGAGCAGGTGTTGGAGGCGGGGCTGAGGTGCAACAGGGACTACGAAAGCCAATCAGCTAATTCCAGTCCCTGTGGGCAGGGGGAAAGGCAGCTGCTGCTCCATTCAGAATCTCCTTGAATACAGACAGGCTGAATCCACACTTCCAAAATAGCAGAGTCTACTTTCCGGGTAAGGGAGAGATTGTTTAAAAAACAAACACTGAAATACTGCTGGGCGCGCACTCTGAAATTGGGCTTTTTTTAAAGCAAAAAGCAGGGGGCAGACAGTTTTTAAACACAATTTAAATCACAGAAATAGATTAAAACAGTCTCCTAAAAACACACACTGCAAGATGTATGTAGCCTTTTTACTTTGAAGAAGAAAGGGGGGGAGGGGGGTTATGTGCCACAAACTAGCAAGGCAATTCACACAGTCACAGCAAAAACACATTTAAAAAAAAAACACCATTTTGAAAGAGGCCAGGTTGCCTGAAACACAGAGAGTCCACAGTAAAACAGACACAGGTAGCTGAAATAAACACTTTTGAACAAATAATACTATTCACCAAGAAAAATCTCAGGGCTCCTTACCTAGGTCTTTTTGCAATCCTTGAACACTGGGCTGTATCAGGACACAGGGAAGATGCTGAGGCTCACAAAATGGAGGTGGCTGTCTTGGGCGTCCCCCCACAAACTTAAGGGGCCAAACCAGGTGTGGGGGTGGGGCGGGCCTCAGGTGCAACAGGGGCTCAGAGAGCCAATCAACTTAGTCCAGTCATTGTGGTCAGAGGGAAAGGCAGCTGCTGCTCTATTCAGAATCTCCTTGGATGCAGACACTCTGAATCCACACTTCCAAGTTAGCAGGGTCTACTTTTCAGGTAAGGGAGAGATTATTTAAAAAACAAACACTGGAATACTGCTGGGCATGCACTCTGAAATCGGACTTTGTTAAATTCAGAAAACAGGGGGGAAGACAGTTTTTAAACACAATTTAAATCACAGAAACAGATTAAACAGTCTACTAAAAACACACTCTGCAAGATGTACGTAGCCTTTTTACTTAGAAGAAAAAGGGGGGGGGGGGTTATGTGCCACAAATTAGCGAAGCAATTCACACAGTAATGGCAAAAACAAATGTAAAAAAAACACCTCTTTAAATGAGGCCAGACTGTCTGAAACACAGAGAGTCCACAGTAAAACAGACACATGTAGCTGAAATAAACACTTTTGAACAAATAGTACTATTTCCCAGAAATATCTCAGGCCTCCTTACCTAGGTCTTTTTGTAATCCTTGAACACTGGGCTGTATCAGGAAGCAGGGAAGATGCTGAAGCTCACAAAATGGAGGTGGCTGTCTTGGGCTTCCCTCCACAAACTTAAGGGGCCAGAGCAGGTGTGGGACGGCGGGGCTCAGGTGCAACAGGGACTCAGAGAGCAAATCAGCTAAGTCCAGTCCATGTGGGCAGGGGGAAGGCAGCTGCTGCTCTATTCAGAATCTCCTTGGATACAGACATGCTGAATCCACCTTTCTAAGCAAGCAGAGTCTACTTTCCAGGTAAGGGAGAGATTGCTTAAAAAACAAACACTGGAATACTGCTGGGCGCACACTCTGAAATCGGGCTTTTTCAAAGGCAGAAAACAGGGGGCAGACAGTTTCTAAACACAATTAAAATCACAGAAATTGATTAAAACAGTCTCCTAAAAACTCACTCTGCAAGATGTATGTAGCCTTTTTACTTAGAAGAAAAAGGGGGGGGGTTAGGTGCCACAAAGTAGCAGGGCAATTCACACAGTCATGGCAAAAACAAATTTAAAGAAAGAGACCAGACTGCCTCAAACACAGAGAGTCCACAGTAAAACAGACACAGGTAGCTGAAATAAACACTTTTGAACAAATAATACTATTTACCCAGAAAAATCTCAGAGCTCCTTACCTAGGTCTTTTTGCAATCCTTGAACACTGGGCTGTATCAGGACACAGGGAAGATGCTGAGGCTCACAAAATGGAGGTGGCTGTCTTGGGCTTCCCTCCACAAACTTAAGGGGCCAGAGAAGGTGTGGGGGCGGGCAGAGCTTAGGTGCAACAGCGACTCAGAGAGCGAATCAGCTAAGCCCAGTCCCTGTGGGCAGGGGGAAAGGCAGCTGCTGCTCTGTTCAGAATCTCCTTGGATACAGACAGGATGAATCCACCCTTCCAACCTAGCAGGGTCTACTTTCCAGGTAAGGGAGAGATTGTTTAAAAAACAAACACTGGAATACTGCTGGGCACGCACTCTGAAATCGAGGATTTTTAAAGGCAAAGATCAAGGGGGCAGACAGTTTTTAAACACAATATAAACCACAGAAACAGATTAAAACAGTCTCCTAAAAACACACTCTGCAAGATGTTTGTAGCCTTTTTACTTAGAAGAAAAGGGGGGGGGGGTTATGTGCCACAAACTAGCAAGGCTATTCACACAGTCACAGCAAAACAATTTTTAAAAAAACACCACTTTAAAAGAGGCCAGGCTGCCTCAAACACAGAGACTCCACAGTAAAACAGAAACAGGTAGCTGAAATAAACACTTTTGAACAAATAATACTATTCACCCAGAAAAATCTCCGGGTTCCTTACCTAGGTGTTTTTGCAATCCTTGAATACTGGGCTGCCTGCATCAGGACACAGTGAAGATGCTGAGGCACAAAAAATGGAGGTCGCTGTCTTGTGCTTCCCACACAAACTTAAGGGGCCAAAGCAGGTGTGGGGGGGCGGGGCTCAGCTGCAACAGGGACTCAGAGAGCCAATCAGCTAAGTCCAGTCCCTGTGGGCAGAGGGAAAGGCAGCTGCTGCTCTATTCAGAATCTCCTTGGATACAGACAGGCTGAATCCACACTTCCAAGTTAGCAGAGTCTACTTTTCAGGTAAGGGAGAGATTATTTAAGAAACAAACACTGGAATACTGCTGGGTGCGCACTCTGAAATCAGGCTTTTTTAAAGACAAAAAACAGGGGGGCAAACTGTTTTTAAGCACAATTTAAATCACAGAAACAGATTAAAAAAGTCTCCTAAAAACACACTATGCACGATGTATGTAGCCTTTTCACTTAGAAGATAAAAGGGGGAGGGGGTTATGTGCCACAAACTAGCAAGGCAATTCACACAGTCACGGCAAAAACAAATAAAAAAAAAAACACAACTTTAAAAGAGGCCAGGCTGCCTGAAACACAGAGAGTCCACAGTAAAACAGACACAGGTAGATGAAATAAACACTTTTGAACAAATAATACTATTTACCCAGAAAAATCTCAGGGCTCCTTTCCTAGGTCTTTTTTGCAATCCTTGAACACTGGGCTGTATCAGGACACAGGGAAGATGCTGAGGCTCCCAAAATGGAGGTAGCTGTCTTGGGCTTCCCTCCACAAACTTAAGGGGCCAAACTAGGTGTGGGGGTGGGGCGGGCCTCAGGTGCAACAGGGGCTCAGAGAGCCAATCAACTTAGTCCAGTCATTGTGGTCAGAGGGAAAGGCAGCTGCTGCTCTATTCAGAATCGCCTTGGATACAGACAGTCTGAATCCACACTTCCAAGTTAGCAGGGTCTACTTTTCAGGTAAGGTAGAGATTATTTAAAAAACAAACACTGGAATACTGCTGGGCATGCACTCTGAAATCGGACTTTGTTAAATTCAGAAAACAGGGGGGAAGACAGTTTTTAAACACAATTTAAATCACAGAAACAGATTAAACAGTCTACTAAAAACACACTCTGCAAGATGTACGTAGCCTTTTTACTTAGAAGAAAAAAGGGGGGGGGTTATGTGCCACAAATTAGCGAAGCAATTCACAGAATAATGGCAAAAACAAATGTAAAAAAAACACCTCTTTAAATGAGGCCAGGCTGTCTGAAACACAGAGAGTCCACAGTAAAACAGACACATGTAGCTGAAATAAACACTTTTGAACAAATAGTACTATTTCCCAGAAATATCTCAGGCCTCCTTACCTAGGTCTTTTTGTAATCCTTGAACACTGGGCTGTATCAGGACGCAGGGAAGATGCTGAAGCTCACAAAATGGAGGTGGCTGTCTTGGGCTTCCCTCCACAAACTTAAGGGGCCAGAGCAGGTATGGGGGTGCGGGGATCAGGTGCAACAGGGACTCAGAGAGCCAATCAGCTAAGTCCAGTCTCTGTGGGCAGGGGGAAAGGCAGCTGCTGCTCTATTCAGAATCTCCTAAGATACCGACAGGCTGAATCAACACTTCCAAGCTAGCAGGGTCTACTTTCCAGGTAAGGGAGCGATTGTTTAAAAAACAAACACTGGAATACTGCTGGGCACCACTCTGAAATTGGGCTTTTTTAAAGGCAAAAAACAGGGGGCAGACAGTTTTTAAACACAATTTAAATCACAGAAACAGATTGAAAAAGTCTCCTAAAAACACACACTGCAAGATGTGTGTAGCCTTTTTACTTGGAGGAAAAGGGAGGGGGGTATGTGCCACAAACTAGCAAGGCAATTAACACAGTCAAGGCAAAAACTTTTTTTTTTTTAAATCACCACTTTAAAAGATGCCAGACTGCCTGAAACACAGAGAGTCCACAGTAAAACATAAACAGGTAGCAGAAATAAACACTTTTGAACTAATAATACTATTCACCCAGAAAATCTCAGGGCTCCTTTCCTAAGTCTTTTTGCAATCCTTGTACACTGGGCTGTATTAGGACACAGGGAAGATGCTGCGGCTCACAAAATGGAGGTGGCTGTCTTGGGCTTCCCTCCACAAACTTAAGGGGCCAGAGCAGGTGTTGGGGCCGGGGCTCAGGTACAACAGGGACTCAGAGAGCCAATCAGCTAAGTCCAGTCCCCGTTTGCAGGGGGAAAGGCAGCTGCTGCTCCATTCAGAATCTCCTTGAATACAGACAGGCTGAATCCACACTTCCAAAATAGCAGAGTCTACTTTCCGGGTAAGGGAGAGATTGTTTAAAAAACAAACACTGAAATACTGCTGGGCGCGCACTCTGAAATTGGGCTTTTTTAAAAGCAAAAAACAGGGGGCAGACAGTTTTTAAACACAATTTAAATCACAGAAATAGATTAAAACAGTCTCCTAAAAACACACACTGCAAGATGTATGTATCCTTTTTACTTTGAAGTAAAAAGGGGGGGGGAGTTCTGTGCCACAAACTAGCAAGGCAATTCACACAGTCTCCGCAAAAACGAATAAAAAAAAACACCACTTTAAAAGAGGCCTGGCTGCCTGAAACACAGAGACTCCACAGTAAAACAGAAACAGGTAGCTGAAATAAACACTTTTGAACAAATAATACTATTCACCAAGAAAAATCTCAGGGCTCCTTACCTAGGTCTTTTTGCAATCCTTGAACACTGGGCTGTATCAGGACACAGGGAAGATGCTGAGGCTCACAAAATGGAGGTGGCTGTCTTGGGCTTCCCCCCACAAACTTAAGGGGCCAAACTAGGTGTGGGGGTGGGGCGGGCCTCAGGTGCAACAGGGGCTCAGAGAGCCAATCAACTTAGTCCAGTCATTGTGGGCAGAGGGAAAGGCAGCTGCTGCTCTATTCAGAATCGCCTTGGATACAGACAGTCTGAATCCACACTTCCAAGTTAGCAGAGTCTACTTTTCAGGTAAGGGAGAGATTATTTAAAAAACAAACACTGGAATACTGCTGGGCGCGCACTCTGAAATCGGGGATTTTTAAAGGCAAAGATCAAGGGAGCAGACAGTTTTTAAACACAATTTAATTCACAAAAACAGATTAAAAAAGTCTCCTAAAAACACACTGTGCAAGATGTATGTAGCCTTTTTACTTAGAAGAAAAAAGGGGGTGGGGTTAGGTGCCGCAAAGTAGCAGGGCAATTCACACATTCACGGCAAAAACAAATTTAAAGAAAACACCATTTGAAAAGAGACCAGACTGCCTGAAACACAGGGAGACCACAATAAAATAGACACAGGTAGCTGAAATAAACCCTTTTGAACAAATATTACTATTCACCAAGAAAAATCTCAGGGCTCCTTACCTAGGTCTTTTTGCAATCCTTGAACACTGGGCTGTATCAGGACACAGGGAAGATGCTGAGGCTCGCAAAATGGAGGTGGCTGTCTTGGGCTTCCCCCCACAAACTTAAGGGGCCAAACCAGGTGTGGGGGTGGGGCGGGCCTCAGGTGCAACAGGGGCTCAGAGAGCCAATCAACTTAGTCCAGTCATTGTGGTCAGTGGGAAAGGCAGCTGCTGCTCTATTCAGAATCTCCTTGGATACAGACAGTCTGAATCCACACTTCCAAGTTAGCAGAGTCTACTTTTCAGGTAAGGGAGAGATTATTTAAAAAACAAACACTGGAAAACTGCTGGGCGTGCACTCTGAAATCGGGCTTTGTTAAATGCAGAAAACAGGGGGGCAGACAGTTTTTAAACACAATTTAAATCACAGAAACAGATTAAACAGTCTCCTAAAAACACACCCTGCAAGATGTGTGTAGCCTTTTTACTTGGAGGAAAAGGGAGGGGGGTATGTGCCACAAACTAGCAAGGCAATTCACACAGTCAAGGCAAAAACTATTTTGTTTTTAAAATCACCACTTTAAAAGATGCCAGACTGCCTGAAACACAGAGAGTCCACAGTAAAACATAAACAGGTAGCTGAAATAAACACTTTTGAACAAATAATACTATTCACCCAGAAAATCTCAGGGCTCCTTACCTAAGTCTTTTTGCAATCCTTGTACACTGGGCTGTATTAGGACACAGGGAAGATGCTGCGGCACTCAAAATGGAGGTGGCTGTCTTGGGCTTCCCTCCACAAACTTAAGGGGCCAGAGCAGGTGTTGGGGCCGGGGCTCAGGTACACAGGGACTCAGAGAGCCAATCAGCTAAGTCCAGTCCCTGTTGGCAGGGGGAAAGGCAGCTGCTGCTTTATTCAGAATATCATTGGATACAGACAGGCTGAATCCACACTTCTAAGCTAGCAGAGTCTACTTTCCAGGTAAGGGAGAGATTGTTTAAAAAACAAACACTGAAATACTGCTGGGCGCGCACTCTGAAATTGGGCTTTTTTAAAAGCAAAAAACAAGGGGCAGACAGTTTTTAAACACATTTTAAATCACAGAAATAGATTAAAACAGTCTCCTAAAAACACACACTGCAAGATGTATGTAGCCTTTTTACTTTGAAGAAAAAAGGAGGGGGGGGGAGTTCTGTGCCACAAACCAGCGAAGCAATTCACACAGTAATGGCAAAAACAAATGTAAAAAAACACCACTTTAGATGAGGCCAGGCTGTCTGAAACACAGAGAGTCCACAGTAAAACAGACACATGTAGCTGAAATTAACACTTTTGAACAAATAGTACTATTTCCCAGAAATATCTCAGGCCTCCTTACCTAGGTCTTTTTGTAATCCTTGAACACTAGGCTGTATCAGGACGCAGGGAAGATGCTGAAGCTCACAAAATGGAGGTGGCTGTCTTGGGCTTCACTCCACAAACTTAAGGGGCCAGAGCAGTTGTGGGGGGACGGGGCTCAGGTGCAACAGGGACTCAGAGAGCCAATCAGCTAAGTCCAGTCTCTGTGGGCAGGGGGAAAGGCAGCTGCTGCTCTATTCAGAATCTCCTAAGATACAGACAGGCTGAATTAACACTTCCAAGCTAGCAGGGTCTACTTTCCAGGTAAGGGAGAGATTGTTTAAAAAACAAACACTGGAATACTGCTGGGCGCCACTCTGAAATTGGGCTTTTTTAAAGGCAAAAAACAGGGGGCAGACAGTTTTAAAACACAATTTAAATCACAGAAACAGATTGAAAAAGTCTCCTAAAAACACACTCTGCAAGATGTGTGTAGCCTTTTTACTTGGAGGAAAAGGGAGGGGGGTATGTGCCACAAACTAGCAAGGCAATTCAAACAGTCAAGGCAAAAACTATTTTTTTTTTTAAATCTCCACTTTAAAAGATGCCAGATTGCCTGAAACACAGAGAGTCCACAGTAAAACATAAACAGGTAGCTGAAATAAACACTTTTGAACAAATAATACTATTCACCCAGAAAATTTCAGGGCTCCTTACCTAAGTCTTTTTGCAATCCTTGTACACTGGGCTGTATTAGGACACAGGGAAGATGCTGCGGCTCTCAAAATGGAGGTGGCTGTCTTGGGCTTCCCTCCACAAACTTAAGGGGCCAGAGCAGGTGTTGGGGCCGGGGCTCAGGTACAACAGGGACTCAGAGAGCCAATCAGCTAAGTCCAGTCCCTGTTGGCAGGGGGAAAGGCAGCTGCTGCTTTATTCAGAATCTCATTGGATACAGACAGGCTGAATCCACACTTCTAAGGTAGCAGAGTCTACTTTCCAGGTAAGGGAGAGATTGTTTCAAAAACAAACACTGGAATACTGCTGGGCGCGGACTACGAAATTGGGCTTTTTTAAAAGCAAAAAACAGGGGGCAGACAGTTTTTAAACACAATTTAAATCACAGAAATAGATTAAAACAGTCTCCTAAAAACACACACTATAAGATGTATGTAGCCTTTTTACTTTGAAGAAAAAATGGGGGGGGAGTTCTGTGCCACAAACTAGCAAGGCAATTCACACAGTCACGGCAAAAACGAATAAAAAAAAACACCACTTTAAATGAGGCCAGGCTGCCTGAAACACAGAGACTCCACAGTAAAACAGAAAGAAGTAGATGAAATAAACACTTTTGAACAAATAATACTATTCACCAAGAAAAATCTCAGGGCTCCTTACCTAGGTCTTTTTGCAATCCTTGAACACTGGGCTGTATCAGGACACAGGGAAGATGCTGAGGCTCACAAAATGGAGGTGGCTGTCTTGGGCTTCCCCCCACAAACTTAAGGGGCCAAACTAGTTGTGGGGGTGGGGCGGGCCTCAGGTGCAACAGGGGCTCAGAGAGCCAATCAACTTAGTCCAGTCATTGTGGGCACAGGGAAAGGCAGCTGCTGCTCTATTCAGAATCGCCTTGGATACAGACAGTCTGAATCCACACTTCCAAGTTAGCAGAGTCTACTTTTCAGTTAAGGGAGAGATTATTTAAAAAACAAACACTGGAATACTGCTGGGCGCGCACTCTGAAATTGGGGATTTTTAAAGGCAAAGATCAAGGGAGCAGACAGTTTTTAAACACAATTTAATTCACAAAAACAGATGAAAAAAGTCTCCTAAAAACACACTCTGCAAGATGTATGTAGCCTTTTTACTTACAAGAAAAAAGGGGGAGGGTTATGTGCCACAAATTAGCAAGGCAATTCACACAGTCACGACAAAAATAAATTAAAACAAACACCACTTTAAAAGAGCCCAGGTTGCCTGAAACACAGAAAGTCCACCGTAAAACAGACACAGGTAGCTGAAATGAACACTTTTGAACAAATAATACTATTTACCCAGAAAAATCTCAGAGCTCCTTACCTAGGTCTTTTTGCAATCCTTGAACACTGGGCTGTATCAGGACACAGGGAAGATGCTGAGGCTCACAGAATGGAGGTGGCTGTCTTGGGCTTCCCTCCACAAACATAAGGGGCCAGAGCAGGTGTGGGACAGAGGGGCTCAGGTGCAACAGGGACTCAGAGAGCCAATCAGCTAAGTCCAGTCCCTGTGGGCAGGGGGAAAGGCAGCTGCTGCTCTATTCAGAATCTCCTTGGATACAGACAGGTTGAATCCACAATTCCAACCTAGCAGAGTCTACTTTCCAGGTAAGGGAGAGATTGTTTCAAAAACAAACAAACACTGGAATACTACTGGGCGCACACTCTGAAATCGGACTTTTTTAAAGGTAGAAAACGGGGGAAGAGAGTTTTTAAACACAATTTAAATCACAGAAACAGATTAAAACAGTCTCCTAAAAACACACTCTGCAAGATGTATGTAGCCTTTTTACTTAGAAGAGAAGGGGGGGTTATGTGCCACAAACTAGCAAGGCAATTCACACATTCAAGGCAAAAACAAATTTTTAAAAAAAGCACCACTTTAAAAGAGACCAAGCTGCCTGAAACACAGAGAGTCCACAGTAAAACAGAAACGGGTAGCTGAAATAAACACTTTTGAACAAATAATACTATTCACCCAGAAAAATCTCCGGGCTCCTTAACTAGGTCTTTTTGCAATCCTTGAACACTGGGCTGTATCAGGACACAGGGAAGATGCTAAGGCTCACAAAATGGAGGTGGCTGTCTTGGGCTTCCCTCCACAAACTTAAGGGGCCAGAGCAGGTGTGGGACGGCGGGGCTCAGGTGCAACAGAGACTCAGAGAGCGAATCAGCTAAGTCCAGTACCTGTGGGCAGGGGGAGAGACAGCTGCTGCTCTGTTCAGAATCTCCTTGGACACAGACAGGCTGAATCCACCCTTCCAAGCTAGCAGAGTCTACTTTCCAGGTAAGGGAGAGATTGTTTAAAAAAAAACCACTGAAATGCTGCTGAGCGCGCACTCTGAAATTGGGCCTTTTTAAAAGCAAGAAACAGGGGGTAGACAGTTTTTAAACACAATTTAAATCACAGAAATAGATTAAAACAGTCTCCTATAAACATACTCTGTTAGATGTATGTAGCCTTTTTACTTTGAAGAAAAAAGGGGAGGGGAGTTATGTGCCACAAACTAGCAAGGCAATTCACCCAGTCACGGCAAAAACAAATTTAAAAAGAAACACAACACTTTAAAAGAGACCAGGCTGCCTGAAACAAAGAGAGTCCACAGTTAAGCAGACACAGTTAGCTGAAATAAACACTTTTGAACAAATAATACTATTTTCACAGAAAAATCTCAGTGCTTCTTACCTAGGTCTTTTTGCAATCCTTGAACACTGGGCTGTATCAGGACACAGGGAAGATGCTGAAGCTCACAAAATGGAGGTGGCTGTCTTGGGCTTCCCTCCAGAAACTTAAGGGGCCAGAGCAGGTGTGGGACGGCGGTGCTCAGGTGCAACAGTGACTCAGAGAGCCAATCAGCTAAATCCAGTCCCTGTGGGCACGGGGAAAGGCAGCTGCTCCTCTATTCAGAATCTCCTTGGATACAGACAGGCTGAACCCACCCTTCCAAGCTAGCAGAGTCTACTTTCCAGGTAAGGGAGAGATTGATTAAAAACAAACACTGGAATACTGCTGGGCGCGCACTCTGAAATCAGGCTTTTTTAAAGGCAAAATGCAGGGGGGCAGTCAGTTTCTAAACACAATTTAAATCACAGAAACAGATTAAAACAGTCTCCTAAAAAGACACTTTGGAAGATGTATGTAGCCTTTTTACTAAGAAGATAAAAGGGGGGGGTTATGTGCCACAAACTAGCAAGGCAATTCACACAGTCACTGCAAAAACAAATTTAAAGAACACACCACTTTAAAAGAGACCAGACTGCCTGAAACACAGAGAGTCTACAGTTAAACATACACAGGTAGCTGAAATAAACACTTTTGCACAAATACTATTTACCCAGAATAATCTCAGGGCTCCTAACCTAGGTCTTTTTGCAATCCTTGAACACTGGGCTGTATCAGGACACAGGGAAGATGCTGCGGCTCACAAAATGGAGGTGGCTGTCTTGGGCTTCCCTCCACAAACTTAAGGGGCCAGAGCAGGTGTTGGGGCCGGGGCTCAGGTACAACAGGGACTCAGAGAGCCAATCAGCTAAGTCCAGTCCCTGTTGGCAGGGGGAAAGGCAGCTGCTGCTTTATTCAGAATCTCATTGGATACAGACAGGCTGAATCCACACTTCCAAGCTAGCAGAGTCTACTTTCCAGTTAAGGGAGAGATTGTTTAAAAAACAAACACTGGAATACTGCTGGGCGCACACTCTTAAATCGTACATTTTAAAGGCGAAAAACAGGGGGGGGGCAAACAGTTTTTAAACGCAATTTAAATCACAGAAACAGATTAAAACAGTCTCCTAAAAACACACTCTGCAAGATGTATGTAGCCTTTTTACTTAGAAGAAAAAAGGGGGGGTTATGTGCCACAAACTAGCAAGGCAATTCACACAGACACAGCAAAAACACATTTTGAAAAAACACCACTTTAAAAGAGGTCAGGCTGCCTGAAACACAGAGAGTCCACAGTAAAACAGACACAGATAGCTGAAATAAACACTAATGAACAAATAATACTATTTAACCAGACAAATCTCAGGGCTCCTTACCTAGGTCTTTTTGCAATCCTTGAACACTAGGCTGTATCAGGACACAGTGAAGATGCTGAGGCTCACAAAAAGAAGTGGCTGTGTTGGGCTTCCCTCCACAAACTTAAGGGGCTAGAGCAGGTTTGGGTGGCAGACTCAGGTGCAACAGGGACTCAGAGAGCCAATCAGCTAAGTCCAGTCCCTGTCGGAAGGGGGAAAGGCAGCTGCTGCTCTATTCAGAATCTCCTTGGATACAGACAGGCTGAATCCACACTTCCAAACTAGCAGAGTCTACTTTCCAGTTAAGGGAGAGATGGTTTAATAAACAAACACTGGAATACTGCTGGGCACGCACTCTTAAATCGTACTTTTTTACAAGCGGGCAGACAGTTTTTAAACATAATTTAAATCACAGAAACAGATTAAAACACTCTCCTAAAAACACACTCTGCAAGATGTATGTAGCCTTTTTACTTAGAAGAAAAAAAGGGGGGGGTTATGTGCCTCAAACTAGCAAGGCAATTCACACAGTTACGGTAAAAGCTAATTTTAGAAAAACACAACTTTAAAAGAGGCCAGGCTGCCTGAAACACAGAGAGTCCACAGTAAAACAGACACAGGTAGCTGAAATAAACACTTTTGAACAAATAATACTATTTACCCAGAAACATCTCAGGGCTCCTTTCCTAGGTCTTTTTTGCAATCCTTGAACACTGGGCTGTATCAGGACACAGGGAAGATGTTGAGGCTCCCAAAATGGAGGTAGCTGTCTTGGGCTTCCCTCCACAAACTTAAGGGCCAGAGAAGGTGTTGGGGTGGGGCTCAGGTGCAACAGGGACTCAGAGAGCCAATCAGCTAAGTCCAGTCCCTGTTGGCAGGGGGAAAGGCAGCTTCTGCTCTATTCAGAATCTCATTGGATACAGACAGGCTGAATCCAAACTTCCAAAATAGCAGAGTCTACCTTCCAGGTAAGGGAGAGATTGTTTAAAAAACAAACACTGGAATACTGCTGGGAACGCACTCTGAAATCAGGCTTCTTAAGTCCAAAAAAAAGGGGGGCAGACAGTTTTTAAACACACTATAAATCACAGAAACAGATTAAAACAGTCTTGTAAAAACACAGTCTGCAAGATGTATGTAGCCTTTTTAATAATAAGAAAATAGGGGGGGGGGTTATGTGCCACAAACTAGCAAGGCAATTCACACAGTCACTGCAAAAACAAATGTAAAGAAAACACCACTTTAAAAGAGACCAGACTGCCTGAAACACAGAGAGTTTACAGTTAAACAGACACAGGTAGCTGAAATAAACACTTTTGAACAAATAATACTATTTACCCAGAATAATCTCAGGGCTCCTTACCTAGGTCTTTTTGCAATCCTTGTACACTGGGCTGTATCAGGACACAGGGAAGATGCTGCGGCTCACAAAATGGAGGTGGCTTTCTTGGGCTTCCCTCCACAAACTTAAGGGGTCAGAGCAGGTGTTGGGGGCGGGGCTTAGGTGCAACAGGGACTCAGAGAGCCAATCAGCTAAGTCAAGTCCCTGTGGGCAGGGGGAAAGGCAGCTGCTGCTCTATTCAGAATCGCATTGGATACAGACAGGCTGAATCCACACTTCCAAGCTAGCAGAGTCTACTTTCCAATTAAGGGAGAGATTGTTTAAAAAACAAACACTGGAATACTGCAGGGCGCACACTCTGATATCGGGCTTTTTTAAAGGCAAAAAACAGGGGGGCAAACAGTTTTTAAACACAATTTAAATCACAGAAACAGATTAAAACAGTCTCCTAAAAACACACTCTGCAAGATGTATGTAGTCTTTTTACTTAGATGAAAAAAGGGGGGGGTTATGTGCCACAAACTAGCAAAGCAATTCACACAGTCACTGCAAAAACAAATTTAAAGAAAACACCACTTTAAAAGAGACCAGACTGCCTGAAACACAGAGAGTCTACAGTTAAACAGACACAGGTAGCTGAAATAAACACTTTTGAACAAATAATACTATTTAACCAGACAAATCTCAGGGCTACTTACCTAGGTCTTTTTGCAATGCTTGAACACTAGGCTGTATCAGGACACAGGGAATATGCTGAGGCTCACAAAATGGAGGTGGCTGTCTTGGGCTTCCCCCCACAAACTTAAGGGGCCAAACCAGGTGTGTGGGTGGTTGCGGGCCTCAGGTGCAACAGGGACTCAGAGAGCCAATCAGCTAAGTCCAGTCCCTGTGGGCAGGGGGAAAGGCAGCTGCTGCACTATTCAGTATCGCCTTGGATGCAGACTGGCTGAATCCACACTTCCAAGCTAGCAGAGTCTACTTTCCAGGTAAGAGAGATATTGTTTACAAAACAAACACTGGAATACTGCTGGGCGTGCACTCTGTAATTCTGATTTTTTAAGTGCAAAAAACAAGGGGGCAGACAGTTTTTAAACACAATATAAATCACAGAAACAGATTAAAACAGTCTCCTAAAAACACATTCTGCAAGATGTATGTAGCCTTTTTACTTAGAAGAAAAAACGGGGCGTATGTGCCACAATCTAGCAAGGCAATTCACACAGTCACAGGAAAAAATAATTTAAACAAAAATACCACTTTAACCCCTTCGCTGCCAGGCCTTTTCCCCCTCCTGTGCCGATCCTTTTTTTGGCTATTTGGAGCAGTTCGCGCTTAGGCCCTCATAACTTTTTGTTCACATAAGCTACCCACGCCAAATTTGCGTCCTTTTTTTCAACATCCTAGGGATTCTAGAGGTACCCAGACTTTGTGGGTTCCCCAGAAGGAGGCCAAGAAATTAGCCAAAAAACAGTGAAAATTTCGTTTTTTTAAAAAAAAATTGGAAAAAAGGGCTGCAGAAGAAGGCTTGTGGTTTTTTACCTGAAAAGGGCATCAACAAAGGGTTTGCCGTGATAAAATCACCAGCTTCCCAGCTTTCAGGAACAGGCAGACTTGAATCAGAAAACCCAATTTTTCAACACAATTTTGGCATTTTACTGGAACATACCCCATTTTTCTGATTTTTTGTTCCTTTAGCCTCCTTCCAGTCAGTGACAGAAATGGGCATGAAACCAATGCTGGATCCCATGAACCGCAACATTTTTGAAAAGTAGACAAAAATCTGAATTTAGCAAGGGGTAATTTGTGTAGATCCTACAAGGGTTTCCTACAGAAAATAACAACTGAAAAAGAAAAATATTGAAATTGAGGTGAAAAAAACATCAATTTTTCTCTACGTTTTGCTCTGTAACTTTTTCCAGCAATGTCAGATTTTCGAAAGCAATATACCGTTACATCTGCTGGACTCTTCTGGTTGCGGGGATATATAGGGCTTATAGGTTCATCAAGAACTCTAGGTACCCAGAGCCAATAAATGCTTGCACACTGCAGTGGGTTTTCAATCTATGCCGGGTATATACAGCAATTCATTTGCTGAAATATACAGAGTAAAAAATAGCTATCAAGAAAACCTTTGTATTTCCAAAATGGGCACAAGATAAGGTGTTGAGAAGCAGTGGTTATTTGCACATCTCTGAATTCCGGGGTGCCCATACTAGCATGTGAATTACAGGGCATTTCTCAAATAGATGTCTGTTTTACACACTGTCTTACATTTGGAAGGAAAAAATGTAGAGAAAGACAAGGCGCAATAACACTTGTTTTGCTATTCTATGTTCCCCCAAGTCTCCCGATAAAAATGATACCTCACTTGTGTGGGTAGGCCTAGCGCCCGCGACAGGATATGCCCCAAAACACAACGTAGACACATCACAGAAAACAGAGCTGTTTTTAGCAAAGTGCCTACCTGTAGGTTTTGGACTGTAGCTCAGCCGCCACCTAGGGAAACCTACCAAACCTGTGCATTTCTGAAAACTAGAGACCTAGGGGAATCCAAGATGGGGTGACTTGTGTGGCTCGGACCAGGTTCTGTTACCCAGAATCCATTGCAAACCTCAAAATTTGGCTAAAAAAACACATGTTCCTCACATTTCTGTGGCAGAAAGTTCTGGAATCTGAGAGGAGTCACGAATTTGCATCCACCCAGCGTTCCCCCACGTCTCCCGATAAAAATGATACCTCACTTGTGTGGGTAGGCCTAGCGCCCGCAACAGGAAATGCCCCAAAGCGCAACGTGGACACAGCCAAATTTTTGAAGGAAAACAGAGGTGTTTTTTGCAAAGTGCCTACCTGTAGATTTTGGCCTGTAGCTCAGCCGCCACCTAGGGAAACCTACCAAACCTGTGCATTTCTGAAAACTAGAGACCTAGGGGAATCCAAGATGGGGTGACTTGTGTGGCTCGGACCAGGTTCTGTTACCCAGAATCCATTGCAAACCTCAAAATTTGGCTAAAAAAACACATGTTCCTAACATTTCTGTGGCAGAAAGTTCTGGAACCTGAGAAGAGCCACAAATTTCCTTCCACCCAGCGTTCCCCCACGTCTCCCGATAAAAATGATACCTCACTTGTGTGGGTAGGCCTAGCGCCCGCGACAGAAAACGCCCCAAGGCGCAACGTGGACACATCCAAATTTGTGAAGGAAAACAGAGGTGTTTTTTGCAAAGTGCCTACCTGTAGATTTTGGCTTGTAGCTCAGCCGCCACCTAGGGAAACCTACCAAACCTGTGCATTTCTGAAAACTAGAGACCTAGGGGAATCCAAGATGGGGTGACATGTGTGGCTCGGACCAGGTTCTGTTACCCAGAATCCTTTGCAAACCTCAAAATTTGGATTAAAAAAACACATGTTCCTCAAATTTCTGTGGCAGAACGTTCTGGAATCTGAGAGGAGCCACAAATTTCCTTCCACCCAGCGTTCCCCCACGTCTCCCTATAAAAATGATACCTCACTTGTGTGGGTAGGCCTAGCGCCCGCGACAGGAAACGCCCCAAAGCGCAACGTGGACACATCCAAATTTTTGAAGGAAAACAGAGGTGTTTTTTGCAAAGTGACCAACCTATAGATTTTGGCTTGTAGCTCAGCCGCCACCTAGTGAAACCTACCAAACCTGTGCATTTCTGAAAACTAGAGACCTAGGGGAATCCAAGATGGGGTGACTTGTGTGGCTCGGACCAGGTTCTGTTACCCAGAATCCTTTGCAAACCTCAAAATGTGGCTAAAAAAACACATGTTCCTCAAATTTCTGTGGCAGAAAGTTCTGGAATCTGAGAGGAGCCACAAATTTCCTTTCACCCAGCCTTCCCCCACGTCTCCCGATAAAAATGATACCTCACTTGTGTGGGTTGGCCTAGCGCCCGCAACAGGAAATGCCCCAAAGCGCAACGTGGACACAGCCAAATTTTTGAAGGAAAACAGAGGTGTTTTTTGCAAAGTGCCTACCTGTAGGTTTTGGACTGTAGCTCAGCCGCCACCTAGGGAAACCTACCAAACCTGTGCATTTCTGAAAACTAGAGACCTAGGGGAATCCAAGATGGGGTGACTTGTGTGGCTCGGACCAGGTTCTGTTACCCAGAATCCATTGCAAACCTCAAAATTTGGCTAAAAAAACACATGTTCCTCACATTTCTGTGGCAGAAAGTTCTGGAATCTGAGAGGAGTCACGAATTTGCATCCACCCAGCGTTCCCCCACGTCTCCCGATAAAAATGATACCTCACTTGTGTGGGTAGGCCTAGGGCCCGCAACAGGAAATGCCCCAAAGCGCAACGTGGACACAGCCACATTTTTGAAGGAAAACAGAGGTGTTTTTTGCAAAGTGCCTACCTGTAGATTTTGGCCTGTAGCTCAGCCGCCTCCTAGGGAAACCTACCAAACCTGTGCATTTCGGAAAACTAGAGACGTAGGGGAATCCAAGATGGGGTGACTTGTGTGGCTCGGACCAAGTTCTGTTACCCAGAATCCTTTGCAAACCTCAGAATTTGGCTAAAAAAACACATGTTCCTCACATTTCTGTGGCAGAACGTTCTGGAATCTGAGAGGAGCCACAAATTTCCTTCCACCCAGCGTTCCCCCAGGTCTCCCGATAAAAATGATACCTCACTTGTGTGGGTAGGCCTAGCGCCCGCGACAGGAAACGCCCCAAAGCGCAACGTGGACACATCCAAATTTTTGAAGGAAAACAGAGGTGTTTTTTGCAAAGTGCCTACCTGTAGATTTTGGCTTGTAGCTCAGCCGCCACCTAGGGAAACCTACCAAACCTGTGCATTTCTGAAAACTAGAGACCTAGGGGAATCCAAGATGGGGTGACTTGTGTGGCTCGGACCAGGTTCTGTTACCCAGAATCCTTTGCAAACCTCAAAATGTGGCTAAAAAAACACATGTTCCTCAAATTTCTGTGGCAGAAAGTTCTGGAATCTGAGAGGAGCCACAAATTTCCATTCACCCAGCGTTCCCCCACGTCTCCCGATAAAAATGATACCTCACTTGTGTGGGTAGGCCTAGCGCCCACGACAGGAAACGCCCCAAAGCGCAACGTGGACACAGCCAAATTTTTGAAGGAAAACAGAGGTGTTTTTTGCAAAGTGCCTACCTGTAGATTTTGGACTGTAGCTCAGCCGCCATCTAGGGAAACCTACCAAACCTGTGCATTTCTGAAAACTAGAGACCTAGGGGAATCCAAGATGGGGTGACTTGTGTGGCTCGGACCAGGTTCTGTTACCCAGAATCCATTGCAAACCTCAAAATTTGGCTAAAAAAACACATGTTCCTCACATTTCTGTGGCAGAAAGTTCTGGAATCTGAGAGGAGCCACGAATTTGCTTCCACCCAGCGTTCCCCCACGTCTCCCGATAAAAATGATACCTCACTTGTGTGGGTAGGCTTAGCGCCCGCGACAGGAAACGCCCCAAAGTGCAACGTGGACACAGCCAAATTTTTGAAGGAAAACAGAGGTGTTTTTTGCAAAGTGCCTACCTGTAGATTTTGGCCTGTAGCTCAGCCGCCACCTAGGGAAACCTACCAAACCTGTGCATTTCTGAAAACTAGAGCCCTAGGGGAATCCAAGATGGGGTGACTTGTGTGGCTCGGACCAGGTTCTATTACCCAGAATCCTTTGCAAACCTCAAAATTTGGCTAAAAAAACATACGTTCCTCACATTTCTGTGGCAGAAAGTTCTGGAATCTGAGAGGAGCCACAAATTTCCTTCCATCCAGCGTTCCCCCATGTCTCCCGATAAAAATGATACCTCACTTGTGTGGGTTGGCCTAGCGCCCGCAACAGGAAATGCCCCAAAGCGCAACGTGGACACAGCCAAATTTGTGAAGGAAAACAGAGGTGTTTTTTGCAAAGTGCCTACCTGTAGGTTTTGGACTGTAGCTCAGCCGCCACCTAGGGAAACCTACCAAACCTGTGCATTTCTGAAAACTAGAGACCTAGGGGAATCCAAGATGGGGTGACTTGTGTGGCTCGGACCAGGTTCTGTTACCCAGAATCCATTGCAAACCTCAAAATTTGGCTAAAAAAACACATGTTCCTCACATTTCTGTGGCAGAAAGTTCTGGAATCTGAGAGGAGCCACGAATTTGCATCCACCCAGCGTTCCCCCACGTCTCCCGATAAAAATGATACCTCACTTGTGTGGGTAGGCCTAGCGCCCGCGACAGGAAATGCCCCAAAGCGCAACGTGGACACAGCCAAATTTTTGAAGGAAAACAGAGGTGTTTTTTGCAAAGTGCCTACCTGTAGATTTTGGCCTGTAGCTCAGCCGCCACCTAGGGAAACCTACCAAACCTGTGCATTTCGGAAAACTAGAGACCTAGGGGAATCCAAGATGGGGTGACTTGTGTGGCTCGGACCAGGTTCTGTTACCCAGAATCCTTTGCAAACCTCAGAATTTGGCTAAAAAAACACATGTTCCTCAAATTTCTGTGGCAGAACGTTCTGGAATCTGAGAGGAGCCACAAATTTCCTTCCACCCAGCGTTCCCCCACGTCTCCCTATAAAAATGATACCTCACTTGTGTGGGTAGGCCTAGCGCCCGCGACAGGAAACGCCCGAAAGCGCAACGTGGACACATCCAAATTTTTTAAGGAAAACAGAGTTGTTTTTTGCAAAGTGCCTACCTGTAGATTTTGGCTTGTAGCTCAGCCGCCACCTAGGGAAACCTACCAAACCTGTGCATTTCTGAAAACTAGAGACCTAGGGGAATCCAAGATGGGGTGACTTGTGTGGCTCGGACCAGGTTCTGTTACCCAGAATCCTTTGCAAACCTCAAAATGTGGCTAAAAAAACACATGTTCCTCAAATTTCTGTGGCAGAAAGTTCTGGAATCTGAGAGGAGCCACAAATTTCCTTTCACCCAGCGTTCCCCCACGTCTTCCGATAAAAATGATACCTCACTTGTGTGGGTAGGCCTAGCGCCCACGACAGGAAACGCCCCAAAGCGCAACGTGGACACAGCCAAATTTTTGAAGGAAAACAGAGGTGTTTTTTGCAAAGTGCCTACCTGTATATTTTGGACTGTAGCTCAGCCGCCATCTAGGGAAACCTACCAAACCTGTGCATTTCTGAAAACTAGAGACCTAGGGGAATCCAAGATGGGGTGACTTGTGTGGCTCGGACCAGGTTCTGTTACCCAGAATCCATTGCAAACCTCAAAATTTGGCAAAAAAAACACATGTTCCTCACATTTCTGTGGCAGAAAGTTCTGGAATCTGAGAGGAGCCACGAATTTGCTTCCCCCCAGCGTTCCCCCACGTCTCCCGATAAAAATGATACCTCACTTGTGTGGGTAGGCTTAGCGCCCGCGACAGGAAACGCCCCAAAGCGCAACGTGGACACAGCCAAATTTTTGAAGGAAAACAGAGGTGTTTTTTGCAAAGTGCCTACCTGTAGATTTTGGCCTGTAGCTCAGCCGCCACCTAGGGAAACCTACTAAACCTGTGCATTTCTGAAAACTAGAGCCCTAGGGGAATCCAAGATGGGGTGACTTGTGTGGCTCGGACCAGGTTCTATTACCCAGAATCCTTTGCAAACCTCAAAATTTGGCTAAAAAAACATATGTTCCTCACATTTCTGTGGCAGAAAGTTCTGGAATCTGAGAGGAGCCACAAATTTCCTTCCACCCAGCGTTCCCCCACGTCTCCCTATAAAAATGATACCTCACTTGTGTGGGTAGGCCTAGCGCCCGCGACAGGAAACGCCCGAAAGCGCAACGTGGACACATCCAAATTTTTTAAGGAAAACAGAGTTGTTTTTTGCAAAGTGCCTACCTGTAGATTTTGGCTTGTAGCTCAGCCGCCACCTAGGGAAACCTACCAAACCTGTGCATTTCTGAAAACTAGAGACCTAGGGGAATCCAAGATGGGGTGACTTGTGTGGCTCGGACCAGGTTCTGTTACCCAGAATCCTTTGCAAACCTCAAAATGTGGCTAAAAAAACACATGTTCCTCAAATTTCTGTGGCAGAAAGTTCTGGAATCTGAGAGGAGCCACAAATTTCCTTTCACCCAGCGTTCCCCCACGTCTTCCGATAAAAATGATACCTCACTTGTGTGGGTAGGCCTAGCGCCCACGACAGGAAACGCCCCAAAGCGCAACGTGGACACAGCCAAATTTTTGAAGGAAAACAGAGGTGTTTTTTGCAAAGTGCCTACCTGTATATTTTGGACTGTAGCTCAGCCGCCATCTAGGGAAACCTACCAAACCTGTGCATTTCTGAAAACTAGAGACCTAGGGGAATCCAAGATGGGGTGACTTGTGTGGCTCGGACCAGGTTCTGTTACCCAGAATCCATTGCAAACCTCAAAATTTGGCTAAAAAAACACATGTTCCTCACATTTCTGTGGCAGAAAGTTCTGGAATCTGAGAGGAGCCACGAATTTGCTTCCCCCCAGCGTTCCCCCACGTCTCCCGATAAAAATGATACCTCACTTGTGTGGGTAGGCTTAGCGCCCGCGACAGGAAACGCCCCAAAGCGCAACGTGGACACAGCCAAATTTTTGAAGGAAAACAGAGGTGTTTTTTGCAAAGTGCCTACCTGTAGATTTTGGCCTGTAGCTCAGCCGCCACCTAGGGAAACCTACTAAACCTGTGCATTTCTGAAAACTAGAGCCCTAGGGGAATCCAAGATGGGGTGACTTGTGTGGCTCGGACCAGGTTCTATTACCCAGAATCCTTTGCAAACCTCAAAATTTGGCTAAAAAAACATATGTTCCTCACATTTCTGTGGCAGAAAGTTCTGGAATCTGAGAGGAGCCACAAATTTCCTTCCACCCAGCGTTCCCCCACGTCTCCCGATAAAAATGGTACCTCACTTGTGTGGGTTGGCCTAGCGCCCGCAACAGGAAATGCCCCAAAGCGCAACGTGGACAGAGACAAATTTTTGAAGGAAAACAGAGGTGTTTTTTACAAAGTGCCTACCTGTAGATTTTGGACTGTAGCTCAGCCGCCACCTAGGGAAACCTACCAAACCTGTGCATTTCTGAAAACTAGAGACCTAGGGGAATCCAAGATGGGGTGACTTGTGTGGCTCGGACCAGGTTCTGTTACCCAGAATCCATTGCAAACCTCAAAATTTGGCTAAAAAAACACATGTTCCTCACATTTCTGTGGCAGAAAGTTCTGGAATCTGAGAGGAGCCACAAATTTGCATCCACCCAGCGTTCCCCCACGTCTCCCGATAAAAATGATACCTCACTTGTGTGGGTAGGCCTAGCGCCCGCGACAGGAAATGCCCCAAAGCGCAACGTGGACACAGCCAAATTTTTTAAGGAAAAAAGGTGTTTTTTGCAAAGTGCCTACCTGTAGATTTTGGCCTGTAGCTCAGCCGCCACCTAGGGAAACCTACCAAACCTGTGCATTTCGGAAAACTAGAGACCTAGGGGAATCCAAGATGGGGTGACTTGTGTGGCTCGGACCAGGTTCTGTTACCCAGAATCCTTTGCAAACCTCAGAATTTGGCTAAAAAAACACATGTTCCTCACATTTCTGTGGCAGAACGTTCTGGAATCTGAGAGGAGCCACAAATTTCCTTCCACCCAGCGTTCCCCCAGGTCTCCCGATAAAAATGATACCTCACTTGTGTGGGTAGGCCTAGCGCCCGCGACAGGAAACGCCCCAAAGCGCAACGTGGACACATCCAAATTTTTGAAGGAAAACAGAGGTGTTTTTTGCAAAGTGCCTACCTGTAGATTTTGGCTTGTAGCTCAGCTGCCACCTAGGGAAACCTACCAAACCTGTGCATTTCTGAAAACTAGAGACCTAGGGTAATCCAAGATGGGGTGACTTGTGTGGCTCGGACCAGGTTCTGTTACCCAGAACCCTTTGCAAACCTCAAAATTTGGCTAAAAAAACACATGTTCCTCACATTTCTGTGGCAGAAAGTTCTGGAATCTGAGAGGAGCCACAAATTTCCTTCCACCCAGCGTTTCCCACGTCTCCCGATAAAAATGATACCTCACTTGTGTGGGTAGGCCTAGCGCCCGCGACAGGAAACGCCCCAAAGCGCAACGTGGACACATCCAAATTTTTGAAGGAAAACAGAGGTGTTTTTTGCAAAGTGCCTACCTTTAGATTTTGGCTTGTAACTCAGCCACCACCGAGGGAAACCGACCAAACCTGTGCATTTCTGAAAACTAGAGACGTAGGGGAATCCAAGATGGGGTGACTTGTGTGGCTCGGACCAGGTTCTGTTACCCAGAATCCTTTGCAAACCTCAAAATTTGGCTAAAAAAACACATGTTCCTCACATTTCTGTGGCAGAAAGTTCTGGAATCTGAGAGGAGACACAAATTTCCTTCCACCCAGCGTTCCCCCACGTCTCCCGATAAAAATGATACCTCACTTGTGTGGGTAGGCCTAGCGCCCGCGACAGGAAATGCCCCAAAGCGCAACGTGGACACATCCAAATTTTTGAAGGAAAACAGAGGTGTTTTTTGCAAAGTTCCTAACTGTAGATTTTGGCTTGTAGCTCAGCCGCCACCTAGGGAAACCTCCCAAACCTGTGCATTTCTGAAAACTAGAGACCTAGGGGAATCCAAGATGGGGTGACTTGTGTGGCTCGGACCAGGTTCTGTTACCCAGAATCCATTGCAAACCTCAAAATTTGGCTAAAAAAACACATGTTCCTCACATTTCTGTGGCAGAAAGTTCTGGAATCTGAGAGGAGCCACGAATTTGCTTCCACCCAGTGTTCCCCCATGTCTCCCGATAAAAATGATACCTCACTTGTGTGGGTAGGCCTAGCGCCCGCGACAGGAAATGCCCCAAAGCGCAACGTGGACACATCCAAATTTTTGAAGGAAAACAGAGGTGTTTTTTGCAAAGTGCCTACCTGTAGATTTTGGCTTGTAGCTCAGCCGCCACCTAGGGAAACCTACCAAACCTGTGCATTTCTCAAAACTAGAGACCTAGGGGAATCCAAGATGGGGTGACTTGTGTGGCTCGGACCAGGTTCTCTTACCCAGAATCCTTTGCAAATCTCAAAATTTGGCTAAAAAAACACTTGTTCCTCACATTTCTGTGGCAGAAAGTTCTGGAATCTGAGAGGAGCCACAAATTTCTTTTCACCCAGCGTTCCCCCACGTCTCCCGATAAAAATGATACCTCACTTGTGTGGGTAGGCCTAGCGCCCGCGACAGGAAACGCCCCAAAGCGCAACGTGGACACATCCAAATTTTTAAAGAAAAACAGAGGTGTTTTTTGCAAAGTGCCTACCTGTAGATTTTGGCTTGTAGCTCAGCCGCCACCTAGGGAAACCTACCAAACCTGTGCATTTCTGAAAACTAGAGACCTAGAGGAATCCAAGATGGGGTGACTTGTGTGGCTCAGACCAGGTTCTGTTACCCAGAATCCTTTGCAAACCTCAAAATTTGGCTTAAAAAACACATGTTCCTCACATTTCTGTGGCAGAAAGTTCTGGAATCTGAGAGGAGCCACAAATTTCCTTCCACCCAGCGTTCCCCCACGTCTCCCGATAAAAATGATACCTCACTTGTGTGGGTAGGCCTAGCGCCCGCGACAGGAAATGCCCCAAAGCGCAACATGGACACATCCAAATTTTTGAATGAAAACAGAGGTGTTTTTTGCAAAGTGCCTACCTTTAGATTTTGGCTTGTAGCTCAGCCGCCACCTAGGGAAACCTACCAAACCTGTGCATTTCTGAAAACTAGAGACCTAGGGGAATCCAAGATGGGGTGACTTGTGTGGCTCGGACCAGGTTCTGTTACCCAGAATCCTTTGCAAACCTCAAAATTTGGCTAAAAAAACACATGTTCCTCACATTTCTGTGGCAGAAAGTTCTGGAATCTGAGAGGAGCCACCAATTTCCTTCCACCCAGCGTTCCCCCACGTCTCCCGATAAAAATGATACCTCACTTGTGTGGGTAGGCCTAGCGCCCGCGAAAGGAAACGCCCCAAAGCGCAACGTGGACACATCCAAATTTTTGAAGGAAAACAGAGGTGTATTTTTGCAAAGTGCCTACCTGTAGATTTTGGCTTGTAGCTCAGCCGCCACCTAGGGAAACCTACCAAACCTGTGCATTTCTGAAAACTAGAGACCTAGGGGAATCCAAGATGGGGTGACTTGTGTGGCTCGGACCAGGTTCTGTTACCCAGAATCCTTTGCAAACCTCACAATTTGGCTAAAAAAACACATGTTCCTCATATTTCTGTGGCAGAAAGTTCTGGAATCTGAGAGGAACCACAAATGTCCTTCCACCCAGCGTTCCCCCATGTCTCCCGATAAAAATGATACCTCACTTGTGTGGGTAGGCCTAGCGCCCGCGACAGGAGACACCCCAAAACGCAACGTGGACACATCTCATTTTTTCATTGAAAATAGTGCCTACCTGTAGATTTTGGCCTCTAGCTCAGCCGGCACCTAGGGAAACCTACCAAACCTGTGCATTTTTAAAAACTAGAGACCTAGGGGAATCCAAGATGGGGTGACTTGCGGGGCTCTGACCAGGTTCTGTTACCCAGAATCCTTTGCAAACCTCAAATTCTGTCTAAAAAAATGCATTTTCCACACATTTCGGTGACAGAAAGTTCTGGAATCTGAGTGGAGCCACAAATTTCCTTCCACCCAGCGTTCCCCCAAGTCTCCCGATAAAAATGATACCTCACTTGTGTGGGTGGGCCAGGTGCCTGCAACAGAATAAGGCCCAAAACTTGTAGAGATAGAGGGGATAGCACAGCAAGTTTATAAGGACATATTCTTTTATACATCTTTAGACTGACTCTGCTTTGGGGACCCACATAAGTGAGGTGTCATTTTACTTGGGAGACTGAGGGGAACACTGGGGAGTAGGAATTTTGTGCTGGAGTGGTGATCCTACGAAGAAAAGTAAGGAAAATATGCTTTTTTAAGCACATTTTGAGGTTTACAGAGGAGTCTGGGTAAGAAAATGTTGGGGGATCAAAGCAAGCCACACCTCCCTGGACTCCTTGGGGTGTCTAGTTTTAAAAAATGTCTGGGTTTGGTAGGTTTCCCTAGATGAAGGCCGCACACAGGACCAAAAACATAGGTGCCCTCTCCCCCCCAAACACAGGTAGTTTTGTAATATATCGTTTTGATGTGCCCACATACGTCCGTGATGTGCCAAACACAAAATTTTTGAAAAGAAACACACTTAGGTTATGTGAAAAAGACCCCTCACCCACCAACCAAGTTGGTGGCATGCTTCATCATCGGGGTCCCACCTGAGGCACCTAGCGTGTCACAGGTGTGCTGCGACGCCTGATTACAGCGGAGCAGGTTTTGTCATTTTTACCACCCATACTGGTTGGATTTGGCACAAGGGTGAGTGATGGTTCAGTGGATCAAATTTTACTAACAAGAGCTTTCACAAAAATGAAATGCACTGTTAGTAACTGAAAGGCAAAAAACTGAACCAATGACTCACAGCTCGTGAGCTGTAAAGCCGCGACAAGGCACCAACCGCTTTACAGTCCATTCACACAACTTTCATACATGACACACACAAGGCCATTCACACCGCCTGCCACGGGCCCAGCACATTACAACACTCACATCGACAGACAGCGCCACTCAAGGGCCCATCCCTTACATACGCCCACATGCCTAATACAACAATCACACCAGCTGATGGGAGTGTGTGGACTGGTGTTTGGCTGGCAGTGTGTTGCAGTTGCCAACAGCAAGTCAATATGTACACTCTCAGCCAAGCCCCACTCCACACACAATGGCATCATTTAAAAAAAAAAAAAAATTAAACAGAGGAACCCCTAACTAAGTAGAAAGAAGTACAAAACTACAAACACAAAAGCTCTAACTAAGAACATGACAGAAATGCTAACCATGAAACTAAACACATGAAAATACAAAACAGACATGAGTTTACACTCATGGTTGTTCCCATAAATTCTTCTGGGTGTGGTAATTCTTAAAACAAGCACCGACACACAGCCCAGGCTTTGAAGGACAATCTGGGCAGTACATTCGAGTCTCCCTCCGGATACCTCTTCGAAAACACACTCTACATTTCTTAGCTGGAAAGTCTTTTTTGGGTGTGGGAGGAATGTGCTCAGCAAAGTGGCGATCTTTCAATCTAGCCACATCCTCCACCACTGCTTCTCTAGGAACTCTGGCCTGTTCCACCACAATAAGGCTCTCTATCACTGACTCCTGAAATTTCACAAATGTCATCTTTGACTCTGGAGACCTATCCCTAAACACAATAAAAGCATTGAAGGTTGCTAAGTGGAAGAGGTGAAGTGCTAACTTCTTATACCAAACGTAAGACTTACGAATAGCAGTATAAGGTTCCAACCTCTGGTCAACTCTATCTACACCTCCCATGTGCTTATTATAATCTAAAATGCACACAGGTTTGCGCACTTCCGCAACCTGGCCCCAAACAGTCACAGGGGAAGTACTCTCATCATGGATGGTACTTAGCATGTAGACATCCCTCTTGTCTGAAAATTTCAAAGCTAGCAGCTCCTCGTTCCGCAAGGCACAGCACTGTCCTCTCTCAAGTTTTTTACAGACAAGCTCCCTTGGATAGCCTTTCCGGTTAGAACGGATTGTGCCACAAGCAACTGTGTCCACTCTAAACAATTCCTTGAACAATTGCACACCAGTGTAGAAGTTATCTACATACAAATGTGACCTTTGTTGAACAGTCGTCTACCAAGATCCCACACAATTTTCTCAGTAACTCCAAAAGTGGGAGGACAACCAGGGGGGTCAATATTAGAATCCCTACCAGTGTACACACGGAAACTATACACATATCCTGTCCTACTTTCAGACAGCATATACAATTTAATTCCATATCGTGCCCTTTTGCTAGGAATGTACTGCCTAAAAACCAAACGACCCTTGAGGAGGACCAAAGACTCGTCCACACTTAACTGTTTGCCTGGAACATAGACCTCCGAAAACCAATCTACAAAATGATCAAGGACAGGCCTAATCTTAAAAAGACGGTCAGAATCTGGGTGATCTCGTGGCAAGGCTAATGCATTGTCAACAAAATGCAGCATCCTAAGAAGAAGCAAATACCGATTACGACTCATGGTCGCTGGAAATATAGCTGTTGCCATCAAGGGACTAGTAGACCAATAAGAAGCCAGTGACGGCTTCCTTATCAACCCCATCAAAAAAGTCAAACCCAAAAACATTTTTAACTCCTCCAAATTTGTGGGAATCCACTGGGCAGCTCTAGAGTGTGGCCTAAGTCTAGCAGCGTTGTCCCTCAAATGCTGCTCCGCATACAAATTAGTCTGCTCAACAATCTCTTCCAAAAACATATCATCCATGAATAACTCAAAGAAATTGATAGGCATAAAGTTCTCTGTATTGGCGTTACACCCAGGGAGACCAGTAAAGGCAGGCAATTCTGGCTGCTCTATGTTTGGGGCAACCCAGACATCAGGTCTTATAACGGGAAACCTTTCAGCCCCAGGTTGCTGCACTATTGGCACATCAATGTCCTCCTCTAAAACAGGCCCTTCATCTGCACTGAGTGTGGCTTCATCATCAGAAGATTCCCCTCCAACAGAAACATCACTGCCAGAATCTCTGACTTCCTCCTCTGCCTCAGATGCAGAGTCCGTCTCACAGTCATGAACAGACTGTGACTCAAAAAGCATACCAACCACCTGCTGAGCGGTCATCCTGCGGCTAGCCATGATCTCTCCTGCTAAAATTAACTGGACAAATTCACCACCAACAACCAGCACTGTGTAAGACAAGTAACAAAGTGTAGCTCTGTTAGTAAGAGTTATAAACTCAAAAACTATACCGCTCACTTGTCTGAAAAAGCTTGATTCACCAGCAACTACACAGCAATCACCAATGATATCCCACTAAAAATAAAGAAGAAAGGCAAATTAGAAATAAGACAAAACAAATATCATTGTGCACAAACCTAAGGACAATTTCACACACAATCCTGCATTTAGTACACCCCCTACAAACATGTCATTCATGCATGGCAACAATACTCCTTTGGAGTAAATTGTTTTTACTTACCTAAAACATGCAACTGTGCAAACTGCAGGTCAACCACCGCCAAAACCGCAAGGAGACACAGCAAATAAAGCAAAAGCTTTGAACTAGAACAAAAAGGAGGAAAACATTTTTTATCACAAATGCAAAGACTTCTTCAGTTGACAAACACCCCACCATCAAACATTTAGAAATTGGTGCCTAAGTGGATTCTGCCATAGGGGCAGATGGGCCTACTACAAAAATAGGCCTGTCTGCCCCAAGGAAGCCAGAAAATACCTTTATTAGTGTGTCCCCATGGAGAGCGACCCTTGCCAAAGGGGACAGCCCTCAAACAAAAACAAAAAAAACAAAACACGCACACACTATCCCTGGTGTCTACATGGCTTCTGCCCCCCTTGGGGGCAGGTGGGCCTAAAAGAATAGGCCCATCTGCCGCCAGGGGGTGTAGAAATGGCCAACAGGTCAATGCCCCCCTTGGAGGGGCGCCCCGTGACCAAGGGGACGCCCCCCCACAAAAATAAACAAATAAAAAAAAATCCCTGGCGTTCTAGTGGTTTCTGCCCCCCTTGGGGGCAGACCAGCCTAAAAATAATAGGCTGATCTGTCTCCAAGGGGTGCAGAAATGGCCTGGGTACATGTGCCCCCAAAGTGGGGGGGCGACCCTTGCCCAAGGCCCCCCCATCCACTAACACACACACACACACACACACTATCCCTGGTGTCTACGTGGCTTCTGCCCCCCTTGGGGGCAGGTGGGCCTAAGAAAATAGGCCCATCTGCCCCCAGGAGGTGTAGAAATGGCCAACAGGTCAATGCCCCCCTTGGGGGGGGCGCCCCGTGACCAAGGGGACGCCCCCCCACAAAAATAAACAAATTTAAAAAAAAACCTGGCGTTCTAGTGGTTTCTGCCCCCCTTGGGGGCAGACCAGCCTAAAAATAATAGGCTGATCTGTCTCCAAGGGGTGCAGAAATGGCCTGGGTACATGTGCCCCCAAAGTGGGGGGGCGACCCTTGCCCAAGGCCCCCCCCATCCACTAACACACACACACACACACACACACACACACACACACACTATCCCTGGTGTCTAAGTGGCTTCTGCCCCCCTTGGGGGCAGGTGGGCCTAACAAAATAGGCCCATCTGCCCCCAGGGGGTGTAGAAATGGCCAACAGGTCAATGCCCCCCTTGGGAGGGCGCCCCGTGACCAAGGGGACGCCCCCCCACAAAAATAAACAAATTAAAAAAAATCCCTGGCGTTCTAGTGGTTTCTGCCCCCCTTGGGGGCAGACCAGCCTAAAAATAATAGGCTGATCTGTCTCCAAGGGGTGCAGAAATGGCCTGGGTACATGTGCCCCCAAAGTGGGGGGCGACCCTTGCCCAAGGCCCCCCCCATCCACTAACACACACACACACTATCCCTGGTGTCTAAGTGGCTTCTGCCCCCCTTGGGGGCAGGTGGGCTTAACAAAATAGGCCCATCTGCCCCCAAGGGGTGTAGAAATGGCCAACAGGTCAATGCCCCCCTTGGGGGGGCGCCCCGTGACCAAGGGGACGCCCCCCCCACAAAAATAAACAAATAAAAAAATAATAGGCTGATCTGTCTCCAAGGGGTGCATGTGCCCCCAAAGTGGGGGGCGACCCTTGCCCAAGGCCCCCCCATCCACTAACACACACACACACACACTATCCCTGGTGTCTAAGTGGCTTCTGCCCCCCTTGGGGGCAGGTGGGCCTACAAAAATAGGCCCATCTGCCCCCAGGGGGGGCAGAAATGGCCAACAGGTCAATGCCCACCTTGGGGGGGCGCCCCGTGCCCAAGGGGACGCCCCCCCACAAAAATAAACACATTAAAAAAAATCCCTGGCTTTCTAGTGGTTTCTGCCCCCCTTGGGGCAGATCAGCCTAAAAATAATAGGCTGATCTGCCCTCAAGGGGAGCAGAAATGGCCCTAAAATGCATGCCCCCCAAAGGGGAGCGACCCTTGCCCAAGGGGGCGCCCCCCCATCCACTACACACACAATCCCTGGTGCCTAAGTGGCTTCTGCCCCCCTTGGGAGCCGATGGACCTAAAAATAATAGGCCGATCTGCCCCCAAGGGGGGCAGAAAAGGCCAACAGTTCTCTGCCCCCTCGGGGGGGCGCCCCTTGCCCAAGGGTGCACCCCCTCACACATAAATGCACATACAAATATAAATCCCTGGTGATCTAGTGTTTTCTGCCCCCTTGGGGGCAGATCTGGCTAAAAAGTAGCCAATCTGCCCCCAAGGGGGGCAGAAATGGCCTAAGTAATTGCCCCCTAAAGTGGAGCGACCCTTGCCCAAGGGGCCGCTCCCCGCAAGCCAAAATCGCCAAATAAATAAAAAAAAAACAATCCCTGGTGTCTAGTGGGCATTCCTGCTGCCCGATCGCAATGCGATCGGGCAGCAGGAATGCTCAAAGAGACACCGGGGGAAAGGAAAAGCCTTTCCTTTCCCCCGGTGCCTCTTTAGCCCAAACCCCCCACCCACCGGGAAGAGGAACTCACCTCTTCACTCCACGCCGCACAGGAAGCAAATGGCTTCCTGGGGGCGGCGATATCCCCATAATGAAGTCAGCGCTCGATCGCGCGCTGACGTCATTATAGGGGGGTGGGGGGTGTCGGGGGTGGAAGGGGAAGGGCTTCCCCTTCCATCCCTGACTTTGGGGGGTGGGGGGAAGCACACAGAGGGAGCGAGAGCGCTCCCTCTGGGCTGTGTGCCGAGGACATAGTGGTTACGTCCTCGGCACAGCAGCACTGTGTCGCAGGACGTAACCACTACGTCCGCGGCACAGAAGGGGTTAAAAGAGGCCAGTCTGCTTGAAACACAGAGTCTACAGTAAAACAGACACAGGTAGCTGAAATAAACACATTTGAACAAATAATGCTATTTACCCAGAAAAATCTCAGGGCTCCTTACGTAGGTATTTTTGCAATCCTTGAACACTGGGCTGTATCAGGACACAGGGAAGATTCTGCGGCTCATAAAATGGAGGTGGCTGTCTTGGGCTTCCGTCCACAAACTTAAGGGGCCGGAGCTCAGGTGCAACAGGGACTCAGAGAGACCAATCAGCGAAGTCCAGTCCCTGTGGGCAGGGGGAAAGGCAGCTGCTGCTCTATTCAGAATCTCATTGGATAGAGACAGGCTGAATCCATACTTCCAAGCTAGCAGAGTCTACTTTCCAGTTAAGGGAGAGATTGTTTAAAAAACAAACACTGGAATACTGCTGGGCGCACACTCTGAAATCGAGCATTTTTAAAGGCAAAAAACAGGGGGGCAAACAGTTTTTAAACACAATTCAAATCACAGAAACATATTAAAACAGTCTCCTAAAAACACACTCTGCAAGATGTATGTAGCCTTTTTACTTAGAAGAAGAAAGGGGGGGGTTATGTGCCACAAACTAGCAAGGCAATTCACACAGTCATGGCAAAAACAGATAAAAAAAAAACAGATTAAAAAAAAACACCACTTTAAAAGAGGCCAGGCTGCCTGAACCACAGAGAGTCCACAGTAAAACAGACACAGGTAGCTGAAATAAATACTTTTGAACAAATAATACTATTTACCCAGAAAAATCTCAGGGCTCCTTACCTAGGTCTTTTTGCAAACCTTGAACACTGGGTTGTATCAGGACACAGGGAAGATGCTGAGGCTCACAAACTGGAGGCGGCTGTCTTGGGCTTCCCTCCACAAACTTAAGGGGCCAAAGCAGGTCTGGGGGGCGGGGCTCAGGTGCAACAGGGACTCAGAGAGCCAATCAGCTAAGTCCAGTCCCTGTGGGCAGGGGGAAAGGCCGCTGCTGCTCTATTCAGAATCTCCTTGGATACAGACAGAATGAATCCACACTTCCAAGCTAGCAGAGTCTACTTTCTATGTCAGGGAGAGATTGTTTAAAAAAAAAACACTGGAATACTGCTGGGTGCGCACTCTGAAATCAGGCTTTTTTAAAGGCAGAAAACAGGGGGGCAGACAGTTTCTAAACACAATTTAAATGTCAGAAACAGAATAAAACAGCCTCCTAAAAACACACTCTCCAAGATGCAAGTAGCTTTTTTAATTAGGAGAAAAAAGGGGGGCTGTTATGTGCCACAAACTAGCAAGGCAATTCACACAGTCACGGCAAAAACAAATTAAAAAAAAACACCACTTTGTGTTTCAGGCAGCCTGGCCTCTTTTAGAGAGTCCACAGTAAAACAGACACTGGTAGCTGAAATAAACTAAGTCCAGTCCCTGTGGGCAGGGGGAAAGGCAGCTGCTGCTCTATTCAGAATCTCCTTGGATAAAGACAGGCTGAATCCACACTTCCAAGCTAGCAGAGTCTACTTTCCACATAAGGGAGAGATTGTTTAAAAAACAAACACTAGAGGGGGCGTGTTCAGGGAGTCATCCGCCTCTCATAAAATCACTATCCGTACACATCAACACCCTGAACGATTCATCGGGGTTCCTTAATTGTGCCCCGTCTCGTGTGGCGGGTTCCCGGCCCCGTGAGACCGAGGTTTTGGCTGCCCAGCGTTCGACCACTGTTTCCCCTGATCAAGATGGCGGCTGAGGGACGGACCTGAGGCGCGGCCCGCTGCGGCGGCAGCCCGGATGGCCTGGGGGCAGGGCTGCGGACCCCGAGCCAGAGAAGTAGCGGGTCGCGGCCCGGGCTGCTGTGACTGGGAGAAATCAAGGTAGGCCCCGGGCCAGCAGGCACCACGATTAACTTGTCCCCCTGATTTATTCCCTCCCTTCCCATGGTGACTGAGGCCTGGGAAGGGGTGTATTCCTTGGGCCGGAGGCCGGGGTGCTCGGCCCCGAATTGTGTGGGGCCCTGCCAGGCCCAAAGCCCGATATTAGGAGGAAGACCTGCAGACCGCTGGGAGGGCCGCCTGAGTGGACGGGTGCTCACCGGGGCACGGGGATACCTACTGATGCTGCTATAAGCCGGGACGCGGGGACAGGATGGAGGGCCAACCAGGGGTGTGATGAGCCGGAGGACCGAACCAGCGGGCTCGTTACCCCCCCACCCCCACAAGATAAGAGACTCCGTGGCAGCGAGGGGCCCCCCGGCTGGAGCCCGGGAGAGGGTTTTGGAGACCAGGGCTGGCTGCAGTCCGGGGCCTAGACATTACATCGCCTCGAGGGCGGCCAACTACGGACCGTGTTGCGGTGACACGCTCCCCACTGGTCTCCCGGGAGAGGAGAAAGAAGAAGTTAAGTAACAGTAACAAGCATCAACCACAAACGTGAGCTGGGACAAACACTGGGATACCGAGAGGTGAATCTGGACCTTTGGGCCCCGTGAGCAGAGAGGGGCCCGATCTCCGTCCTTCGGACCACGGTGGGGTGCAGTCTGAAGGTGACACGTTAGGGATTACAAGTAGTGCCTCCCTTTTCACCCTTTCCTTATTCTCTGACTGCCCCTCCTCCGGACGCCAGGCATCCTTACCGGCTGGACAAGTAGGAGTCCCGTGACCATATCGAGTGAATAAAAATGCCGCCAGGGTAGAGGACATAGAAGGGGATTGGACAATAACAAAACGAAACAGTAAGATGAAATAAACTCTGCAACACCGTGTTCCCCCAATATCCCTGGAACTAGCTAATAGATTCATAAATTAGGATATACCACAGGGGGAGTCAGATTAAATCCCCAGGGATCTCCCATCGGTCCCTACAGTAGGGCAGAACAAAATTGACCGATCACTGCAACCCTAGAGAGGTTAGAACCACACCCAACATCATGGGCAAAGACAAAGCGATCAAACAAACAATGGCACAAACTCGTATGGACCAATTCACCACAGGTACAGTGGGCCCACGGTCGGAAGGCCCAACCACAAATGGCGGTAATTACCCACAAACATCGTCCAGCGAGCTGGCAGCAATCCTGCAGGCGATTCAGGCCTCCCAGACAGCAGTTGAATCAAAAATAGGGGAGGTCAGAGTGGATGTCGCCCTGATCCGGCAAGATCTCCGCAATGCAGTATCCCGAATCACAGAGGACGAGTCGAGAATCTCCACGGCAGAAGATGAAATAACAACTCTAAAAACCCAAATCTCAATGCTGACCAAACGCACCTCAGATCTACACAGGAGGGCTGAAGACTCCGAAAACAGATCTCGACGTAACAAACTTCGCCTAGTGGATCTTCCCGAGGCCACTGCAGAATCATCATTGGATACAGTCCTAGAGGAGTGGTTCTGGTCCTGGTTGCCAGCAGACCACCTCACGCCATGGTTCACAATCGATCAAGCCCATAGGTCGCTGTGCGCAAGGCCTCCGCCCGGCTCCCCACCCAGACCAGTAATAACCTGCCTCTTCAACTCCAAAGACAGAGACCTGGTCCTGCGGGAGGCTCGCTCCAGGGGAGACCTCCTCTGCGATGGAACAAAAGTACTCCTTTTCCCGGATTAAACATAAGAGGTACAACAACAACGCCGCTCGTTCATGAAAGTGAAACAAAAGCTTAGATCAATGGACATGCAGTATAGTCTCCTGTTTCCAGCCAGCCTCCAGGTGATCTATAATAATAAAACCTACTTCTTTGAGCAGCCAACCGCGGCATGGACCTGGCTAACGGAAGAAACTCCACTAGATATGCACAGAACAGGATCACGGCCACCACTTAAGACAACACCAGCTCACCCAAGGGGGCAACAACCGATGCACAGTCAGCGCACACGCTCTTGGAAACGAAGAGGAAGACATAGATCCAGTTCGGACTCCCCTCCCGGGGCTCATCGATCGGAACCCAGACACCCACAATCAAAAGAGAATTCCAGAGCCACCCTGACAAGCCTGAAACCACAGGACCCAACCAAGATCCAGCTAGAGACACAAGAAGACTCTGACTTATCCAGTAGTCCAATCCTGTGACTGCATAGGTGGAATTTATTCTGGGAAAGACTTAAGACAATGAACACAGAAATAGAAGCGTTATGCCTAACTTTATCACACATCGAGTATTATACATTTATGCATGATCCGATACTAGGGAGGGGTCCACTGCCACCAATCCCACAGCCTTACCACTCGAAAGCCATCTCACCAGTTTTAGAAGTGAGGGGCTATGTATATGGGCGACAGATGCTTCTGGGGGAAAGTATGGGGTGGGGAGGGAGTTGGGGGGCAAGGGGGTTCCGGCCTCGTTCTAAAGGCCAATGTTAGAATTTGTATGCGAAGGCAAGATTCATATTTTTTTTTAATTGAGGCACAGGGCAGGATGCTTAATGACTCAACAGATATAACAGAGTCTGAGAATCAGCAGCAGGAAGATAGAAAGATAAGTCCTTCAGAGTCGCACAAACTAGTAGCTAAAGGTTGGCTCAACAAATGCAAAATTCCACCTACAATCACACACCCCCCATGAATCAAGTACAAATTATGTCATGGAACATCAACGGGCTCCTAGATAAAATTAAACGTACTGCAGTATTCACCTTCATACATAGATACCATCCAGAAATACTCATGTTGCAGGAAACCCACCTTTTGGGGGATAAATACCAATTCCTGACTCATCGAGGATTTGATAGAGTGTACCATGCAGGATACACACATGGGTCACAAGGAGTAGCCATATTATTGCATCGTACCTTCCCTATGACACACACCCAAGTACGGAGAGACCAACAGGTGCGGTTTGTAGCCATTACCGGTAAGGTAGAAGGAATCACTTTTAATATAATAAGTATCTTCACCCCTCCCTCCATGGTCAGCTCAACCCTCCAGCCACTCACAAAACTTCTCTCTGACCTACCGCCTGGGCAGACTATACTAGGTGGCGACTTCAACGCAACCTTGGACCCGACCTTAGATGTAGACGGCCCACTCACCAAATATAGACGTACACTGGCAACCAAAATTAAGGGGTGGTTATCTGCCATGGACTATGTGACGCCTGGCGGATATGGCATCCGAGGCAGAGACAATTCACCCACACCTCAGCAACCCATGGCTCCCAATCCAGAATAGACCTGATGCTTCTTCCGAGCACAGATTGTACAACCCTCTCATAAATCAAGATTCTAGCCAGAGGTATCTCTGACCATGCCCCTCTCCGGCTCATACTAGGCCCGGCCCGCCCCCGGCGTCGCCCCATGTGGCGGCTACATGCATGGTATCTCCAAGATGAACACTTTAAGGAACAATTACGTCAGGCACAAGCAGAATACTTCCACCTAAACGAAGGCTCGGTAACCTCAGAGGGCACTCTATGGGCGGCAGGGAAGGCGGTATTAAGAGGTATGGCTAAAAATCTGATACATCATCAGGAACGTGCCATAACGCTACATATCACACAGCTAGAGCTCCGAACAATAAACCTCGAAAGAGACAATGTAATAATCCCAAGCGAGAAACTGACGCGACAACTCCTAATCTGAGAGGAGATATGGGGTCAATCCCTGGAGACCGTAAATCATTTATGGAGGGCAGCACTGGAACGATATATGGCTGGGGGCACAAGACCGGGAAGATGCTGTACTGGTTGATCTCCCGCGATCACGCCTCCAAGATCGTCCCTGAAATTTATGACGGGGATGGGGCCCTGGTTACGGGCCACACCGAAATTGCAAATGCTTTTGACAACTATTATCATACACTTTACCAAGCATCTACACAAATAGATTCACATCAAACACGTCAACTACTTGACGAGATCCCCCTCCCACAGTTACCTATGATAGAAGCACAGCTTTTAGAGGAAGGAACCCATTAGAGAGGAAGAAATTGGGGCGGCAATCTCGTCATTAAACGCTGGCAAGACGACTGGTCCCGATGGGTTCCCCCCAGAATATTATAACGTGTTTAGAGAAGATCTGACCCCACGTCTCGTACGCCTTTTCGCAGAAATGGGAAAGGGTGTGGATCCTTTCCTCCTGAACTAGATACAGCAATGATCGTGGTGCCTCCCAAAACCCAGCCCCCTTCGCCTCACTGCACGGATTACAGACCAATATCATCGATTAATACAGATATTAAAATTTTCGCCTCTGTCCGTGCCACTCGCATCAAAAGGGTCCTGCCGCAGCTAATCCATCCTGACCAATGTGTGGTTTATGGCAACCCGCAGTACACAACACTGTATCCGCCGGTTACACGTAGCCTTGGTGGAGAGACGCCAGTCGCCCCAAAGCCTGGCCCTCTTGCTCATACATTTTGAAAAGGCTTTTGATTCGGTTAACTGGGGGTTTCCTTCTACTGGTGCTCCGACGGGCAGGCAGAGAAAAACAATTTTAGCACTTAATTAAAGCATTATACACTAACCCTTCGGCCTGTGTACAGGTTAATGGGACCATATCCCACAGGTTCGACATCCGCAGAGGTACTCGAGAGGGATGTCCCCTATCTATCCCCTCTTTTGTTTACCCTTGCCATTGAGCCGCTAGCCCAGATGATCAGAGCGGGCTCAGTATACAGAGGATAGAAATGGGGTCCATCTCATGAAGACAGGATAGCTCTATATGCAGATGATGTTCTGCTATATTTGGAGGAACCCAGTATAACGGGTCCAAGGAGCCTTAGCCTTCTAAGGAAATACGAACTAATCTCAGGTCTCAGGATGAACTCCACCAAATCAATCCTGATGCCGCTAGCAAACACACGTGATTGCTTCGATTGGCAAAATACCATACCCATATGCAAATTAAGTTTTAAATACCTAGGGATCTGGGTAACCCTTTTGCCCGAATCAACATGGGCCAAAAATCTATCTCCTCTGCTAACAAGAATCAAAACGGACATGCAGAGATGGCAAACCCTCCCCTTGAATGTGATGGGGCGGGTGGCCCTATACAAAATGATGATCTTGCCAAGACTCCTATACATATTCCAAAATGTTCCCATCCTCATCCCCCACTCCTGGTTCCAAAATCTCGAAAGCATCACCGGAAGATTTCTATGGGGAGGTAATAGACATCGAGTAGCAATACAACATTGCCGGAGAGGATTGTATGATGGAGGTTTGGGTGCGTCAGATCCCTATCTGTATTACCTGGCTACCCAATTGATAGTTGTCCATGACTGGTTTAATGGGGTCTGGGAAGACCCGGCGTATAGGACAGAATTGACACTCCTGGGGTTTCCACAGGTTCTTGACATGCTGTATGGAGCATCGCTTCCTCGTGACATGGAGGAAACAACCAAAGTGGTCTTCCTGGCATGGCGAGCCGCGTTACGCCACACTCACTGGAATACCGTTATCACCCTCCAGACTCCGCTATGGAGAAGGAAATGGATGTATGCCTCGGCCACGCTAGAGGGATTCGCAACATGGGACCTAATAGGCATTTCCCTGGTTGGGGACATATGGAAAGGGAGGGCCATGAAATCGTTCCAAGACCTACAAGCAGAATTTCAATTAAACCAGATACAGTTCTTTAGATACCTTCAACTAAGACACGCACTGCGAACCCATCTGCCCACCACAAGCCCTATACCGGACTTTAACCCACTGGAAGCCAAAATACTCATGGGAAATATGGAGGGGAAAGGCATTTCTCAACTTTACAAAACACTAATCAACAACACTCCTGATAACTTAGTCATTTTTAGGACTGAGAGGGAATCATGGCTCGGACCCCTAAAAGAAATGGAAAGGAGGGAACCCTTGATGGCGCCCAAGGTATTGGCAATATCAGCAAGGTTCCGCATGATACAATTCTATTATTTATATGGGGCCTATCTGACACAATCCAAACTACACAAAATGGGAGCCCGCCCTTCTGCCAAATGCCCAAGATGCCCGAATGAACCATCAGACTTCTTTCATATGGTATGGACCTGTCAAAAAATACAAAAGTACTGGGAAGGGGTGATCCGAGATATAGGAAAGGCATTGGGTCAAGAAATACAAAAATCAGCTAAGCTAATCATATTGGAGGTAAAGGAAGAAATGGGAGGAACATGTGCTAAACTAACACTGACAGCTACGGCATTATTAGTCGCTAATAGAGATATCGCTGCAGCGTGGATGTCCCCAGAAGGCCAGTTGATCCAGAAATGGAGGAAGGGGGTGGATTGGTGTGCCAATCAGGAGAAACTGGTATTTGAGTCTAGAGGGTGCCCACACAAATTCGAAAAGATATGGGGACGATGGCTAGAATTGATGACACAAACCAGATACGTAATAGGATACTTAATGTTTCAAGGGGACACTACGATGGCTAGATCTGTTGATAGCACCACAACCCATTATTGTTGATGGCTAACAACGATACTAAAACAATGATAAGATGTCCAAATTCCATGCGTCCTTGCCTTGTTCTTCAACCTGTTTTTTCCTTCCTTTTCTATATATGTCTGAAAAACAATAAAAATGTGTTTATAAATAAAAAACACTGGAATACTGCTGGGCGTGCACTCTGAAATCGTGCTTTTTTAAAGTCAGACAGTTTTTAAACACAATTTAAATCACAGAAACAGATTAAAACAGTCCCCTAAAAACACACTCTGCAAGATGTATGTAGCCTTTTTACTTAGAAGAAAAAAGGGGGGGGGGAGTTATGTGCCACAAACTAGCAAGGAAATGAACACAGTCATGGCAAAAACGATTTTAAAAAACAACAACACTTTCAAAGAAGCCAGGCTGCCTGAAACACAGAGAGTCCACAGTAAAACAGACACAGGTAGGTGAAATAAACACTTTTGAACAAATAAAACTATTTACCCAGAAAAATATCAGGGCTCCTTACCTAGGTCTTTTTGCAATCCTTGAACACTGAGCTGTATCAGGACACAGGGGAGATGTAGAGGCTCACAAAATGGAGGTGGCTTTCTTGGGCTTCCCTCCACAAACTTAAGGGGCCAGAGCAGGTGTGGGGGGGCAGGCCTCAGGTGCAACAGGGACTCAGGGAGCCAATCAGCTAAGTCCAGTCCCTGTGGTCAGGGGGAAAGGCAACTGCTGCTCTATTCAGATTCTCCTTGGATACAGACAGGCTGAATCCACACTTCCAAGCTAGCAGAGTCTACTTTCCAGGTAAGGGAGAGATTGTTTAAGAAACAAACACTGGAATACTGCTGGGCGCGCACTCTGAAATCGGGCTTTTTTAAAGGCATAAAAACAGGGGGGCAGGCAGTTTTTAAGCACAATTTAAATCACAGAAACTGATTAAAACAGTCTCCTAAAAACACACTCTGCAAGATGTATGTAGCCTTTTTACTTGAGCGAAAAAAAGGGGGGCTTATGTGCCACAAACTAGCAAGGCAATTCACACAGTCACTGCAAAAACAATAAAAAAAAAAAACACCACTTTAAAAGAGGCCAGGCTGCCTGAAACACAGAGAGTCCACAGTAAAACAGACACAGGTAGCTAAAATAAACACTTTTGAACAAATAATACTATTTACCCTGAAAAATCTCAGGGCTCCTTACCTAGGTCTTTTTGCAATCCTTGAACACTGAGCTGTATCAGGACACAGGGGAGATGTAGAGGCTCACAAAATGGAGGTGGCTGTCTTGGGCTTTCCTCCACAAACTTAAGGGGCCAAAGCAGGTGTGGGGGCGGGCCTCAGGTGCAACAGGGACTCAGGGAGCCAATCAGCTAAGTCCAGTCCCTGTGGTCAGGGGCAAAGGCAATTGCTGCTTGATTCAGAATCTCCTTGGATACAGACAGGCTAAATCCACACTTCCTAGCTAGCAGAGTCTACTTTCCAGGTAAGGGAGAGATTGTTTAAGAAACAAACACTGGAATACTGCTGGGCATGCACTCTGAAATCGGGCTTGTTTAAAGGCAAAAAAAACAGGGAGACAATTTTTAAGTAGAATTTAAATCACAGAAACAGATTAACAACACCGCCAGGATCCGTCGCATGAGGGGGGTCAGTGCCCGACGGGCACCCCTTCCAAGTTGGGAGGACCTCCCCAGCTGGGCCTCAATGATCTTTTGTGCCCAGCGCCGCAGGTCCTCCCAACTCTTTCGACTGTGGGTGCTCTGACGGTTGTAGACCCCCAGGGTCCACACCTCCTTAGTGATTGCAAGCCAATGTGCCCTCTTCTGGTGGGTGCTGACCTCCAAGGGTGACACAGAAATGGAACACATAGGTCAGGCACTTGCACGATAGGAACAGCTGGCAAATTGTCCAACATAGGACTGACAGTACTCTCAGACATACAGGACAGTGACACGCAGCATTCCATGCACCATGGCCCATCCAGGCTCAGAGGAGCACACATATGTGCAATCCACACCATCCATTACTCACACAGTGCCCCCAAACCCATACTCACCTGTACCTCGGGCCGTCTGTAGAGTCTGCCGTACAGGGGCAGGACCCATTCCACTAGCTTCTCCAGTTCTTCCTGGGTGAATGCCGGGGCCCCTTCCCCTGCACCACGTGGAACATCCATAGCCAGAGGCAGGCCACAGCAGTACAGAGCGGAGTACCTGTCCGCAAGAGATCAGGGAGTCAAGTGATCAAACGATGATGAACTTGTGTACGTTCCGTGGCAGTATGCACCATCACTGCCGGCGGCGATCATGATACGCCAGGATTGCCCATTGGCATCCATGTTAGCCATTGAGGGTGCGAACAGCGGTCAACACTGCTGTACGCTGTGACGTCAGCCGCTAGCGGTATGAGGTCACTTCCAGAACGAAGGGGCAGATCTACAGTGGGCAGACATTTTGCCATCCCCTACGCATCTTGAAATTCGTACTACTCAGAATCCAATGCCTACTAGCCACATGTAGCACCTAGGCCTCTATCCATTCCGTATAGTAGAACACATGAATTACTCTGTTCCCTTCTAGTGATGTACATGTACATCTGTCAGGTAGCAGTTATTGTACAGACACTACTATGAACAATGCAGTGCATGAATTTTGCAAATTTTGCCTATGTATGTGTGCACATCACTCATTTTTGTAACCTCTTGTAGGTACCGACCCTTGTGGCGAGGAAGGGCACCATCGGTGTACAGACCACTTGTGGATATGGAAACCATGGTGGAGCGTCAGATCATTATCACTTACAGACTCACATGTGCAACTATTCAGGACCTTTGTGCATTACTGGATCCTTCACTAACTCCGGGAATTCATAATCAGCATGCCATTCCAACTGAGGTGCAGGTGTTCTCCGCACTCCATTTCCTGGCCACAGGCTCTTTTCAAGTGACAGTGGGCATGGGTGCTGGTTTCTCACAGCCAATGTTCAGCCAGGTACTGACAAGATTTCTGAATACATTTGTACAACATCTGCAATCCTATGTGCGACTTCCCCAAAGTACTGACCTTCCTGCCATCAAGTCTGACTTCTTTGCCTTTGCAAACATTCCCCATGTCATAGGTGCCATTGATGGTACACACGTACCCATCATCCCACTAAGAGTGAGTGAACAGGTGTACAGAAACAGGAAGAACTTTCACTCCATGAACAACCAATTGGTGTGTACTGCAGACCAGTACATTTCCCATGTGAATGCCATGTTTCCGGGTTCAGTCCATGATTCATTTGTGTTGAGTAACAGTAGTGTGCCACAGAAGATGGAACAACTACAAGAGTACAGAGGGTGGATCATAGGTAAGTTTGCCTAAGGAACATTACAATGACGACTCTGTATTGAACCATTTTCTAGGTGAATCTGGCTATCCAAACTTGCGTTGGCTCCTGACCCCAGTGAGGAATCCCAGGACGGATGCAGAGAGGAAATACAATGAGGCCCATGGACGTACTAGGAGGGTCATAGAGTGTACTATAGGTCTCCTGAAGGCTAGATTCCGGTGTCTACATATCTCTGGGGGTTCCCTGGCCTATGGGCATGATAAGGTGTGTAGAATAGTGGTGGCTTCCTGCATTCTGCACAAGGTGGCAGTGAGACATTCTATTCCCCTTTTGGAGTTGGAGGGTGCTATAGGTCCTGATCAGCTACCTCAGATAGGTGAGGAGAGTGATGGTGAGGATGAGGAAGGGAAGATGTCCATTCCAGGAACCAACTGATACAACTCTACTTCCAATAACTGTGTGGGACTTAAGCCTGTCATTGGGTTAGTGACTAATACTGTCAGTGTGCTCTGTCACATAGGGGGGATTGGTCATGATAGTCGATACTTGGACCACTTCTGCATGGTACTGACTAAAATATATGCATTCCCTCCTTGCCTAATTTTAAACACACAGTACCACCATCAAGCACTAATTGATAATAAAGTTGTTCTCTGCCAGTTGCATCCATACTCCACTTTGTTCAACATTGAAGACAGGGGACAGTGTTACAGGTGTGAAATGTGTTTTATTGGTAGAATAGAGTGAATTGTGTTATATACAATGATGGGAGTCATACGGGTTGGGTGTGCTCAAAACCTACTTGGTGGCAGCCCTGTTGGATGTCTTAGATGGGTCAATTTTTTAGAACAGTACTTCAATTTGCCCTCAGCTAAGTGTTGTTGGTGAATGGGTGGGATGGTTGCTTTGCATTAGTAGCAATGTCAATTGTTGGAAGGGGGCTTGTACTTAGCTGGGTTTCCAGTGCCATATCTTGGCCTAGGACTACGTTTGGGTGCCTGCTGTAGAGCTACTTGTGGTGGCATGTTTGGCTCTTGTGTTTCCTGGGAGGGTATTTCCTGTGCTGTTTCTGCTGCTTAGGTCATCTGTTGCTGGTTGTCCTGGGCTGTTGTGGGGGCCTCTTGTCCAGTGTGGGTGTCAGACTGTTTTTTTACCAACTGCAGCAGTGCTCCAGCAATGGTGGCCATTGTGGCATTGTGCTCTTTCCACTGCTCAATGGCCTGTTGGTGTTGTTCCAGCTGCATCCTCTGACTTTGCTCCAGGGTAGACACAACCTGTGCCAACCTGTCTTGGGCATGTTGGTAGGCCCCCAATACCTCTTCAATAACGTCCTGGGCTGCTGCATCCATCCGGTGCCCTACCCCCTGACCCACTGGGACACTTGAACTTGCCGTAGCCCCCTGTGCCTGTGTCCCCTGCACAGGTCTGGACATGACACTTCTACTGGGGCCCTCGCCTTCCTGCATGTTGGGAGAGGGAGACTGTGGCCCCTGTAGCTGTGTTCCACCAGTCTGTGCCCTGGGTACACTGGTGTGGGTACGCCTCACCTGGCCTGCTGGTCTTGACTGGGTGTTAGGGGTGACAGTGGTTTCCTGGGTGGGGCTGCTGCATGGTGAGAATCCAGGACTGTGTGAGGGGCCTGCCTGCTCATCAGTGTCCAGGGATCCTTCGCCAAGGTCTTGTGATGTGCCTCTGTCTCCCTGGAGGGCTGTGGCACTCCTTGTCCCCTCCATTAGGGTTGCATGGATGGTGATGCCTGTTGGGGCACATAGACATGTCTGTTACATATGCCTGAAGGTTTGAGGTGTACAGAACTGGGCTATTTTGGGCTGGTGTTACTTTCAGTGGCCTTCCAGGGTGCCTTTGTGAGGTAGACATTGCATTTAGTGGCAGTGGTGGGGTTTCATTGTGGTGGGGGGTATTATTCCATTGTGGGTACATGCAGGGGTGGGTGGCTGTGCACACCAGAAGTGATGTGGGCCTGTTAGTGGGTTGTAGGTGATGCCAGGTGGCGGATGTGGTGAGTAATGGCTGGGTGGGGTGTAGGTCCAGGTGGGTGTGGGTGGGGTGTGGTGGTGCATGCATTGCAGATAGGTTGTATATGGGGTAATTGTAGATGACTTACCCGAGTCCATTCCTCCAGAGAGTCCAGTGAGTCCCTCTGGGTGCAGGATGGCGAGTACCTTCTCCTCCCAGTCAGTGTAGTTGGGTGGTCTTGGTGGCAGTCCTCCCCCAGTCTTCTGCAGGTGGTGCCTAGATGCCATGGCCCTGACCTTCCCCCGCAGGTCATTCCATCTCTTTCAGATGTCGTCCCTGGTGCGTGGATGGTGTCCCACTGCATTCACCCTGTTGACAATGGTCTGCCACAGCTCCAATTTCCTCGCGATGGGTGTGTGCTGCACCTCGGAGCTGAATATTTGTAGCTCAACCTTCAGGATCTCGTCCACCATGGTCCTTAGCTCCCTTTCGGTGAGGATTTTTTTTTCGGGGGGCAGACATGGTGAGTGTGGTGGGTGGCGTCTGGACTAGGGACGGGGTATGGGTGCTCCTGTGTGGGTCGATATGCGTCTTCTGTATAATGGTGTTCGCTGTCTGGGTCTGGTGCTCTCAGTCTTCTGGTCCTGGTTTCATTGCAAGGTATTGTGGGGTGTGTCTGGGGGTGTTTTATGGGGTTCTGAATGTGTGGGTGATACGCCTATCCAATGTGTGCACTTGCTGCTGTTGTGTCCACTTGCCGCCCGTGGCGGTCGCAGCCGGCAATGTTCGCCTGGCCTCCACTGTCCGCCGAGGTGATTTGTGCATCATTATTTGGAGGGCAGGATGTGGGTGTGCTTGGCGGTGGCGGGGTGGGCCGGGATTCCCACCGACAGAGTCCTGGCAGGGAGTGGTTGTAAGGAAATGCCTCCTTGGCATGGTTACCCCCTGACTTTTTGCCTTTGCTGATGCTAAGTTTTGATTTGAAAGTGTGCTGAGGCCTGCTAACCAGGCCCCAGCACCAGTGTTCTTTCCCTAACCTGTACTTTTGTTTCCACAATTGGCACACCCTGGCATCCAGGTAAGTCCCTTGTAACTGGTACCCTTGGTACCAAGGGCCCTGATGCCAGGGAAGGTCTCTAGGGCTGCAGTATATCTTATGCCACCCTGGGGACCCCTCACTCAGCACAGACACACTGCTTGCCAGCTTGTGTGTGCTAGTGGGGATAAAACGACTAAGTCGACATGGCACTCCCCTCAGGGTGCCATGCCAACCTCACACTGCCTATAGAGTATAGATAAGTCACCCCTCTAGTAGGCCTTACAGCCCTAAGGCAGGATGCACTATACCATAGGTGAGGGCATAAGTGCATGAGCACTATGCCCCTACAGTGTCTAAGCAAAACCTTAGACATTGTAAGTGCAGGGTAGCCATAAGAGTATATGGTCTGGGAGTCTGTCATGCACGAACTCCACAGCACCATAATGGCTACACTGAAAACTGTGAAGTTTGGTACCAAACTTCTCAGCACAATAAATGCACACTGATGCCAGTGTACATTTTATTGTAACATACACCCCAGAGGGCACCTTCGAGGTGCCCCCTGAAACCTTAACCGACAACCCATGTAGGCTGACTGGTTTTAGCAGCCTGCCACACACCAGACATGTTGCTGGCCACATGGGGAGAGTGCCTTTGTCACTCTGTGGCTAGTAACAAAGCCTGTACTGGGTGGAGGTGCTTCACACCTCCCCCTGCAGGAACTGTAACACCTGGCGGTGAGCCTCAAAGGCTCACCCCCTTTGTTATAGCACCCCAGGGCACTCCAGCTAGTGGAGTTGCCCGCCCCCTCTGGCCACGGCCCCATTTTTGGCGGCAAGGCCGGAGGAGATAATGAGAAAAACAAGGAGGAGTCACTGGCCAGTCAGGACAGCCCCTAAGGTGTCCTGAGCTGAGGTGACTCTAACTTTTAGAAATCCTCCATCTTGCACATGGAGGATTCCCCCAATATGATTAGGGATGTGCCCCCTCCCCTCAGGGAGGAGGCACAAAGAGGGTGTAGCCACCCTCAGGGCTAGCATCCATTGGCTACTAACCACCCAGACCTAAACACACCCCTAAATTCAGCATTTAGGGGCTCCCCAGAACATAGGAACTCAGAATCCTGCAACCTAAGGAGAAGAGGACTGCTGAGCTGAAAAAAACCTGCAGAGAAGACGGAGACACCAACTGCTTTGGCCCCAGCTCTACCGGCCTGTCTCCCCACTTCTAAAGACACTGCTCCAGCGATGCTTTCCACAGGGACCAGCGACCTCTGAAGCCTCAGAGGACTGCCCTGCATCTAGAAGGACCAAGAACTTCAGAGGATAGCGGCTCTGTTCACTAAAGACTGCAACTTTGCAACAAAGAAGCAACTTTGAAACAAGACGCGTTTCCCGCCGGAAGAGTGAGACTTGGCACTCTGCACCCGACGCCCCCGGCTCGACTTGTGGAGAATAATCACTTCAGGCAGGACTCCCCGGCGACTGCGAGACCGTGAGTAGCCAGAGTTGACCCCCCTGAGGCTCCCCGTGACCGCGACTGCCTGCTTTAAAGACCCTGTGCCGCTGAGGGTGTACTTTCTGTGTGGACTTGTGTCCCCCCCGGTGCCCTACAAAACCTGCCCTCTGAAGACGCGGGTACTTAGCTGCTGGCAGACTAGAACCGGGGCACCCCCTTCTCCATTGAAGCCTATGCGTTTTGGGCACCACTTTGACCTCTGCACCTGACCGGCCCTGAGCAGCTGGTGTGGTAACTTTGGGATTGCTCTGAACCCCCAACGGTGGGCTACCTTGGACCCAAACTTGAACCCCGTAGGTGGTTTACTTACCTGCAAAAACTAACAAATACTTACCTCCCCCAGGAACTGTTGAAATTTGCACTGTCTAGTTTTAAAATAGCTATATGTCATTTATGTGAAAACTGTATATGCTATTTGGTAATTCAAAGTTCCTAAAGTACCTACCTGAAATACCTTTCATTTGAAGTATTACTTTTAAATCTTGAACCTGTGGTTCTTAAAATAAACTAAGAAAATATATTTTTCTATACAAAAACCTATGGGCCTGGAATTGTCTCTGAGTGTGTGTTCCTCATTTATTGCCTCTGTGTGTACAACAAATGCTTAACATTTCTCTTTTTGCCACTATCTTATCTCTAAGGGGAACCCTTGGACTCTGTGCATGCTATTTCTTACTTTGAAATAGTACATACAGAGCCAACTTCCTACAGTGGTGGTCTGGGAATTTTTGGCAGGGTTGGGTTTTTCAATCATTATATGGCGGGTTTCCAGTCGCCGCCAACGGCGGGATTCTGGTCACCGCCAACACGCCTGTTGGCGGTCTTTCCCGCCATGTTCATAATGACCGCCTATATCTACGTTTAGGATTTTCCAGGTCAATGGATGGCTTAGGAGCCAGGGGGTTCTGGGCCCTGAACAAACTCAAATGAAGCTAGATCTACAGACACTCTGGGCCATAAAGAAGGAAGTCGCACATGGAACCAGTATCTTTTAACAGCAGTGGTGAACTCAATGCAACCACTCTATTCCAGGTGGAGTGGATACCTGCCTGATGAGGAGCAGGAGCAGTTATGACAAGTATTCTTTGCTATATTATATTTAGTGGTTAAGTCTGCCACCTTAAGAAGAAATTATTTTTTAACTCACAGTAGAGCGTATTGGAGGCCTCTAAAACTGGCAAAGATAAGAGGAAGTGCAATCTCCCAATGTAAGAGGTGTGGTAGCAGCGAGGTGTGGTAGCGGCAAGGTGGACCACGTTCATATGTTCGCCTCTTGTCTGAAACTAGAGGGATTTTGGATTGTGGTGGGTAAGACAATCTCTGATTCCTTGGACTGTATAATTGAGGTGAGCCCCCGTTTAATTATGATTGGGATTTTGCCTCTGAAAATTGGTTGCCCCCCCCCCCCAATCCACACCATAGAGGCCGGGTGTTTTACCTGATATTACTTGCAAGGAGAGAAATTTGTATAAGTTGGGTTCAAGCCAATGCACCTAGTTGGCATGCATGGAAAAGATATTGTGTTTTTCTTTAGAGAAGTATACAAAAGAGAAGTAAAGCGGAATGATAAAGGATTCTGGGACCTTCTAAAGTTTTTATGTGTTCAAAGTGCTTTCTGGTACGATGATTAGTCGCCCCTGACTGGCTAGGCTGGAAATCTATTCCATCCCCTGACCTAGAGGTACGTGTCTTTCATGAGCTCACAAGTAGTTGGAGCTTAATGGTGGCATCAATATGAGGAATAAAAATTAAAAATAAATAATGAAGCCCATTCTATAATATTAAGCAGGCTGAGTGAAAAGTTGATGCTTATCCATTAGAATGTAAGATTTAGGTTTACATTAATTGGTGACTTGACAAGCTGCCATAATGAAAACTGCTAAGGAAAGATCAAACGACTGTCAGTGTGACTGGAAAAATGAGTGAAGTAACCATTGCATTCAGGAGAATTCAGGTGATTCATGCTGTAAATAGGACGTAATCTATTACATATTACATTTATTTATCACCAGTTTCGTGTGTCTGTTTAATGCCAAATCTTTCTGAAGTATGCGTTGAGTGCATTAATATGAATAAATGACTCAAGCTGAGCTTTCATGTATAGCAATGTAATAGTCATAGTAGAAGCTTAAAGACTCCGCTTCCAGTCTCTTTGGTGTATTTTGCTTGTAAACAGGTCTCTACAACAGGAGTATAATGGAGGCCTCCGCAGTGCATGGGAGCTCCCTAACTCCACAGCTCCGGCAGACCAGTTGCAAATAATTTAAATAATACAAATTTGAAAAATGCAACTTAAAAAAGTAGCGTAGCGAAAGATGTCGGCAGCAGGGCCGTACTGGACACCTCCGTAGCCCCTATGATGCGGGGGAGCCCCCAGTCTTCTGTAAATGAAGGGTGGTCCACTCAGCTTGTTTATGCAGTGCTGTGTGTCTCTCTAAAGCAGCTGTTGTGTGCAGCATGCTCAGAGCTGACTCGCACTGACCCTGACATGAAGGGAAACAAAATAGCAATGTATTTGTTTCTTTTCAATCCCCGCATAGCAGGCACTTTACAAGGGCATGTTGGGCCTCCTCACAGAGAGCGTCTTCTACAGGGCGCTGCTCCTCTGAGAGGGGAAGAGGCAGCACAGAACAGACTAATGCAGAGGTAATAAAGGTTGTCACCTTTCCCAGAGAAAAACAGCTGCTGTCTGTACACGTTTTAATGTTCTGAAAAGGCCCCAACATAATATTTAAGTAAAACTGTGTACATAGCTGTCAAGGTCAAAGAATAAATATGAGTGATATTTATGGCTTTCTAGTTTGCCTATGAGTGACATTTGAGCTCTGGTTTCCTAGTTCCATGTGGGAGTCTCTAATTCCATTACCTAGTTTAGTTGCATTCTGGGACATGTGGTTCTGGTTATCTTATTCTAAATTTAGGACTAGGACTCCCTGAATGCAAAGAATAAACATGTTTTAAACTGCCTAATTAGGCACCAGACCTGAAAGATCTGTTGCACTTGAATCAAAAGTATGATTTTTGTGTCTAACTTCCTACTCAAATGTCTTTAGCAAGTGTTTTTCCAAATGGCGCAGCCACTGTGAATAGATTTGATGTTTAGTGAAGCATTAAAACATTCTTGCGTTATTTTCTTCATGCAACTGCAAGATATCAGAACCGTTGAGATTATATAGCAGGGGTCTTCAAACTGGGGGGCCTCAAGTGATCCGGGGTAGGGGGGGCAGGCTCTGGCCAAAAGCAGCATTATGCTAATAAAAGGACTTTGTTTTAAAGTGAAAGAAAAAAACTGAGCAGCAGTAAACCACCATCACTAACCTGTTTTGTCATTTACATCCAAGCTGGGGGCATGTGCCTGACCAGAATTGTGTATGGCATTATGTATTTCATTGCATTTTTAAAACAGCAGCAGAACTTAACTGCAATGTTTAAAAATAAGTGTAGCTATATTTAAACATTCACAATTTAATAGAACAATAGTGAAAAATTCGGAGGGGCACAATGATTTTTTTCCTCTGGGAGGGGCATGACATTAAAAAGTTTGAATACCACTGATATATAGGATAGCAGAAGCACATCACTTGATCACTTGTGCTGCTGCAGTGAGGGTATGTGGGGTTCATCATAGGTGCCCACCAATGTGTCATGTTGTCATCTGTGGCAGTCTTTGCCCCATGCTGTCAGTGCAGCCCTCCCACCTCGGATTTAGTCAGCCAAGACCGATGACTGCATTCTTGCAGTGTTTGCAATGGCCCAAGTAATAAGTCAGGTATGGGCAGGCCAGAGTCTGTCATTGCCACAGGAATCTGCAGGCTCACAAACAGGGTCTCTTTCTAAGGTCCAAACATTGAGGTGGAACTAAATCAGATGTCTCTGTCTGGGGTGTACTGCGAGGCAGGGCATATGGGTGGGTGGAGAGGTCCACTTGCCCTATGCCAAGTGTATGTCTTGGCACACCCTTACTAGACTCTGCTTTCGTGGCCCTGCATCAGCCCAGTGAGAGGGATATGAGTCCACACCATAGACTGCCTGATCACATGAGTATGGTTCACTCCATCAGGGCAGCGGTAGACACCAAGGCGGAGCCCTACATACAGTGTCATCCAACCAGAATGTACATCTCAGAGCAGAAGCCAAGGGAGACAGGAATGCCAGGATTAAAAGTGCCTTCAGTAACTTCAGGAATTTAGCCATTCCCGCATCACCACTAGGCATTGTGGGGTTAGTCATGCTGCGAACTCTGTTTTCATAAAGATATAGAGTCCTTGCAGTAATACGGAAAATATACAAAGAGCGTTAGTATATGAAATTGTCTGTATTTATTTTAATATGACCTCTGTTTTTTTATTAAATTATCAATTGAGTCATTAAGGCAGCTCTTGTGCACATTTCAAAGTGTTTTATTCTTACATTAACTGTATTAAAGTATGTTCTGATAAGGGGAAAAATATATGGCTTTCTATTTTTTTGTTTCGCTGGGACAATAAAATACAAGTATCTGTGCATGTCTATCTATCTTTCTAGATATACCCACGTACATATTTGCTTAGAATGTTTAAATGTGGCTTTGTATGTTTATATATATATATATATATATATATATCAGGCGCGGCCCATCCTTTAGGGCGGAGGGGCCAACCCCCCCTCCTTTTGCCCCTCATGAAGAGT